>NC_045436.1:8039973-8073432 GCF_002776525.5 Piliocolobus tephrosceles | reverse complement strand
AAAAAAACTAACACTTACTAAGCATTAACTATATGCCAAGTACTCCAATCATATTAACTCACTGAATCCTTGCAACAACATATAAGGTATGTGATACCATCATCGCGATTTTATGGAAGAGGAAGTATAGGGGCAGAGGGCTTCAGTATCTTGATGAGATCACACAGTAAGCACTGGAGCTGCTTTCAGACCAAAGCAGATGAGCCAGACTGACTGCTACTCAGTCAGTCACTAAAGGACACTGCCCCGACGCACATTCACATTCTAAGTTAACACGCCACATACGAGTCAAGTCTCTCATGATTTCAGATGTGGGAGTTGTACACTGCATAGAAATGGCACGATCCCTTTCAAAAGACTGTACATGTCTTTTCTTGGAGAGCCTTCTATTCTCTGCTAAGTGCTTGGGGATTTGAATAAATTACCCTGAGGCTTTCTTTCATACAGTGCAAAATATTATTTCTAATATACATAAAGTTAAGATTGCATAGTTTTAACATAAATGGATGCATACGGATCTAAGGGGGGAAACAGATAAGACCTAGTAACTGGATGATGGATTTTTGTCTTTAACGAGGTGCCATATTGATGCATTAAAACCTTCTCCCTCTTCCCTTTATGACTTCTTCTCCCTCAGACTCAGAAACTTGATCAGGGTCACTGTGTTTCCTGCTCTCTAAAGCAGAGCAAAGCGTAGGGGTTCTTGGGAGGCTGTTTCCTCTTTGTAACAGCTGAGTTGGCTGACTTCACATTTCCTGTGTTGAGCAGGTGGAAGCAATGTCTGTCTGCCCAGCTAAGCTAATTTTCCTTTACCTCTTGGCATCCAGGACTTATCTTCCTTCCTCTTTAATGGATGGAAGTTCTTTGGGGAGTTATTTTTTTTCCTTACCTGTGTAAGAAAACAGAAGAGCAGTGTATTGTTTTATTCAACCTTATTAAATTGTGTTTCAACCTTGGAAAATGACCCAATGGTTCAGTGTCTCCTTGGGTAAGAGATATGACAGAATATTCAGATGTGGATAAAGCCTTGTCCCAGGCATACTGTCCAAGAAAGGAATGACACATAGATAGTATTCCTCTTGGTCTTCTCTGGAAGTACCAACTTCTGCAGTGAGGTAGGCGGATGTGGTCATTTGGCACTTCAAAGAGCTCAGTTCAACAACCCAAATAACATAAAAATAACTCCATGCTTCCCTCTTATCTCTTGAGGCTGTAAAGTTGCCACATAACCCATCCTCTTTAAGGAACCCCTTATGTATTTTCCCTTTCACTGTTCTGTGTTATTCTCCCAGTCATCCCCTCTATCTACCCCTGAGCCCACCCAAAGAACCTCCTCAGCTCCAGGGTCCAACCCACGCTTCTCCCCCTTCCTACTGATTCTGCCTTGCAAAGTCAAAGAACTTACCTGTCCCAGGAGGAATATTGTCAGCAGTAGGTGTGAGTAGGAGACTAAGAGACAAACATAAATTCTCCTTACCAGGTTGAGGGAAAGGGAAAAGTTGCAGCTTCTTGTATGTGAAGACCTTTTACCCCTCACCAGTATGTCATCTCTTTCCTCCTCCTCCCTCCTGTCTTCACTGTGACCCCCAAACAATTTTGTTCAGATACAAATTATTATTTTTTTCATTCTGGTAGACCTTTGAACATACAAACACAAACTGAAATTATAACAGATGGACCCATACAGGAATTCTCTCATTTAGATCATTGGTTGTTGAAAGTTTCCTAGCTTATAATATTTACTCAGCAGCTGATTTGAGCTTTTTCTGCATATTCCTACATTGTGCTACACTAGGTGATGGGATCTTAGTAATAAAGCAGAGACCCCCAGCAAGGCCTGGTGGCTCATGTCTGTAATCCCAGCACTTTGGGAGGCCGAGGTGGGCAGATCACCTGAGGTCAGGAGTTTGAAACCAGCCTAACCAACATGGCGAAACCCCATCTCTACTAAAAACACAAAAATTAGCCAGACTTGGTGGTACATGCCTGTAATCCTGGCTACTCGGGAGGCTGAGGCAGGAGACTCGCTTGAACCTAGGGGGCAGAGGTTGCAGTGAGCCCAGATCACACCATTGCACTTTGCACTCTGGGTGACAGAGTGAGACTCCATCTCAAAAAAAAAAAAAGAGTGACCCCCCCCCCCTACTCAATGGATGTAGGGTAGGTAGAGGGATGGGGAATGGTCATTAAATAAATCGACATCAACATAATACATTTATTTCAGTTATTATAAAATCTAAAAGAAAAAGTACAATCTGCATTGAAAATTACAAGAGTGAAGTATCTTCTGAAACTGGGGAGGGGGTTAGCCATTACGAAGAGTTTACTGATGAACTTTTAATGAATCAGTACATTCAAATATTATATGCAAGGCTTTAGAGAATTCCAGTTTGGGGGAAGTATGACTTATCTTTTCTGTGCTCTCTTTTGAATTTATTGTTTCCACTATGGAACACTTGAAAGAGAAATCTTTGGAGTCTGTATAGCTGGATAAAGTATAGCTAACTTCCAGCTTGCTGCTGTCTAACCATCATTTTCATTGATGAGAAATGACTTATGTGCTTTCATCATTGTTTTTCTCTTTGGTTGATAAGTAAAAGCAATGACATTAAATCTTAAGATCTTGAAACATCAGTTGTCTCTCTTTTTTTCAGCTTAAATCTATACATTTCTTTAGGAAAGATAGCTAATCCATGCTGGGCTTAATACCTAGGTGATGGGTTGATAGATGCAGCAAACCACCATGGCACATGTTTACTTATGTAAAAACCTGCACATCCTGCACATGTACCCTGGAACTTAAAATAAAAATAAAATGTATTGCCTATTTAACAGTCATTTTACCCAGCCTCCCCTCCAAGGGAGCAAATTTTGTGAGGGTGAATAGTATGGACCTCTTCACAGGGTGCAACCACCCTGGGCTCCTAACCCTACACTATCGTGTACTGCTTTCATTTAATATAAATTTAAGTCATTGAGCCTGGGCAACAAGAGCAAAACTCCATCTAAAAACAAAATAAAACAAAAAAAGAAACAAAAAGCAAAAAAATAATTAAGTCATTGTATTAGTTTGCTAGGGCTGCTGTAACAAAGACTGGATGTGGCTTAAACAACAGACATTTATTTTCTCACCATCCTGGCAGGTAGCAGTTTGAGATCAAGATTTTGGCAGAGTTGGGTCCTTCTGAGCAGCATGAGGAGGATCTGTTCCAGGCCTCTCTCCTTGACTTAGAGATGCTGTCGTCTCCCTGTGTCTGCATGTGGTCTTCCCTCTGTCCATGTCTTTGCCCAAATCTCCTCTTCTTATAAGGGCACCAGTCATATTGGATTAGGGCCCACCCCAATGAGCTCATTTTCACTTCATTACCTCTGATATGACCCCGCCTCCAAATCTCCAAATCCCTAGCATTCTGAGATCCGAGGGCGGGGAACGGGGGGTGGTGCTGGGACTTCAATATGCGGGGATGGAGAGTGTGCAAAATTCAGCCTATAACAGTCATCTTTGTAAAGTCGTCCATAGACTGGTTGTGACTGTTGCAGCATGGCACAGACCCAATTTTCAGAAAATTAGTAGTGAAGTAATACACAAGCCTATAGAAATATGCAATCAACGTATTAGAATTTCATCCCACTGATGGGTAGGGTTCCCCAGATAAGTATTCTTCTTTATTGAAATAGAATGAATGTTAAAGTACCTTTTAAAGCAATTTTATATATTCAATGTGATAAACTAGGAAAAAAAATAAACAGGTGAAAGAAGCTGGTTCCGCATTGGTTGACCTCACTGTGCTGTGAGAAACAGGGAGTGTCTCTCCTTTGTTATCTGAGACCTATCAACATCACAGCTAAAACCTGGATTACAAAAAGTAATAGGGGAGAAATGAATAAGCCCAGGCTTCTGGCTGGATTTTCTCCATCGTGGGGCCGTCTTAAGTCTTCTGATATTTGTTAGCTTGTGTTTTCATTTGTGGCCATTTCCTCTGGGTACTGAGGTCCTGAGCCCAACTCCGTTAGCCTTAGCTCAGCCAGGTTGCCATCTCCCTGGTCCCGGAAGTTCCTACATAAGGATGTTGAGTGTGTCTCACTTCTTCATCTCCCACAAGTGAGAATCTGGTTGAAGTACTAGACTGCAGGCCATACTGTTATATTCTCCAGGAGATGTACTAGAAAATGCTTTGCAGATAAATGGGCGGGATCTTAGGGCCTAGAAGAAGGGGACTTGCATTTTTCTACCTTTCTGGCTGGCAGCTTTGCTTGGCCCAAAATCAAGTTACCTGGAAAGTAACAATAGGGCGTGAAATCTAAAAACAAAACAAAATGAATACAGTGTCCAGAAACGGAAAGCTGCTTTGTACTTTGGGTTTTATAATAAGTTTGAATAATTATTTTCTGCTAGACCCATTTTTCTCTCTGAATTGAAAAGAATCTGGCATCTCAGAGCAAAAAGTTCCACGTGCTAACACAGCAGAAGAACACCATCTTTAGAGAATCATCTGAAACTCACACACAGAATAAATGACACACTAGTAAAATAAATCTAGAGTTATTGATAACAAAAGTCACTGTCCCTTTCTGGGTCTTGGTCTTCTTATCTAAAATGGGATTTTGAGAAGTCCACAGCTAAGCATCCAAGAGTGGTATGAATATTTTGTCAGTGACTATACATGTATTAATTCTCTGAATAGGCAGTTCCTAAACTTCCGTAAGTGACCAAAGGCATCAGTGACTAAAAAAGTGTGAGAAATATCTGGTCAGATTACCTCAACCCTCCGTATTTTTCCAGCTCTGGCATTCAATAATTATAGATACGATACTATGCACCTGTTTTGAATCCTTCTTTTAACTGCTGTTACTAAGAATTTATTGGTCTAAATGCTATGTTAAGTACAAATAGAAAATTAGCATATATGGTTTGCTATGCATAATATCTCATGGATTTTAATAGAATCTGGTAATTGATTCATAGAAGGATAAAGGAAAGATAAATTATGGAAAAAATAATAGGATATAGCAGAAGTAAACAAATACATAATAATTCTTGGTCTTTTTTTTCTGCTTGCAACAAATGATTAATTAGTATGATTATTTATATTGATGCCTTCGAAGCTATTAAAAATTCTCAACATGTTACCTATGATTTTACTTTTCATTTCATTCCAGAAAGTATATTAAAGTGGGTGAAAAACATTGGGTCAATAATCTTAAAAAGTTTTACACATCATATTGTAATCCTTAAATATATTTTGCTTAAATTCTCTTGTCTAATTATCATATAGGCTAATTGTTCTTAAGCCCTAAATGGAATCGCAAAATAGTTATTTATAGATGTATTTTGATAAGATATAATTAGTTTTGAGGAAATGGCATGCCTTCATTATTTTAAATCATATAATAATTTGCAGACATAATTTGGTTTGACAGTATATAGCATCGTGTTACCAGATTAGACAAACTGGTACCTTTGGAAGCACATATAAATTTTAAAGTTTTATATTAGAACAAGATAAGAGAAAACTTAGTTGAACAAATTACAAAGAAAACATGAACATCAACTCAACCTTCATGAAGAAAAGGTTTGGGTTTGAGTTTTTGGGGATTGTTTGGCATTTTTGGTTTTGTTTTGTTTGGTTTGGTTTGGTTCTGTCTCTAAAATAACTGAAGGATTTTTTTTGTCCTAAAACCAACACTCTATGAAAATCAAATATGACCTTATTATTCTCCTGATCTGAGTCTCCAGTAATATTCTCAATCTTCGCTATGCCTTTAAAATAATACTGATACATGGATCCTGTTGCCAGAGATTCTGATCTGAGTGGTCGAAGGATGTTTTAAAGCTCCTGGGTGATTCTAATGTGTAGCCATGCTTGAGAAACACTGCCTTAATGAAATGAGAGTTTTCGGAGGATGGCTAATGCCATGTTTGCAGTCAGCAACATCAAGATAGGTCTAGAATGTTCTGGCTTGTCAAAAAGCAAGGATAATTTCAAAAGTGTCTGAGATAGCGCTAAAATGTAGAAAGAATCCAACTTAAAAGAACTTCCAAAATTGCTGCCATTTGAGTATCAAATAGAAAACAGATAGTCAATTGGAGTAAGCAGAATTTATAAAAACCACTAAGTTTGTAATGATATTCACAAAAGCTGTGTATGTTAAGGAGCAATACAGATATAAAACTGTGCTAAAGGAAATATGTGTTTCCTGTAATATTTATAGATGACACTACACATTAATCAATCTAAATTATTTATTCAAAGTTTCCTAGATTCCTTATTCATCAAGTATTTGAATGCCTACTGTGTAGTAGGTCTTATTTTACCTGCTACAGGTATTGTTTTACCTGCTACAGTAGGACACAGAGGACACAAGAGATACATTGTTGATTTCAATAAAGTTCTTGACTTCAAGCAATGCATATTCTAGCTAGAGAAGACTGGGGTGACAGACACATATAATAACATGTCAGTGAGTGCCATGAAGAAAAGTAGCCCCAGGGTATGAGGATAGAGAGGTAGGAAAGTGTGAGACCATTGCAGAGATCACTATTGGGAATGCCTCTAAAATTGTAATATTTGAACGAAGACTGAGTAATGTGAGGGAGGCAGAATATTCCAGGCTGAGGGACTGCAAGTGCAAAGGCCCTGTGGTAAGAATGGTCATCAAGAATACCAGCATGGCTGAAGCAACAAATAGAGGTCAGAAGGGTGGCTCCTGGCCAGATCACATGCAGGGCATTGGAGGGACAGGGTCTGGCTGCTGCACGGATGTGGATCATAGGAGGGGACAGGCATGGAAACAAGATTAACTGGGAGACTAGTTGGGAGTCGGGAGATCAGTGTGGATAAGGTGAAAAGTGGTTAGATTCAGGACTTATTTTTTGAAGTAGCCTTCAGAAGATTTTTTGATGGATTGGGAGTAGCATGTTGGAGAAAGGAGAAACTCAGGGATGAATCAAGTTTTTGTTTTGCATGACTAGTAAAGAACAGTGCCCTTTCCTGAGCTAGAGAGACTGAAGAAGAAGTGTATTTGAGGTGTAGCAGGAAGAATCAGTAATTTACTCTGGACACATTAAATTTGACATGCATGTTAAATAGCCCAGTGTTGGGAAGGCAGTGGGATATTTCACAGGTAAGCTCAGGGACATGTTGGCTTTAGAAACAGAAATTAAAGAACCATCAGCACATACATAGTTTTTAATGCCATGAGAAATCAGAGAGAAATCAGAGAAGAGGCTTGAGGACTAAACCCTGAGGTACCACCAGTTAGTGGCCAAGAGGAGTTAGAGGAATAAAACAAGAGCCATGAAGATAGAAGAGCCAATAAATAGGAAGAAAATCAGAAAAACGTTTTCCAGGAAGTCAGGTTGCATTTAAAGGAGAGAGTGGTAAACTTCAAAATACTGACTAGGACCAAATAAGACACAGACTGAGAAGAGCACATTGGATCTGGCCAAAGAAATGAGGTAGACTGGGTGTGGTGGCTCACACCTGTAATCTCAGCACTTTGGGAGGTCAAGACGAGCAGATCACAAGGTCAAGAGATCCAGACCATCCTTGCCAACATGGCGAAACCCCATCTCTAGTAAAAACACAACAATTAGCTGGGCATGATGGCACGTGCCTGTAGTCCCAGCTACTCGGGATGCGGTAGGCTGAGGCAGGAGAATCGCTTGAACTTGGGAGGCAGAGGTTGCAGTGAGCTGAGATTTCACCACTGCACTTCAGCCTGGCAACAGAGTAAGACTCCATCTCAAAAAAGAAAAGAAAAAAGAGAGAGAGAGAGAGAAAAGAAAAAAAAGAGAAATGAGATAGTAGCTGAGGAGAAATATGAGACATCTCTGATTCTAACTGGCAATAGAGAAGGGTACTTTTAAATATAATGTGTATATTGTTTACTAAATTTAAATAAATACAGTTAATCCTCACCATTTGCACTAGACCTGGTGTAGGGTAGAACAATATAAATTACCTTTTCTACATTAGAAAAATTATCTAGGACTAAAATAACTACAAATTCACATGCTTTGACTTTTGTATTCTAGGTGATCAAATCAATTTTGCAGTAAGCTAGGCTATCCAACAAGCCACATATGCGCAAGAACTGATATAAACGTGATTGAAATTATTGCAAATAATTAGAATCTCTAGAAAAGGAGAAAATACTAAAAATACCATAATTCAGTCAATAAATCATTTATCAGTTTAAATCCACTGTGTGCCTCCAGGAGGTCCCCAGCACATCCGGACATAGAAAGCCTGCCTCTGAAAGGATAGAGTTAGTCAGAACTCCTGGGAGCCAAGAATACTATTTCTAGACCCAAGTGTTTTAGACTTGAGATCTGCTTCAGTTCTTGGATCTTCTGAATCTGAATCTATTTGAAAATGTCAAATAGAAACAAAACAATCCTATTTGACATTTTAAAAAGTAATACAAAATAAGAGGTTGCAGTTATAAAATAACAATTCAACAACATCAGCAATAAGGTCAATGAATGAATGGAAGACCCTACCTTGTGATCTACAAATTTTCAAAGTTAAAGGAAACCCAACTTGGTGGCCTTCCATTCTTGTTCTCATTAAGCTCAGCATTTCCTTAGAAGGCAATATTGTTAAGTTCGTGAGCACAGACTTTGAAGCCAGTTTGTCCAGGTTCAAATCCCACTCCCACTTCCTCTTGGCTGCATAACCTTAGATAATTTCTTTTCCAATCTCTGTGCCTTTGTTTGACCAGTTGTGCAGGACTGGTGGGTAGTGGAACCTACCTCAAAGGGTTGTTGTAAAGAGCACATGAATGAATCATGTGTAGTGCTTCAAACAGAGCCTAGTCTGTGGTCAACCCTAGGAAAATGTTTATAGTGATCCCCATTATTTTTGTTTTGGTATATTTATTATGGTATAAATACAAAACATACAATTAACAGACAAATTCCCCATTTTTATTTTGTATTAAGTCAAAAGAGAAAATATTTCATTTCCTTTAATCCTTCTTCCTCACTCCTCCCAAACTCCAGTCAATCAGTTCACAGTCAATAGCAAGGTCAAAGGAAGGAGCATTGAGAGACCTTTGGTTCTGATACCTTCTGTAGACTTTAAGGCCCTGATATGGTTTGGATCTATGTTCCCACCCAAATCTCATGTTGGATTATAATCCCTGACACTGGAGGTGGGGCCTGGTGGGAGGTGATTTGATCATGGGGGTGAATCTTTCATAAATGCTTTAGCACCATCCCCTTGGTGTTGTTTTTATGACAGACTTCTCACAAGATTTGGTTGTTTAATTTTGTGGGACCTCCCCACTCTCTTGCTCCCACTCTGGCAATTTGAGAGGCATCACTCCCTCTTTGCCTTCCACCATGATTGTAAGTGTCCTGAGGCCTCCCCAGAAGCATAGCAGATACCAGCATCATGCTTCCTGTACAGCCTGCAGAACAGTGAGCCAATTAAACCTCTTTTCTTTATAAATTACCTAGTCTCAGGTATTTCTTTATAGCAATGTGAGAATAGACTAATATAAGCCCCTATTATTCCCTCAGTCCATATTTAATTGTTTTATTTTTCCCTCTCTTGGGAAACAGATAGAATTAATAAGTGCAGCAGGACTGCAGTTCATTATACCAATGTATGTTATATGAAGATCTTGACTTACCTTTCTCATAGCAATAAATATCTGATTTCTTAAAAATAGAAACTGCAAGATTTCTCTTTTAAAAATTATGGAAATATCAGTAAGAATGATTCAGCAAGTAACAGAATCCTCAGCTAAAAATTGATTTGTTTAAAAAGAAGACTTCTTTTCTCATGTCACAAGAAATTGGGATATAGAGGGGGGCTTCAGCGTTGAGTAATTAATTAACTCAGTACCATCGTAGAGGAAGCAAGTTCTTTCTATTTTGCTCTCCAACTATCCCATCATCACTATGAACATTCACAGGTACAAAAGGGAATTATTTATTCTTTATATTTTTGAGAGCTAAGAAGCCTTTCCCAGAGTACCCACAGCCAACTTGTCCTCACATCTCGTGGACCAAACTTAAATTGCTGGCACCTTCTAAAAGTGAAAAATAATTACAGGTAAAATGATTGGTTGAAACTAAGTGTGCCTTTGTCACTGGTAGAAGAGTCACTTTCCATGGTCTCATTGCTACAAAGAAGAGGGTGAACATCTGAATAAGAGCAGGTCTTCATCTGCAGAGAAGAAATGGGAGGCATGGACTTGGTTAGACCGCCAACAGGTTCTTACAGTCGGTGAGCTCCTAAATGTTGCTGGTCAAGAACAAAGGGATATGCTTTTTGAAACCCCATTATGTGGGATGATGGAGTTAAACCTCACCACAGTCAGTCATATTGCCCTAAGAGAAGTCGAAGGAGATATTGTAGTATCTCCTTTGTTGTGAAGTCTTTACCTGGGTTGAGGGAAAATCTTCTTGCTCACTTCCCCCAAAAGTAGGGCCTCCGTGTGCCCTAAACATTTGGAAATCACTCCTCGTGTTGGTGAGTACTTAGTACCATCTGCCCTCAAAAAGATGGAAAACAGCAACATCTTTATAACTAATTATTACCACTACATTACTTGTGGTTTGGGCCACCAAGATTGAGAACAAGTAGAGTAGATGTCCCTATACTTTCTTCTGACCTCAGAATTCAATTATTCCATAATATCAAGATACGTAATTAGACTCTCAAATTCTCACAGAAAAAAAAAAAAAACCCTGTAGATTGGTTATTGCCATTTTTTTATATTATCCTGTCATACTTCATTTTTATTTCTAAATGCTCATGGTGATCAAGGTAGCCTTAGCCAAGACAGCATTTCCCACAGAATGTCAGTATTCTGGTGGTGGGATCAAATAAGTTTCACAGGTTAAGATAGATACTTTGTGGGGTCTTTCATATGCTACCTGCTTCGTGACCTGCTGAGGGAGGCACATGTATCCTCAGATAATCTTATTTGAGGAAGAAGCCCTTTTTACACAGACCATCCCCTGGGCATAGTGGTCCTCAGAAAACACTCTGGGAAACACTGAGTACATTTCATTGCATGCGAGATGGTGCACTGAAAATTTTAACCTGGGGCCAGGTGCGGTGGCTCATGCCTGTAATCCCAACACCTTGGGAGGCCAAGGCAGGGGGAGTACTTGAGGCCAGAAGTTCAAGACCAATCTGGCCAACAGGGTAGGACCTCATGTCTACAAAGAAGTTAAAAAAAAAATTAACAGGGTGTGGTGGCACACGCCTGTAGTCCCAGCTACTTGAAAGCCTGGGGTGGGAGGATCACTTGAACCTGGGAGGTGGAGGTTGCATTGAGTTATGTTCATGCCACTGCACTCCAACCTGGATATCAGAATCACAGAGCAGGAAGCTATCTCAAAAAGAAAGAAAGACAGAAAGAGAAAACCTCAGGCTCACTGGAGGAACAGATGATTCAGAGCCATAATGGCAGAGCAGACCATCCTATCCTATAAGTGGTTTGACAGTTCAGGAAGAAGCCAGCCTTGTGGCTGTGATCAGTGTGTATTTCCTTGCTTTGTCTTCCTTTTAAGAACACATTAAAGTGAAAGAAGTCCATTCCTCCCTCCATAGGCCAGCTCTTTCTGTTAAAAATGTGGATGTGATGCTGGAATTCTTTTATTATGAAAATTTAAATATTTATAAAAATAGGCAACATAACACCATACTTATTTGTTTACCTTTTGTTTTTTCAATGAATATTTACTGAGAACCATCTATGCAAGAAAAGTAGAGCAAAGACAAATAAAATATATGTGTTGCCTGTGAGATTCTAGTTTAGGAAACTTCACAAAGTTTTAAAATCTACAAAGAGATAAATGTTCATTTCTATTGAAGTTCTCAGAAGCAATGAACTCAATATTAATACCAACTAATTGTTTTACAGCACTTTGAAAAATACGTTCACAGATAATTCTTTGAGATTTTGCTGGCATATTCCAGTGGGAAAAAGAACTGAAGGTTACCAACATTTGCCCATTTTCTTAATTATACACGGTAGAGCAGGGTCTGGAATCTTCAGTTTAATCCCACACTTTGAGAACCACTACTGTATACATTATTCTTTTTTTTTTTTTCTTGAATAATGAACCCATTTATTTTCTTGACATTATTCTTTACTTCATTCTTTCACTTAAGATTCTACTATGGCAGTTACCTCAGCAATAGGGAAGTTCTATGTCTTTTAGTGCTGCCTAGTACTCCATTGTGATGATGTACCGGAGTTTGTCCCACCAGTTCAAATGATGCACATTTGAGTTGTTTTAAGTATTTAGATATTACACATAGTACTGCAGTGAATAGCCTTGTGTATATTTCTTTCGCTAGTCTTGCTAATCTAGTATGATTGAGATAGATTCCTCAAAGTGGGGATTCTCGGATATGGGAAAAATACATATGTAAATTCTTAACTTCCTCTTAGCTGGTGATTCAAGATAGTTTATACATATTATACTTTTATGGAAAAAATCCATTATTCCTAAATTCATGTTTCTTTCATAATTTCACGACAAACAGATCCTATCCCAAACAACAAAGTAACTACATTCTTTGGTTTCTTGTGGAAAATACTGAAAGGACTAATTTGAATTAAAAAAATCCTTTAAACACAGCAACAAGCAAAATATCAAAAATGGATAACACTTTGATTAAAATTTGATATTTTAAAATACATTTTTAAAATTTAGAGCTTATTTATACTAAAAATAAGAAGATAATATACTGGTAAAAGCATAGATTAAGATACAAAATTTTCTATATTTGAATCCTAGATGTTGACCTAAAACAATAAAGAAACTGAGTAAGCCTCAGTTTCTTTGCCTATGAAATAGAAATGACAAAAAGAGTGCCTATTTTCAGGGTGTGCCATTTTCAAAGATAAAAATAATCAATCCACAGAAAGAGTTTAGCCTAGCATTCTCAATTTTATCAGAACACTATGCTCTTTCTTAAATTAATATTTTACAATGTCCCATTTACTCTCTGGAAAATAATTCATACGTAGTATCACCTAAATACATAGATAATTTTAAAAATGAATATTTTGCCCAAGATATTATTTAAAGAAAAAGAATGAGGAAACCAATTTATAATAAAATAATATGTATTGTTCGTGTAAGTGATCATGCATAACAAATCTAAATGACAGAATGAAAGATAAGATGCTTGCCCTTAAAGCATCTTGATGGTGGTGGCTACAGTAGTGTGCACACAGGTGTACTGGATCTGCAGCTCTACCACTAATTATTGGCATTGGCATGCATGATGTCAATGGATGACTTTAACTTTTGTACACTTCTGACCAATGTACAGTCTTTCCTTGATTTACATGGTAACTGAATCCTGGGAAAATCTGGTGCACATTCCAACTATGCAAAAAATACTTTGTATTTTAATGTAAGCTTTTAGGTTGAGCCAGTTAGGCTGAAATGATTGTAAAGTGCTGTTTTCTCTGTATGGGTACGCAGCGAGATTCTTCATCGGGTAGAAATGACCCAGGACTTCTTATACCACTGGCATCTTTCCACTACATGCAGGACCTCCTATCAATCATTGGGACAACCAAAAATGTACCCACAAATTTCCAAAATGCCCTAGTGGGCAGTACCAACTCTATTGATGGCACTGGCTTGGCAAATTCTTGACTTGTAAGTACTTAATAGATATTGGTGATATGATGCTTGTTATTTTTCTTAGTGGCCCCACAGATAATAATAGGATCACACTTATTCCTCATACAGATGATGCTTGACTGCACTATTCATCAGTCATATGGTCATCAACAACCTTTGAAAATAACTAATGCCGCTACAGTTAGTCCATTGCATGGTTTTATGTAAAGGCTCAGTTTACATTTTTAAACTGAAGAAATTACACTACTATTCATATGTAACAAGTTAACAAAATGTGCAATAAAAATGAAAGAAGCATCTGTGTTTGGATTAAAATTTACTGATTTTAACAGCAATATTGCAAAATGGTTAAGAGTCTAGACCAGAGCTATCATTAGAAATATAATCTTAGGCACATATATAATTTAAAATTTTCTAGTAACCACATTAAAGAAGTAAAAAGAAGCCAATTTTAATAAAGTAATATGTGGATTTTATTCTCTATCAATTAAATTAATTATAATATGCCTTTAACCCAATATATCCAAAATATTATTTAAGCATGTAATCAATATAAAAGTTATTGATGAGATATAGTACATTGTTTTTCTTACTAAGTGAAGTCCTGTGTCTGTTTTACACATGCAGCACATATCTCAATTCCAATCAGCCATATTTTAATTGCTCAGTAACCCTCCATTGCTCTGCCTACAACACTGGTTGGCACAAGTCTAGTTGCATGTAAATCAGGCTTCCTGGGTTTGAATCCCAGATTTCCCATCTACTAACTATGTACCTTGGACTATTTTTCTTAACCTATCTGTGCCTTCAGTTGGTAATCTGTAAAATCAGAGTCATAAAAATAGAGTCTACATCAAAAGGCTTTGTGAGAATTAAATGAGATAACATGTGTGAAATACTTAGAAGTGGCACAAAGTAAGTCCTCATTAGAGGGTAATCACTATTATACGGGTTTAACTTATATATGCAGAGTTTATCAAAACAATAAGAAAAAATATCAATATCAAAAGCTGGGGTAAAAACAAGGAATTTCATCAGTTGATATCATAACATATATGAATTCTCCTTTCTCCACTCCACTCCCGGTTCCACTCCCCCAATACCTCATCAACAAAAACTGTTTCTCAGAATACTTCTTTCAGTTTGGAATTATTAGCACATATTCTTGCCAACTTTGGTGGAGAAGCAGAAGCACAGAATATACTAGTCTTTTAGCCACTCCTGATTCTGAGTCTTAGAGCTTTGATTTGATTTTGATCCCTTAGCACATATCATGTGTTAAGGGATGTATGAATTTGAATCTAGAAGTTGCCTGCTGGCTTCTAAGTAAACAGGAATTTGTGCAGGCAAGATCATTCACATCATTATTTCATTGTCGGGCCCCTTGCTGAATGGCACATTAGAAGTATGTGAATGATCTAGGAGTTGAATGTGGATGCACAATTATTGGCAGGTCCCCATGTAATAGGAGTTCTGTCTTTATTTCTTTGTCCATGACAAACTTTTTCATGTCAGAGAGAAAAAATTGCAGGAGATGATCACGGGGTGTAAAAATGTCCTAGTAGAGATATTTTAAGTTTTTCTTTTATTCTATACACAACAGACATTCTTTTATTTTCAACCTGATGGTTCCATTTTCTATTTTTTAGTGATGCTCATAGGCACTGTAAGTAAACCAGATAATAGACTCTTAAAGTTTCTGTGTGCAAATTGAAAGAGCACATTATAGTGCCTGCCTTTCCTGAGGTCTTGCAGTCTAACCAATATGGTATATAAATACGACACCAGCGGAAGTTATAACAATAGTTTCTGTCAGCCTGTCTGAGATGGTTAGAGAATAGCTGTAGGGAATAGCACAGTAACCCAGAAATGTCCAGATTCTTCTGGCCCCTTTTATTGTGATAAATCTCTTGTGAACTTTGCAGAGGTATTGTTTGCATCTGGTATATCTCTGTCTAGAATGTGTATCTATTCCCCCTTACTGAACGATGTGGCACAAAAACCAATTCAATTGTATTAAGAAAATAAAACATTGTGCAGGCGGGGAGTAGAGATAATGCATTTGAATAAGATGAATTAACTGCTTTCTATACCTTCACGGGATAAGATGTGAATAGTGCAAGATCGTGTATGTTTAAAAATCTTAAACTGTTCTCTTCTTATAACAGAAAAATGCCTCTTCTGGATGCTAGTTTACTGCAGGATACATGAGATAACTTGCTAACTGAGAAAACTGGGGCTGTGCATTCTACATAATATTGTGTTTTTCCTTAATAAAAGAATAAAAAGGAAATAATCATAAATGCTGGCAAAATATTACATTCAGTTAAATATTTCTAAATGTATGTTTGAAAGAAATTAGTGAGGAGTATAAAAGAATGGAAGAATACAAGCTTGGAAAGACATAATGCCAATCTTTTATGAAATAACATTCAAAGATTTCCTGTGATCTTGGAATTGGATCTTTTTCTTCTCAGCATGAAACCTCCATAGCTGACTGCTTTTGGATCATACACCATGCGTGTACCCATCACTGAAACTTTGTTTCTTCCACATAAGCTAAATGTCCTATGGAAAACTCAGTCTACCTAATTCTTACATGTCACCCAAGGTTCAGTTTGAGTCCTATCTCACCCATTAAGTCTTCTCAAACCTCCATAACTCATGATTATGTCTCTTTTTATCTCTTATAGTGGATTTCAGTCTAATTTGCTAAGCACCTATTGTATGTCCAACACCACAGCTCGTAAGAGATGAAGCCAGGATTTGAATTCAGAATGAATCCAAAGCTTACCAAGGGTTTTATTGCAATGGAAATTGCGTCTTTAGGTTCATAAATGTAAAATGATCGTCAATTATTCCAGAGTTTCTAGGCTTATGTGGACCAGCCTCTCATCTGTAATCTCACATTGTTTTTCTCTGTTTCGCTGTATTAAATTGCAGTGCAATGTGTCCAGCTGCCGCTCTGGACATTCCTGAAGGTAAGGATTAGTTTGGCTTTTCATCTTTGTATAGTCGGCAGTAGGAAGCTGCAGCCCTTAGCTATGTGTTTACCAGTAAAACAGACACTGCTTATGCATGGCCAGAGTTTCTCCTTTACTTCATATATGTAAATACAAGTGAAAAAAATATAGCTGTAATTCAGGCATCAGGATTCTCCCTAGAAAATCTGCAGGCCCAAACCAAAAGAGTTCTAAATCATGCTGAAAGGGCTTGGGTGCTGTCTTCATCAGTTGGGATGCTAGAGCAAAGTACCATAAACTGGATGGCTTGTAAACAATGGACATTTATTTCTCACGGTTCAGGAGGTGGGAAGTCCGAGATCAAAACATCAGTAGATTCAGTGTCTAGTGAAGGCTTTCTTCCTCATAGGTTATGCCGACTCACTGTGTCCTCACATGGTGGAAGCACAAAAGGGCTCCTTGCGGCCTCTTTTAGAAGGGCACTAATCCCATTCATGAAGGCATAGCCCTTATGACCTAATTATCTCCCAAAGACCCCACATCCTAATCCCATCACCTTGGGGGTGAAGGTTAAAACACATGAATTTGGGGGAATTCAAACGTTCAGCGTGGGGCAGACAGTAGTGTTTTCAAGTGATAGAAGGTAACATGTAATTGTAAGCAATAGTCTCTATCATAAGTTTAACTTACACAGAATTTAAATGATACCTTGATGCTCGTTAAAGTGAAATCTGGGATCTTGGAAGTAATGACTCAGTAAATACCTCTGGGTCTCTTTGCTGATTCACAGCCACCTCCTAAGATTCGTATTTGGTATTCAATTCCACAAATATATATTATGTGCCTACTGCATGCATGTTTCATTTGTTTTATATTAATGCAATGCCTCTACTGTGTGACATTCTCAAAAGACCTTGATATCTTAATGTGCTGGATAGCTATTTTATAAGAATAGCTCTTTATGAAGCTGGGTCATATATGTATTCTAATTTTTATCATATATTTAGATTTAAATATTCAAATATTGAACAACAAATACTTCAAAATCAGCATTTCATTCTTTTTCTCCTCTTCTGAGACAGAATCTCAATCTTTGAGAAAAAATACTAATAACAAATAACAGTTTCCATGGCATTATTTTGATAAGAGACTAAGAATAAACAGAGAACAATGAATTAAAATTCCATGTTAGTACTGTTATATTTTTCCCATTACTATTCTAAGCCAGTATAATTCTCCCAAGATATTCCTATTTGATGTCATTTTTTATTTCATGTATCCTGATTATGATTATTTTGATGTGTAACAGTATTACGTTCCAGTTATGTGTGGTGTTACAGGCTGCATTTTTATACCATTTTTCCCTCACCCACTGATTAAAAGTATTTATATAGGGCATTCCTTTTCTGAAATTAAAAATTAGCTTGGGTTTTTCATTGACAAGCTGTATTTTAAATGATTTTGTATTGAAATATGTATTGGGTACCTATTGTGTACATTTAAAACTATAAAGACATTTGATTTTTTTTTAACAAACACTCAAGAATTTCTACATCTGACAACAGTCTTTTGAATATTCTCAGTGGGAGGAAGTCTTTGTCCTTTGAAAGCATATTTGATTTTTTTGAAATTGCCAAAAGTTACTCAATGTCAAATCTGTGAAATAATTTTGGTGATCACACTGGGCGATATTATTTTTGAAAAAAATGAGTTCGGACCATAAAGGTAAGTTTTCTTGTGTGAGTCATAAACTAATTCTGAAGGAAATCCCTCTGGAGAAGATCTAGTGAAAGATCCATCACTGAAACAAGGTTTCCAGTGGGATGACTGTGAAGTGAGGCGGCCAGACCCTGAGAGGCTGATGCCAAAACAGGGCCTGCCAGAACCACATAGGAGAGATGCCTGATCCAGATGAGCATGAAGGCAGAGTCAGGGACAGTGTCTCTGATGAACCACCTCCTGAATTTATGACTGATTAATACATTCAGATAAATACCAAGGGTAAGAAAAAAGGTCATTCCAGGAGGGGGGACCATTATGTACAAAGGCAGAGAGGCAAGAAGATACATAAAATATCATTCTGTAAGGTTGGAGGGTAAGTTTGGCAGGAGATGATGTTGAGGAAAGAAGCAAGGTCAAGGCAGAGTTGTGAATGTCATGGTCTGAAGTTCAACCCTTATTCTGCAAGTTGAGAAATGTCTTGATTCTTTTTAAGTAGGCCCCTACCTACACATGGTCAAATAAGGATGGAATGCTCACTCTGGCAGTCGTACAGAAATGGAATGGGTAGGGTAAGATCTGGGGAGGAACAGGAATGCAGCCAGGGAAGATGGAAGTCAAACCTATGTATGGATAGCAGAAAGGGAGTAATTACAAAGATTTCAAAAAGGCAAAGTTAATGACCTGATGGCTTAGTGTGGGCAATAAGAATATCTAAAAGTAAGAAGTACAAGATAGTGTGTAGCCTCTTAGCTTACACTATGGGGTAGATGGTGTGACTGTCACTGGCTTAGAAAATATAGGATAGGAAAACACATCCCACATTCAGTTAGGATGTGCTGATGCAGTAGTGCCCATGGGAGATGCATGTGGATTTGCCACGAAGGTTGGTCAGTATTTGGTTGGGAGATCTGGGGAGCAATCTAACAGGACATAAAAATTTAGAGTCAACAATGGACAGAGATGAGGCTGCAGAGTGAATGTAATCCATTCAAGGGTTTGTAGACTGAGATGAAAAAGAAGATCATGAAATACCTCTAGCGAGCCACAACTGTCAGGCTAGTGTGAAAAGATTCAAAGGACACACAGGAAGAATGGAAGGGTAGCAGAACTTGGGATCAGGGCATAATGGAATCCAAGGGAAACAGGTGTTTTAAGAAGAAGAAAGAGGTCATTGGTGTCAAAAGCCTAGACTAGTTCATGACACATAGTAAGCAATCAATAAATACTGGCTGGATGAAACTTCTAGGTAAATTACATGAAGACTTAATAATATCCACTAGTGATGACAATTGCCAGAGTAAACCCTGTGGAGTATATGGATAGAAACCCTATTGCAATGAAGTTTAGGAGTGAGTGGGAGGGTTGGAATTAGAGACATTGACTATAGACCACTCTTTCAAGGAAACATAATTTTAAAGGAAAAGAAAGGAAGTCTGTAGTCCATTTCTTCATTTCCATTATTTTTCTTTCTCTTTTTGGTAGAGTACTGTAGCTAGAAGTATCATAAGGATCAGAGATTTGTTGTTTTGAGTAGTTGTGTCTAATATGTTTTTCTGATTTGAAAGTTAATAATTATTTCTAGTAGGAGACATGGAAAATGCAGAAAAGCATAAAGAATAAAATTAAAATTACTCATAATGTATTTTACTTTATATATATTGTATCTATACAGTACATTTTAAAATGAAATTGTGATAATAGTGTGGACACAATCTGTCTCTTTATTCAATCTTTATATTTTGTGATGATTAATTATTTTCTCTGTTCTTCAATGTTCCTCAAAAGTATGATTTTTAATGACTGCAGATACTCAATAATACACTCTGGAGAAGTCACTGGGAAAAGCCATAGGTGAGTCTTGGTAAGCACAGGAGTCATCGTGTGTAGGGGTCTAGAAAGACCACAATGGGCCAGGCTTGACGGACAGTGGAACCACTATCAAGGAAGGAAGCTGCTCTATATTTTTTTGCTTCCGAGCTCACTGTGGCCTACCTCCTCTCTCAGGACTTAATTACAGCACAATACTGACTCAATAAAATGTACGTTCTACTAAGCCAGAAAACAGGGACATGGAGGGGACACCAGAAATGTCATCAGCAAATCATCAAGATTAATAAAGTACTGGTCTAGATCAGACTCAACCAGGCATTCTGTCCTTAATTTCAATTATTGTACAATGATGTTGGGTATGTTGGTGAAATCAGCCCTCGGAATTGTCTCTTAAATCTCTGAAGTCATTGCAATCCAGACTGACTATCTACTGCATCTCGTGTGACCCTGTCTTCCTAGAATCTCCATTCATTATCCTCCTTTGAATTATTGATGGTTTACTTCTGTGTTGCTTTTTTAATTTCTTGGAATCCATTTCTTCATTTCCATAATTTTTCTTTCTCTTTTTGGTAGAGTACATTCCCCAGTAGCTTAATCAGAAAGGAACATGGTGGGGGGAGGGGGGTTAAATGTATTTCTGTTGGATATCTGAAAATACCTTTATTCTGCCCCCAGTTGATGGATCATTTAGCTGGGTATAGAATTCTAAGTTGGAAATACTTTTTCTTCAGGATATTGAAAGGTGTTGTTTTGTTGTCACCTAGTTTTCTGTGATGCATTTCAAAAGTTTTTCTGACTTTATGTATGATCAGATTTTGTCTCTCTGAAGTCTTGTTGAAATTTGGCTTATTCACAAGTTCTTAAGTTTCACAGTGATGTGCACCAGTAATGTTCTATATTCATCTAGTGGGCAGCAAACTAAGTGGATTCTGGAAATTTTATTGAATCATTTTATTGATGGTTGTGGGAAGACAATTCTCAATGGGTTTCTGATACTCCAGACCTACACAGTCTGGACATTCTGGGACAAGAACATCTTTTATTAGCAAACTTTAGAAACTAGAAATAGTGTGTCCCTCTAAAGAGACATCCCAAAGTGGTAAAGAAGAGCCATTTACTTTTCTCCCTGGAGGTATTTGTTTACATTCCAGGATGATGAGCAATCTCTTTCTTTATGGAAGGGAGAATGAGCAGATGTGCCAGCAGGCCTATAAAAGCTCAGAGTCATGTAAAACATGGGATGTTTCTCCAGTGGTTCACCTCACTGCACACACAGGTAAAATCCAGTTCCTTTCATGTTGCCCTGTGGCATTTGGAGCATAGAGAACCCACAAAAGAACTTTTCCAGCTGCTGGTTTTGTTATGGGTAATAAATGATTTGTTTCTCCAATTCAGTGATGTTGCATCTTCTGTCAACGTATGTATATAAATCTGTTGTAAGCATAACTCGTTTGTCTTCAATTATAGTAAAATCTCAAGTCTTCTAACTTAATAATGGCTATCTCTTGTCCATTTTCTCTATTCTTTCTTTCTTGGTATCATACCTCCTGGACTAAGTATTTGCCTATCTTCCATCTCAAATTATCTCAATTTTATTTTCTAATATTCTATTGAGCTTTTCATTTCTGCCATTATATTTTTTAATTTCCAAAAACTCTTTGTTTTCTAAATGTAACTTATTTTTAATAACACCTTGCTTTTGTTTCATAAATAAAATATCTTTTTTATCTCTGTAAGGTAATTAATGTATTTTAAAGCTTTCATCTGCCCACACAGTGACTGATTTGGGGGGATTTTGTTTGTTAGTTTTGATCTCTTTCTTTTATACTAAAAGCTTTGTTAGACAATTAGTTGACTATTCATATTTAAAATTTGAAGACTAAAATACTAAATGAAAATTCTACTCATTTAAGGAAGGTATATAGACTTTGAACTTGACTCTGGGGAAATCAGGCTGCCTCTTATTGTGATTTCATGTCAAGTATTTTTGGTATTTCTTCCCTGGCAGATCAGAATATACATAAAATTCTCTATTATTGTTCTGTCTGAGGGATAAAGGCCAGATTTGCCACCTTTCAGGGAGTAAGGAAAGTGATGGGGAGGAAAGAGGTGTTCCCAGCATTCAACATATACCTATTTCTTTAATTCCAGTTTGGTGAAAGGTACCTCTACTCTAGTGTGTTTGGGGTCCCCCCAGTCTGGAATTCCTGTATTTTACCCTCCAGAGAGTAAACCTCTAGACTCAGGCGATTGTGCAGGACAAATCAAGGCTGTTCCACAGCTTTCCCCATGCTCAGCTTAGCGTTTAGCATCCCTGGGCCTACAAAATACATTACTGCCCATCTTTTGCTTTTTAGCCTCCAAAATTCTGTGGTATTCTGTCTTCTCTCACTCTTCCTATCCTTGTGAGTATTTTTACTGATGTTTACGTAACATCAGGAAGGAAAAGTATGAAAAATTCACATGCAAATTGCCATCTTTCCCTGAAACCTGGTTTATTTCTTTATATGAATTTTACATACATTTTCACACCATTTAAAACTGCAAAATAAGGATCTGACATTCGCCTTCTTTTTTCTTTTCTGAAATCATCAGCTTTCTCTCTGTTTTTTTTTTTTTTTTTTTTTTTTTTTTTTTTTTTTTTTTTTTTTTTGGACGGAGTCTCCCTCTGTTGCCCAGGCTGGAGTGCAGTGGCGTGATCTCGACTCACTGCAAGCTCCGCCTCCCGGGTTCCCGCCATTCTCCTGCCTCAGCCTCGCGAGTAGCTGGAACTACAGGCGCAGCCACCACGTCCGGCTAGTTTTTTGTATTTTTTGTATTTTTTGTATTTTTTGTATTTTTAGTACAGATGGGGTTTCACCATGTTAGCCAGGATAGTCTGGATCTCCTGACCTCATGATCCTCTCGCCTCGGCCTCCCAAAGTGCCGGGATTACAGGCGTGAGCCACCGCACCCGGTCTTTCAAACCACTTTTTAATGATTTATTATTTGTCCCTTGGTTTGTGATGGCTTGTGATTATTAAAGGCTAAGATGTAGTTCTAGTCTACCTATTGTGTTCATTCATCAATTCATTCAATCCTAATACCAGTACCATAGTATTTTAGTAATGGCACTTTAGGGAAAAGCTTAATATCTTGAATGTCAAGACTCAAGACATGGATTTCAGATGTCTTCGCTTGCTGCTCAAAAGAATGTATATACTTAAAAGTGTTTCAAATGCTAACAGGAAAGAAATATATGTTAATAATAAGAGAGAATGAGAGATGATTTTTTCAAAATATTTACTCATTAGAAAATACAAGTATTCATTCAAATTATGTATTATTAAAACATAAGTATATTTTATGAAATTAGCAAGTTTTATTTAAAAATTATAGAATACAAATATTATTTCAAAATATAAATATATTTATTCATTCAAAAATAAAAAGCACATAATTTTTAACCACCTACTATATGCTAACTGAGGTCCCTGGGGAGTCAAAATGAGTAGAAGAACACCAATTATCTTTCCTACTATGTAGAAATATCAGAGGTCTTTATATGTAATGAGTGTCTGCTGTTCCAGGCCTGCAATGCGTTTTTTGCATGCAATTTCACATATCTGCTTTATACTAACACTCTATGTAGGTATTATCATCCCAGTCTTCAAGGATATAGGAACAGAGGCTCAGAAAGGTTAAGTAACTTGTATAAATTCACTCAGCTATGAAATATTGCTGCTGAATGTCAAACTCAGTTTCTTCCAGTCCCACAAGTATAAGAAATAAATTTGTGAGAGGAAAAAAACAAACTGTTTTTCCTCTGCTCTCACACCACAGCAATCAACACGGAATATGTCTGTGACCAAATCTGTAGGGGTTTCTCCCCACCAGCAAGGAAGCAATCAATTCTGCAGCAGTCTCAAGCTGGGTGTCCTGTAATTCAGTTCAATTCTGCCACCATCTACCTTACGATAGTCAGATCCCACAGGTTGCGGGCTCAGTCCCAAAGATCACCCCCCACTTCCAAACTTCTGATGACAACAGCAAGCCCCAGGTTGTTCTACCTGCACTTCTGACCAACTGGGTAAAATTGCATTTCCCAGACACCCACTCTGGATTCAATTAATTTGCTAGAGTAGCTCACAGCACTCAGGGAAACACTTACTTACATGTACTGGTTTATTCTAAAGGATATTACAAAGGAAACAAATGGAGATATGCATACAGAAGGGAGAGGTATGCGGGGAGGGACTTCACCCTCCAGGAATCTTTGAGTGTTCATCTATCCAGAAGCTCTCCAACTCCATGCCTCTTGGGTTTTAATGGAAGCTTCATTACATAGGCAAGATTGATTAAACCGTTGGCCATTGGTGGTCAACTTAATGTTCAACCCCTCTACCTTCCCCAGAGGTTGGGGGACCTGGGATTAAAAGTTCCAACCCCCTGAACAAATGGCTGCTTCCCCAGGCACCCACCCCTCACGCCCATCTTGTGGTATCTACTGGTTTTCCAAAAATCGCCTCATTAACACAGACTCAGGTGTCCTTGAAAGAGCTTGTTGTAAATAACAGAAGCTGTCTATGACTTTTATTGCTTCGGAACTACTTCAGGGACCAAGGATAAAAGACCAAATACTTTAAAAAAGATATTCTGTAGTCACTTAGGGAATACAAGGGTTCCACAAGCTGAGAGCCAGGAATCATGGACAAAACCCAAAATATATATGTTATAATATCACAACTTGTGAAAAAATAATTAGATGATTTTATAATGTAATACTGTCTCATTCAGATAATCTGTTGAAGAGCATGCATTTCTTTACACTTAGAGAAAGTTGGCATTTAAAATATTAGAACAAGATAATATTTACTATATTTTATTAGTCAGATTTACTACAATATTTTCAAATATGAGCATTTGAGAATGGGGAACATAAAATCCATAAATGCATCATTAAGCCTCCTTGAGACTTCTCTTCCTGGTTCCCAAGCTTTTAAGGATACATTTTTTAAATTATATATATCTCCATGTTCTCATTAAGCTGGAGCTCAGCTAATAAGGATCAACTGACTTTCAGATTTGATAGTTAGCCCTAATGTTCACTTCAGAATCAATCGCAAGTCTACTACGCCTTAATTTCATAGGTAACACATGATTTGATCTTATAAATCCTAGTAAATAAGGTAGCCACTGAGTAAATATCAGACATGATTTTTAAAATTGCTTATAGATTTTCCCACTGAAATCAGATCAGTCTGATCTTTTTGTGATAAACAACATAACGTTTCTAGAGTCTGTAATAGACTCATGTTCTTGCCTTTTAAAACTTTTATCAAAAAACAGTTGAAAAGACATGGTGTTATTCAATTTAATGAAAACGATTATTTCTACCTGATATTAATATCATCTAGGTGTGTCTCAGTTGAATGGCAAAATCATTAATAGTAGTAGTAGTAGTAGCAGTTACCGGAAAGGGGTCCTTAACCAGACCCAAAGAGAGGGTTCTTGGATCTCGCACAAGAAAGAATTTGGGTCCAATCCATAAAGTGAAAGCAGTTAAGAAAGTAAAACTGTAAAAGAAAGGCTACTCCATAGGCAGAGCAGCAACAAGGGCTGCTTGACTGAATATACTTACAGTTATTTCTTGATTATATTCTAAACAAGGAGTGAATTATTCATGAGTTTTCTGGGAAAGGGATGGAGATTCCCTGGAAATGAGGGTCCCTCCCCTTTTTAGACCATATAGGGTACCTTCCTGATGTTGCCATGGCATTTATAAACAGTCATGGTGCTGGTGGGCGTGTCTTTTAGCATGCTAACACATTATAATTAGCATATAATGAGCAGTGAGGAGGACCAGAGGTCACTTTCATCACCATCTTGGTTTTGAAGGTTTTGGTCAGCTTCTTTACTGCAACCTGTTTTATCAACCGGGTCTTTGTGGCCTGTATCTTGTGCTGACCTCCTGTCTCATTCTGAGACAAAGAATGCCTAACCTCCTGGGAATGCAGCCCAGCAGGTCTCAACTTTCTTTTACCCAGCCCCTGTTCAAGATGGAGTTGCTCTGATTCAAACACCTCTGACAGCAGTAGTTTATATGGCTTCTAGATGAGTGTGAATTTTTTTTTGACATTTAAGATATATTATTATGTTGTTTCCTTAAGCATAGTAAGAACTGTTTTATTATTTAATAAATGAGAAGTTATTCATTCAGTATAACAATATATATTTATGTTGCTCTAAGTACATGCAAAAAACTGTGAACGTTACAAAATAAGTCAGACATAAATCTTTCACTGAGGATGCTTACATTTTAATAGAGAACAGTGAAGAAAATACGTAATTATTAATAAATGCTGTGAAGTCCCATGTACAGATATAATTCTATATATAATTCTGTGTAATTCATTTTGCATTTTAAAAAATATGAGAAGTTATTTCTCGCTGGAAAAGTCAAAATATTATTTCTGGAAGAGGTGGTGATATTTGATCTGGGCCTCAAAAGACACTTAGGGGTCATTGAAGCTATGTGGAAAAGGAAGGGGAATGATGCGACTGTCGTTGCTCTAAACGTGCTTCCCAGGATGACTCTGGAAACAAAAGTCATGATGGCTGCTCCTCCCTCCTCCCAGCCTTCCTGTGAGGAACACATCAAAGAATGTAGCAGAAGCCCAGGTCACAGGAACTAATGAGAGTTCATGATGTATTCTTCAGAGGGACCGAAAAGGCCACCAGGTTGTTTTTATTTGTTTTACCAATTAAATTTCAGACATAACTTTTGTGGCTATATCGTTAATAGATGTATTAGAGTAAAGGTTCAGTTAAATTACAATGAAAACCCCAAACTTGGTATGTTAAACATAGGACGTATGCCTCTTTCATGTGTCAGAGCAGCTGGTCTAGGCTGCCAGGGTGCCTCTTCTCCACTGGGTTATTCAGGGAACCAAGTGCTTTGGTCTTGTTGCCCTGCCAGCCCACAAGGGTGTCACTGTCATTGACTTTGTCGCAGCAAGTTCACTGCTATGTACATTTTCCAGCGAATGGCGACAGGAGACATGGCCAAGTGCAATGACAGATAACTGCTCACATTCCATTAGACCGAATTTAAATACCTGGCCACACAATGTCTGAGAGAAGCTGGAAAATTATTTTCTAGCTACACAGTGTTGTCCAAAAGACCACAAGGATGACTGATGGCTAAATAGTAAAAAGCCGACCTTTACTGGGGATATCAGTTTGCAAGTCAGGAAGAGACAGTCTCTCGCGTGGACCAAAGGTGCTCTCTCTTCAAAGTGGGGCAGGAGAGGTTGGGTTTTATGCCTCGCGAGGCCTGTATCACACAATAGTCATACACATTCAGCAGGTTCGTGGGAAAACTATTCACATGTGTGAGGGGAGTCAAGTGTGTAATGGGCAAACATAAATGTAGCATATAGCCCCTGTGCACTTTAGGGCAGGGTTTTAGCACTAAAATGAGATGGCACTTGGCTCTTCTCAGCAAAAGGTGAACTGTAAGATACAAAGCCTGTTGGTGCACAGTCTCTAGAAGGTGACTGAAGGAATCACCCAGAAGGAATGCTTGCATCGCATGTCCTTTCCACAATTAGAGTTGCAGGGGTCTGAGTTGTAAATCCAAGCCTATGGGCTCCTATTGTTAGGGAGTTTAGCCATAGGAGTTTAGAAGTTTACCCTGCCAGCTGGCCTCCAACAGTAGGTAACTTTGTTTCTGTAACTTTGGGGTCTAACTTCATGGATAAAGGGTGTCTGTTTTGGTCTCTCAGATCACAGCAGCCATGTTTCCCAGGAAGAAGGGGAGGCATGTGGAGAAAGTGGGGGAAACCTGCAGTGCGCAACCAGATAGGCTTTTGTTGTTCTGTTTTGTTTTTATAATTTCTCGGGATTGATAGAAAATTCACTATTTAGAGGGGTTTTATGCCATTATAATTTAACACGATCTAAATCTTATAAGCAACACAGAAAGCCACATACTAAATTTTTAACAAGTTTCTAGTATGACCTCTCCATGTGGCTAATGCAACTCCAAAAATTAAGCTCTAAAATTGAAGCTGTGCTGCCACCAAAGTAAAAATGTGACTCATGCTGTTTATATGTTTCACAAGATAAGATCAGTGATTCTCGTATTTATTTGACTGTTCCTTAACAATAGTTTTCGGTATGGAAAACGAGCATTTCTGAAGATAATATAAAGATTATAAGAATCCTGTTCCACATTATGAATTTTAGACCACCCAGCTAAAGCATGACTTTGATACACATTATGATTATCTAAATCATGTCTGTGCAAGAGATGCATGTCAGAACCACAACTTACAGTTTGATTCTTTACTCAGATTATATACACTTTGTAATAGGGGCAAAAGAGAATATCATATGAGATACATTTTTTAAAAGAGGATGGGTAATTAGATCCCATTTGTCAATTTTGGCTTTTGCTGCCGTTGCTTTTGTTGTTTTAGACATGAAGTCCTTGCCCATGCCTATGTCCTGAATGGTACTACCTAGATTTTCTTCTAGGGTTTTTACGGTATTAGGTCTAACATTTAAGTCTCTAATCCATCTTGAATTAATCTTCGTATAAGGAGTAAGGAAAGGATCCAGTTTCAGCTTTCTACTTACGGCTAGCCAATTTTCCCAGCACCATTTATTAAATAGGGAATCCTTTGAATTGATGGGTGCTGACGAGTTGATGGGTGCAGCACACCAACATGGCACAAGTATACATATGTAACAAACCTGCACGTTATGCACATGTACCCTAGAACTTAAAGTATAATAATAAAAAAAAAAGATTGAGAAAAAAAAAAAAGATGGGTAATACTTTTAAAGTTCTGCATAACTGTATTAAATAGGTAAATGTGCTATTTTTTAGGAATTCCTGCTAAATTTTAATATTAATGAAGATTCCTTTTAAGGGATGAGTAAAATTTTTAATAAATGAGTATATTTTATAAACTTGAGCTAAATTCAACAAGTTTTTCTTTTGTTTTGTTTTGTTTTTCTGAGACAGGGTCTCACTTTGTCACCCGGGCTGGAGTGCTATGATCCCAGCTCACTACAGTCTCAACCTCTCAGGTTCAAGCAATCTTCCTACCTCAGCCTCCTGAGTAACTGGAATTATAGGCATGTGACACCACGCCCAGCTAGTTTTTTACATTTTTTTGTAGATGTAGGGTTTCACCATGTTGCCCAGGCTGGTCTCAAACTTCTGAGCTCAAGCGATCTACCTGCCTCAGCCTCCCAATCAACAAGTATTTATTAAATGCCCACTCTGTGCAAGACAATGTGTGTCTTATTTTAAATTAAATGTGTTGAATTAGTACGGCTTTTGTCATGGACTTTTTGTCCCCCAAAGGTGACTGATTAAAAGGAACAACTGTTCTCTTTGCTCGGCATACACATAGGAAAGAAAATAAAGTCAAGTCACCACCGTCCACTGTACTATATATTAACAAAGCAGTTAAGAGACAAATGAACGTTTTTATGAATAAATTTTACATGGAAAATGATTATTCTAAAAGTCTTACTCCCTGGGCACCAGAGTGAGTCCTATAACTTAAGGGAACATACGATGAATGGGATATGGCCAGGCTGTATTTTATTTAAATATCAATCTCAAACTTACATAAAATCCTCAAATGCAAAAGGAATCTAAAACTAAATGGGAAAGGAAACAGAATATGAGTCCAAGAAAAAAATTATCTTGGATATAATTTGCTTATGAGGCGGTTTTCCCCAATTCAGTGTTCCAATTTGCTTTCATTGCAATCTGAAGGAAACCCAACAGCAGTCGTGGGTGATTGGCTGAGAAATGACTGGATGGGTGATGGGAGAAGGAGCTAGAAGGATAGATGCATGGTAGAAAAGAGGTACATCAACTGACCTTGGCAAGAAATGACTGTAGAACCCAGAAATGACCCCAGGAGGAACAGCCCACCAAAATAGTTTCACCCACTTCAATATGTTCTAGAAACATCCCTCTACTAACTTGACTCAGGTTATTTTAATTTCATTTCCTATGTCAGTTTCTTAAAGTACAGAAATGTGCAATGCCATCATTTTTTAAAGATTCCAAACCAAAAAGGTAGAATAAAAACGTAATGATTCTTAAAGGCCTAAGCAGCCACTATAATGAAAAAGGATAGCTTTTTCATAAATCAGGTAGGGCTGTAGTTAGTACAGTTATTATATTTATATAGTTATCAACTGTGTTTCCAGTAAAAAGAGCTTTCCATTTCAGATTTGCATAACATTTGCATTTGTACTGTTAATATGTCAGTTAGTTCCAATTAATAGAAAATTGGATAGCAAACCAAGAAAAGAAGGGCAAAAATAATTGAGGGACTCTCTCTTCGATTATTTTTCAGTGTGACGGAGCTTGCGTTTTAAGGTGGGATGAGTGGAGTGGGGGAAGATAAGTGGAGTGATTAATTGGCTCAAATATAAAATAGAACACACAGAGCATTTTAAGAACCACGAAATTACTTTCAAACCATTTGCAGACTATTGTATAGACGTTAATTTATTTCCAGGAGATAATTTTTGTATATTAGAAGAATTAAAAAGTCAGCAAAGACCTGTTGTTGCTGTATCCATTATTTATTAAGAAGGAAATGAAGGAGGAGAATGGACACAAATTAGAATTGCCTAACTGTACTGAGAGTACTCTAAAGTGTTGTGATTTTATATGGTTTGAAAATGCAGATGAAGGTTGGGAGTTGCGTTTTTGTCTTTGGACCTCTGGAATTAAAATCATTATATAAGCAATTTATTCAAGTTGCTATCCTGGGGTGAAAGTAGAACCTTATTTATTTATTTATTTATTTATTTATTTATTTATTTATTTTTGACTTATGAAGATAGATAAATGAAGAAAGGTAGATAGATGTAAAATATATTAAGTCCAGTCTTCTGAGATTTATTTATGTTCAAACGTGGTCTTAAAATGTAGTCATTTTCCAAAATCTTCTCTCTTATTGATTTTAGGCTATGTTTTTGAAAGACTTGGAAAGTCTGTATATCTTTATAATCTCAGCTGTTGCTTATCGCTACAGACTAATGTCATTTTTCTGTGATCAGTTTTATAAGAAAGGAGTGACTGAAATCACCAGATTATCAAGAGATGTTTTCATGCATCCTCTTACACTCTCCTTGTTTTTGCCTTAGATACCACTTGAGCATACTGAGATCTGTGGGTCCGTATCAATACTGTCTCCAGATGTCCATTTCCTCTTGGGGGCGTCACTTGTTTGGATGATGCTACCAGCTTTGGACTAGTCTGTGGAAGGCAGAAAAAGACAGAAGAGCCAAGTATCTCATGAGGCTTATGGTTGGGGAAAGGAGAGGCTCCAGATCTGAATCAAGAAAGTTGTATCTTCCTGTTTCAGCCACTTAGAGTCCCCAGAAGTGGGATGCAGTTGAATATCTGCTTCCCATTCTTTGTTTTTCAGAACCGTTTGCATTGTACTTGAATAATTATTAAGACTTCTTACCAAGGAATTCTGACATTATGCATTTAAAAATGCAAAATCCATTAAATACTAATATGCGGTGACTCAAATCTTTGAAAGAAAAAGTTCATTGTTTGCGGTTTGGAACCTGCCGTTCTATTTTATTATTGTAGAAGTTCCCAGCAGGCATATTCATCCAGATTTAATTATTAGGCCATAAACGTATCTTTGAGAATTTCCTTTTATACTGAATGCCTAGAAGTGATTTAGAATTGCTTTGTCAATCATCTTATATGGCAAATCAGAATTCAACACAAAGTATGTTTATGAATGTTTTTGGAAAGTGAACATCACTGAATTGATAATATTTCAGGATGCCATGGCAAATAAAAGAAGTAAATGTGAAGACTGAATAGGTAAAAATGCTTCTTAGGTAACACCTATATATCTACTAAAACAGAAGCTTAATGAGAGCAGGGTCCTCATCTGTTTTGCTCATTTTTTTTTTTTTTTTTTTTTTTTTAATCCCCAGAAGACAGCTTAGTGCTCACCACTTGTTTGGGAGTTCAATAAAAATTAATTGAATAAATAAAAAAATTCATTGAATGAATCAATCAGGCCTCATTTTCACCCCCTACATCTCCACCATATACATACAGCTCTTAGTACTAACAATGGAAGAAGTTGAAGATTTTTGGGTTTGGCATTAATCATATGTATGCATATATACACACACATATATGTGTATATGACCAGTTATTTTTAGGCAATGTTGACTGCAGAAGACCAATTTTCAAAGAGATTCGTATTTTACATGTAAGTATAACTAGCTAAATATGATCAAGATTTTCCAAAGCACAGGAAAAAAGGATCAATATTTCCCAAAGCACAGAAAAAGAATTCTCTGCTACTTTTTTCCTTGCTTCAAATTGTTGAGAATATGAGAATAAGATATACAAACCTTATCTGTACCTTAAGTCTTGGTAAGGAGTGAAAATGAACATAGAATAACCAAAAGCTCTCTTTAAAATCTCCTGTGCATAGGTTCATCAAAGAAATGACTTGATAGAAGCAAAGCTTTTCAAATGTCATGACATTAACAAGATTATTTGGAAATATGGAATACTTGTTGAATATTAAAAAGTTAACTGCTCTCAATGTTCTTTAAAAGAAAATCATTTAAACTTAAGTTAATAAAGAAGCAATTAACAAGTATGAATAAGGTGTGCTAATATGCCCACATATAGAATTTACAAGCAAATGCAAGGAACTGGGTATACAAAAAATATATATAATTTTAAAAATAAATATAGATTTATTCTACTGTTTTTCACCACTGTGACTTTACCTCTAAAGTTACACCAACTGCCATTTTTTATTATAAGCAGTTATTTTCATTCAAAAATTACATTAGAACGTGTCCTTAATAAAGCACTTCAATTATGTTCCCCCATTGTTTTCAAACTTGTAAAAGAGTGACAAGAAAATAATGTGGTACTTGTAGCATCCCATATAAACAAATATTAGTTGACATAATTTACGTAACCTAATGCCCATAAAACTTGATGCTTGTTTCCCCTTCAATAATTTAGATGTCAAGAAAGTCACTACAAATTAATCATTTTTCCTCAGTCAGCATTGGGAAAAGTTTAAAAATATATAAACTTACTGTAATGCTGCCTCAATATTGTTTGGACGAAGGGAGGCAGGATGGTGCACTTCCGCGTTCTTCACCACCAACTCTTCCCATGTGTGCAAGAATGCAGCTGACGCCCGGGAAGGTGCAGATTAATCAGGCATGCACCAGGTGATGTCAATCTGAGGAGACCAAGATTTACCTGGTGGCACCTGCGGAGCG
>NC_045436.1:7963988-8039573 GCF_002776525.5 Piliocolobus tephrosceles | reverse complement strand
CCCCCCCCCCCCCCCCCCCCCCACCCAGCTCCGGTCCCTGAAGCTAGATGACCAAAGAATAAATTTGCAGTTTTGCTTTTAGCCTTGCCTACTCGCTGGTTCTTTTGTGCCCACTCTGGTGGTCTTAGAAAAACAAATCAAATATTATACTAAATCATCATTTATTTAATAGTCTGTCTTATAAACATATCAAAGCAGGTAACCTTTAGGCTCATATACAATAAAATATCTCAGTATTAAAACTAAATAATAAAATGTCCACGATGAAAGACTGATAACCCACCTAGACATCTCTCTTATATGGCCTGAGACAAACTCTATCTAAATAAATAGATTTTACAGAGCACTAACCCATTCCTGTTCTGCAAACACACACATTCCAGTAGACACTAGAGCAAGACTTGATTTGTCTTTCCTTAGTGCTGCTAGATTGAATTAGTATCTGTACAGTTTGCTGTATGGGTTCTCATTTATAGAAATAAATAGTCTCCGATAACAAATTTCACAATTGCCAACTAAATTATAGAAACTCAAAGTTGGTATTTTTGTCATTTAAATACTTCTGGGAGTCCCAGTTTCTGCTATAAATGCTACATGTGATTTGAACCCAAAGTTCTAATTTAATGTCTATTTTTTTTTCTTATAGCATATTCTAATAAGAAATTTTGGCTGGGCATTGTGGCTCTGCCCAGAATCCCAGCACTTTGGGAGGTCAAAGCAGGCAGATGACCTGAGGTCAGGAGTTTGAGACCAGCCTGGCCAACATGGTGAAACCCTGTCTCTACTAAAAATACAAAAATTAGCTGGGCGTGGTGGCACATGCCTGTAGTTCCAGCTACTTGGGAGGCTGAGGCAGGAGAATTGCTTGTACCTGGGAGACAGAGATTGCAGTAAGACGAGATGGCACCATTGCACTCCAGCCTGGGCGACAACAGCAAAACTCCATCTCAGAAAAGAAAATATAAATTTCTATTCCTTCTGACACAATTATGCAAAAAGAGTAGAGGTTGTCACACAATAATAAACCTGCTCTTTCATATGTAATTGCCAACGATAAGACAACAGAACTAAACCATTTTATCCAGAGCTTCATTATAGCTTGCCTTTGGATATAAGTCCTACGACTATAGAAGACGTGGCAAATTAATATGTACTAATGTGGCCAATTTCTCTGCATGAGTTAGCTATATGTTCAAAAGATTTTACTGGTTCACCTAGGAAAAACTATTCTGTGAGTAGATACAATCTGTTTGCTTTCCAGGGCCACATAGCTTTATGTGAGTGTATACACCCAAATACAATTAAAAACCAATAATCCAGGCCTCAACTCGGTCATTTTTAAATCATGAACAAATTAAAATTTGAATTGGAGCTGACTGAGCCTCCATGATTTTCTGTGGGGACTCACTGTTTCATAAACCCCCAGTTCACCAAATGAGTACATAAAACAGTCTCTGCCATGTTGACCGGAACTAGGGGAGGCCCATTGTAGTATTAGGGGATGAGGCTATGCGTGCGCTTTCTTGTCCTGAAGCCGCCATCTTGGCTGCTAAGAGGCGGAACCAGGAGAAACATGTGACCCATAACATAATCACTTCCTGGGGAGGTGAGCCTCTTGGACTAAGTCAAGTATCTAATAGAGTCTCAGACGACAAGAATCTTTGAAAAACGATGTGAATTTTCTGAAACAAGGGTTGGGGAGATGAACTCAGGTCTTCCATCAGCTACCATTCTTCAAATACAGACCAAGTTCTCTTCCTTGGAACACCATGGCACCATTGCAACCAATTTCAGAGCAAATCCCAAAGTCTAGTACAGACACATTGCTCCACTTACAATTTAACCCAAACTTCAACTTCAGCTAACTTTGAAAGGGCCCAACCAGCTGAGATTTCATGTAGAAAAATAAAAAAGTTCTCATTCAGGAAAATGCTTACTTTTACCCCAAATCCTAATGTTAGCTTCCTGTGGAGCTACACATTTAAGCAATAAGAAAATTCATATTTTTGGCTAAAAGCACAAAAATGTGCTGCCTGTTCTGAAGCCTTTTCCTCCTGTCATGCTCTTAAGAAACACGGCTCATAGGAACTGACAAGGAATGTATAACAGAGTAGCCCTGGTCAATGTCGCTAGAAGGTGTCTTCAGATCATAAGACCACATGTAACTTCTCCAGGGGGAAAAAAACGCTGACAACACATGAAGAGACACATCATGAGGTTTTTCTCCTTTAAAAATAACTGCATTCAGTGTCTGTTAATTTTAACATATTCTGTCCTCAGTCTACCATAAAAATAATTTGAGGATTGCTTGGAAAACAGAGATTCCCGAGGTAAATAACTTGCACATAACCTTAAGACACAACACTGTATATATTAGTATTACCATTTAGACATCCTTGAGTACGATATGCCCAAGCGGTCCTCTGACTTTGGGATATGCCCTAGCTTTAATGCAAATAAAATTTTTGCACTGAAAGACACAGTAATGGTACTCAAATGCAGGATGTGGTATTACATAAATTTATCAGGCACACGAGATTGGTGTAACCAGCGCAATTGCCAACTCGTATCTGGGGAGTACTACTCTATGTATTGTGCAATAAACATTATACAGCACAATAAATGAGGAAAAATAGCTGGAAAAATATGTGAAGGGAAAGACCTGAGAAAGGATTATAAAATATCTTTATGAACATTAACATAAATGATGGGGTACAATTTTCCAGCTTTATTCTTCTGACAAATTGTCCATACAGTAACGTTTTCATCGTACACTATCATTTAGAAACATACTGCACGAGCTATATACCTGTAAAATCTATAGTTTCTTTTGTCAGGTTAGTGTGGCTGTTATTCAGTACATGTCAAGTATGCTACTTAGGTGGTAAATTTATAGTGTATACAGTAACTGGATTTCCTTAACACCCTCCCTTAGAAAAAATAAAATGAAATATAACACCAATGAGAAACAGTGGAACACACTTTCTGTTCTTTTGAGCCAGGGCTTTCCGAATCATCTGCCCATTGTACTGGTCCTGTTTGTTAGAAACACCCTTACTCTTACGACATCATTTATTTTGTGCTCATTGTTCTTGGGTTTATATTTCCCCATTGTCTATAACCTTTCTGAAGGCAGAAATTTTGTACCTCTGCTTTTTTCAATGCTGATGTTTTAGAATATTTAGGTTTGGTAATTTCTTCACTATTTCTAAGATGTAGTGTTATGATTGTTCAGTAGTGTTTCCTTTTGTTTTCTCTCGAGTCCCTATATTTTTAGGTTAGTTTTCCTATTTGCTTGTTTCTGGATATTGGCAAACATTCGTTTTCGTTCTCCCAAGCATGCATTCTGAACCCCCCTCCTTAATTATGGAGGGGGAGGGGTTAATAGCTATGAGTAGATATATTTCCCTTGTAGAATCTAAACTAGCTTTTAAAATTTGTTTTCCCTCCCTTAATTTATAAATATTTTAATCAATAATGTATCTATTATTTCCCAAGTGAGCCCTAAGGAGTATGTTTGATGGCCTCACACAAGCCATTCCAGGAGAACAGCCTCTCTCAAGCAGCTGACACCAGTGAGCCTAGCTAGTTTTCACCTCTCTCGAGTCCCTGTATTTTTAGGTTAGCCGGCAAGGGCACACTCACTCCATCACTGAACCCATGAAATTGATGTGTTGTGCAAGTCCCCTCACTCCCTTTTGCTGAGCTTGCACTGTATTGCCCATTGCATATTCAGTCAGAAGCTAGCCTGGAACAAAAAGCCAGCCATCAGAGAAAACGCCTGTCTGTCCTCAACGTTGTAATTGCATTCAATCAGCATCAGCTCTGCATCGATAATTAGACAGGGGTCCAATAATTATGTTGGCAATGAAACAACGTAGTCTAAATTTCAGCGATTTCATGAAGTGATTGTCCAAAGGTCGAAACCAATGTTCAAGACTGAAGCTCCCCCACTTACTCATAATGTCACAGATGACTGAGAACTGGTGCCCTTTGCATTGTCTTGAGCCCCTTCCAATTGTTGCCTCTCATACCAACTAAAGAACTATACTTGCTTTCATATATGACATACTTGCTTTTAAAAATCTAATTAAAACTTTCTTTTTGGTCCTTAGGTAGAAAGATGGCTCTGCTGAGATGAGCTCTTAATTAATGCACTGAGAGCCTGCGAGTCCTACCTCTCAACAGGAATGATTGACGTCCAAGGATACATAAATTACACTAATTGAGCTCTGCCTCTATCTAGGCTTTCCACAGCCAACTCATCAGAGAAGCTAGGTGAGTAGACCAGCATCAAAAGTTACCTCAATATGGTCTATGCTTTCCCAAGGGGTGGAAGAACTTTGCAGACTATCGTACATTTATTATCACAGAAGACAGTTCTTTTCTTCAGTTTTAAGATGTAGGTTTTTTGTTGTAGGTTTTTTAAATTATAAAAATTTGCATTTTTAACATTGAAATTTAAATAATCACATTCTCTTCACAATTTTCAAGCAGCAAAACTTGCAAGCCAATTACAGTATGCAAAAATCACTTGGCATCATTTGTTGATATTAAATTGTATTGCGTAGCAACCAGTACATATGCTATGGAAGGATTGTTTGAAATCAAATCCAATTTTAGTCCCTGAATTTAGTTTTCAGAAATTTACCTAACTGTAAACACACCTAATCCCCAGCCTCAACCAAAGCACATACCGAGATGTTTCTTTTATGTTTATTTCATCCTGAATGAAATCTACAGGTATTGTAAAGCTCTTACTTCTATGAAATTTAATAAACCACTTGGCATGATCTAGGTGGTTTAGTAGTCTAAAATAAAATTTATAGACAGGACCATTTGCTAAAAATGAACGAAATTATACTATATGAGATTTCTCTATTTATATCTTGAAGTTTTTAATGACAGATATTTTTAATATCTTAACAATTATGAAAAATTCCGTTTTGATTATTTTTGAGAAAAATAGGAATGATATGAGAATTTTAGAATATTAACTTTAACATGTTTCACTATGAATATATATGTATTACTCAGACAAAATATAAATGGGACTTGAGTCTTACTATATACATTTTTAAAGGAGAGCAAGGGAATGGAGACCACAAAGAACTCTAGTTTAAGAAAGGATTAAGCATAAGTGATACAACAAAATGAACAGATGTAGAAAAAGCAAATGGTGAGAACCAAAGGAAAAAATAACAAACAATAGAGATAACTGCAATCAGTCTTGAAAATGATAAAAATTACCAAATCTACACATTCCAAAAAAACAGCACTGGAAAAAAAAGTCAAGAAAAAGGTGGTAAAAGGAAACAAGTTTAGTTTCAGAAAATATCTAGGATGGGCCACCATGAACTAGTAACAGAAACGAAAGGGAATTCAGATTTTGGATTCCTGAAACATCTGGGAGAATGTGTTGCTTCCACAGTTGCCCTCTTTCCACTCGGCTGTGCTGTGCTGTACCTACTGTTTCAAATTGGGAAAAATAGGGAGCCCCACTTAAAAAGAAAACCATAAGATGGCTACATTTCTATCAAAATAGCTTTGTTATTACCTGTGAGAAAAGCTGAAGTGGAGAAAAATTGAGAGATATCAGAAAATCCTGAGCTGATGATCTCGTAAAATAATATAAAATGCTTTTAGCATCAAGGCTGTCTTTCTGTGACTGAGATGGAATAAAAACGGGACAGCTTCTTGACCGTAAGATCTTTTTGTAATTTGGTGAAGCCCAGCATCCAATACAATGTAACAAGGCCACTGAAATATAAATAATATAACATTGCTGTTTTAAAAAGTTATTTAGGTGTATTGAGCATGAAATATATACCTCAACAAGCCAAGGTGTTTATTTTTATTTTCTGCAATTGTGTGTTCATACCACATTCATTCGTCATAGATAATATGCTAAGTAAGGCCTGGTACTTGAAGCAGTTTTCTATGAAATTATGCTTGAGATGACCTAAATCTATTAGTATCTCTCGAGAATCTGTATATTTAATAATCATGAAAAGGCAGTATCACTGTGTGCTTCATTAGTCTCATATCTGTAGAAATATTTATTAGTTAAAAAAAGGAGCATATGTTCATAATATTGGCAGATAATTCTACTTGAGTTCGCATATTTTTCATGCAGTTAACTGAAAACTCAGCATGCTTTAACAATACTGCCCTGTCAATACCTTTGGATATAAGTTGGTAAAATGTGCCTGAATTATTAGTAACTTTTTTCTTTGTACGTGTTGGATGATCAGAGTGCTGGTGGCTGACAGAGGCCATCATTCATTACGAAATGGGGCCTAGTCAGCACTAGAATGAGCGAGGGCCACCCTGTCTCAGGTGGAGCCATTAATATAATAACCTATCACTCAAACTAATAAAACCAGCTCAGTCTATTCTGTTTCTGAACATGGACTACCAGATCCAAGTTTTCCATTGCTACATTACATCACAACCATATTATTATTAGTTGATACATGAATGACCATAGCAGGAGAAATGGTGTTCACCCTCTAGCTACACATAATATAATCAAACCTCAGTAAACTCTTCTCTGTACTTCAAATCAGAACACTTATCACTTATTGCTTGTGTCATTTGTTAGGCATCTTATACTATTTCTTCATTTAAAATTCACACAGTTCTTCAGATGTGGGGTAATTCAGTGAGCTCGGCAATTTGTTATTCCACTACTGTTTGACCTTGCTTGTAACTTTAACAGCAATTTTTAAAAATCTGCAGGTTTATTTAAAACCTTTTTTTACCTTAAAAAAAAAAAGAAGTATATAGAAAACAAGTAACAGATATCCTATCATTTTGCTGCCATTATAATTTGTGTTGTTATAATTCTGACTTCTGAAAAGTAACAATATACATGGTTAGGAAAAACAAATACAGAAATTTACAAAATTCTCTCTCCTCTAAAATAATTACTAGTTATAGTTTCTTAAAATTTCTTTCATCGAAATGCATACTTTAAAAATATCTATATCATTTATGCATTAACTCAACAAATGCTTAGTCAGGGCTTTTTATGTACCAGAATCTATTTCTGGTGCTAGGATTGTAATATTAAGCAAAACAAATTTTTTAAAAAAGACTTTCTGGCTCTCATGGGGCTTATATTCTTGTGAGAAAAAACAGACTATGGACAGAATAAATAAGAATATAGATGTATATGTGATATGGTGATAAGTACTATGGAGAAAAATAAAATAGGGAAGGATGATTGGAAGTGCTTTTGTAAACAAGGAAGGTCTTCCTTAGAAAGTGATACTTGAGCAAAGGCTTGAAGGAGGTGAGGGAAGGAACCCTGCAGATATCTAGGGAAATCATTCTGGGAAGAAAGACGCTGATGCAAAGGCTCTCAGAAAAGAGACTGGTGAGGCGAGTGCAACAGAGGGGCTCAGAGAGGCAGAATAGGCAGGAGTGTGGGCATCAGGGCTAGAGTGGCAGGACAGTCGCAGACTCAGAAAATGGGGGGGCACGCATAGATTTTAATTTTTCATCTATGTAAAATGGGGAGATTTTAAAGGACATTTTTTCCTGGATGTGGAATTTTGGAGGATTTTGAGGACAGAGATGCCATAATCTGATGGATATGTTTTTTTCTTCAACTTTTAAGTTCAGGGGTACATGCGAAGGAAGTACAGGTTTGCTACATAGGTAAAAGTGTGCCATGATGGTTTGCTGCACAAATCATCCCATCACCTAGATATTACACCCAGCATCCATTAGTGATTCTTCCTGATGCTCTTCCTCCCCTCCCCTCACCCAACCGTGACAGGCCCCAGTGTGTGTTCCCCACCATGTGTCCACGTGTTCTCATCATTCAGCTCCCACTTACAAGTGAGAACATGCAGTGTTTGGCTTTTTGTTCCTGCTTTAGTTTGCTGAGGATAACAGCTTCCAAATCTATCCATGTCCCTGCAAAGGACATGATCTTGTTCCTTTGTATGGCTGCATAGTATTCCATGGTGTATATGTACCACATTTGCTTTATCCAGTCCATTAGTGATGGGCTTTTAGGTTGGTTCCATGTCTTTGCTATTGTGAATAGTACTTCAGCGAACATATGCACACATGTGTCTTTGTAATAGAATGATTTGTATTCCTTTGGGTATATACCCAGTAATGGGATTGCTTGGTCAAATTGTATCTCTGCCTCTAGGTCTTTGAGGAATCACTGAACTGTCTTCTACAATGGTTGAATTAATTTACACTCCCACCAACAGTGTAAAAGCATTCCTTTTTCTCTGCAACCTCACCAGCATCTGTTTTTCGACTTTTTAATAATTACTAGCCATTCTGACTGATGTGACATAGCATCTGATGGATATTTTTAAGGGATTTCTCTGGTTGTTAAACTCAAAACAGACTAAACAAGAGAAAGAGCAGAACAGGGATGCTAGCTGGAGACTATTACAAAAATCCAGGCAAGGGAGGTGGGCAGTTTGGAACAGAACGGTAGAGGAAGAAGTGGTCCCAAGCAGTTTTACATTCCAAATGTATTTTGAAAGCACAACTGCCAAAATTTGCTAGTAGATTGGGTATGAGATCAAGAAGAGCCAAAGATGACTCCAAAGTTTTTGGTCTGAGCAACTAGAAGGATGGAGTTGTAATTTATTAAGGTAAGGAAGACTAGAAGAGCAAGTGGGTTGGGTTGCAGTTTGGATCTGCCCAGTTTTAGATGCCTCTTAGATTTCTGACTGCAAATGTCAGGTGAACAGTATAATCTGTGAGTCTACTTTAGATTTTGGTTGAAAATAGGAATTCAGGGATTCTCAGCATATAGATGGTATTTAAGGTCATCTGACTGGGTAAAATCGTGAAAGGAGTGATTGTGAGTAGAGAAGAAAGGAAGATCGAGGGTTTAAACGTGGACACCCCAATGTTAAGAATTCAGGATTCTGCATAGTAGCCAATAAAGTGGAACGAAACCAGAAAAGGGTGGTTTCCTGGACGCCAAGTGGAAGCCGTTTGTAAAGGGAATGGGAAGATTGGCTTAAATTAGCAATGTTAGGTCATTGGTGGTCAGAGAGAAAATCTGAGATAGGCCCAAGAGAATAGAGGAGAGAAATTGAAAACTAGAGCAACTGCTCATTGAAGGAATTTTGCCATGAAATCAGAATGCAAAAAATGAAATGGTAGCTATAGACAGAAGAAGGGAGAAAGCGTTTTTAAAAGAACCGGGTTAGTATGTTTTATAATTGTTATATTTGTTAGGAATGATTCCATTGATCAGGGAAAGTGAATGATGCAAGAAAGAAGGAAGAACTGTTGAGGTCCCCCGAGATCCATGAGAGGGGACCAGGCCTGCGGCAAGAGTGCAGGCTGAGCCATTGCAAAGTAATTGCCATAAGTAAGCGCAAATGCAGAAAGGGAGATAGATAAGGAGAGAGCTTGGGGAAGGTCTCTTCTAGCTCACGTCTCCGTTTTATTGTTAATGCTATATACAAGGTCATCAGCTGAGGCTGAGGATTGTGGAAAAGCACTGAAGATACAGAAAAATGCAGGAAATTGTGATTGGGGAGGGAGAAAAAACAGAGTGGGGATATAATATGAAAACCCAGAAGCACAAAAGGACTGTGGAGGTGAGTGATCCCCAGTTTGGCCTGTATGTTGTGTAGTTTTCGTCAGGACATTCAGCTGTGCATGTGCAGATAAGGAGTTGACAGAGAATTGGATTTCACAATAGTTGGGGTTTTACCAAATGAATATTTAGAAACTCAAGTGGAGCAAGTGAGTTGATAGTGTGGGAGAGGAGGTGACTCTAGTTCAGGACTGTGGAATTGAAACTGGGTAAGCAGATAAGGGAGAGGGTGAGAGGCAGAGGAATGGTGTTAGAATCAAAGGAGTATAGGTACAGCTGCAGGGTGACTGAGTTCCCTAGGGAAGGAGCTGGAACTGAACTGCAGGAGGAGGGAGCATTAACAATGGGCTGCTAAACATTGAGATAATGGAGAGGTTATTGGTAAGAACAAATCTAGACTGCAACCATGTGAGTGAGTGGTTAAAGGAGAGTGGAGGCTGGAGTCCAAGAACTTTGGTCTTCCAATGGGAGAGGCCAGGCTATTGAAAGGACCAGTGTGGATATTCAAGTCACCCAGGACTTTGTCAGGAGTAATGTTGGAAAGAGTGAGAGTAAACCAGGAAGGAAAATCTCCAGGGAATGCAAGCGAATGGCCTGGGGGTCTGTAGATGATTACATAGAATGGCTCTAAAGAGTGATGGAGTCTGATGATTCAAAGATAGGGTATTTAAGGAGGTGGGGACAGTAGTCTGTGGGTAGTAATAAGGAAAAAAATAGGAAAATTTTTTCTTTGGCTGTATGCTTTCTATTGACAGCCATTTGATTATCTACCTATCTTATTCTGCATATGTAACTATGACTCTGCTTACCACTGTATTTTTCTCTACACAGAAATCTATACATCTATTTGCATCTTTTTTTTTTTTTTTTTTTTTGAGACGGAGTCTTGCCCTGTCGCCCAGGCTGGAGTGAGTGGCACTATCTCGGCTCACTGCAAGCTCCGCCTCCCGACTTCACGCCATTCTCCTGCCTCAGCCTCCCAAGTAGCTGGGACTACAGGCGCCGCCACCACGCCTGGCTAATTTTTTGTATTTTTAATAGAGACGGGGTTTCACCGTGTTAGCCAGGATGGTCTCAATCTCCTGACCTTGTGATCCACCCGCCTCGGCCTCCCAAAGTGCTGGGACCACAGGAGTGAGCCACCGCGCCCGGCTGCCTCTCTTTTTGTCATCTATCATACCTATCCCCTGAACTACTTCCATACTAATCAGCTATTTCTTTTTTTACTTACACTAAAACGTTTACATTGTTTTACACATTGCTTCCTCCCTGTTTACTTTTGATGTAGATTATTAGCTTAGAGATACTCGACACATTCTTTTTAATAACTGCTTACTCATGGGTGTGCCAAAATGTATTTAGTAAGTATTTTTTCCCATTGATGTACCCTTTTGTCACTTCCAATTTTCACTATTACAAACAGTGTGTTATATATCTCTGCATATGTATATATTTGAGACATTTTGCTTCTGTATTCATGAAGTCAGTTCCCATCAGAGGGTCAAGGGCAAGTGCATTTAAAATTTGTTTTTGTATATAGCTTAATCACCTTCTAATAAAATTATACAAACTTATACTTCCACCAACAGCAAATGAGAGGCTACTGTCCTCATACCCTCTCCCTTAGCAACATTATTTATTGAGCATTTTAAATTTTTACTAAGTTAATAGAAGAAGAAATTTCTTCCCATCCCTTTTTATTCGTATTTTAAACAGATACAAATACTGAATATCTTTTCATCTGTTTATTGGGCATTAGAATTTTTCTATGTCTGTATATTGTCTTTCTTAAATTTTTTGTACTTTTTAAAATGAAATTGAACCTTTTATTTTGAGATCATTATAAATTCACATACAGTTGTGAGAAATAATACAGAGAGATCCCAAGTACCCTTTGTCCTGCTCGTAGTGGTAATATCTGCAAAACTTTAGTACAATATTGTAATCAAGATGGCTATATTGATATAGTCAAGAATGTAGTTTTCCTAATTTTTGCTCACTTTTCGGTTGTACTAATTATCTTTTTAATGATTGATTTGAATATTTTACTTGAAAATTAAGGAAATTATTATTTTATATGTATCAAATATATATTTTCTCCCAGATTTTCATTTGCCCTTTGCTTTTATTTGTTACATTCTTGCTTATTTTTGTCAGTCTTTGACTTGTGAGTTTTACATCCTGCTTGGAAAAGTCTTATCAACTTTATAAATAAATTTATGTTCTAGAATTTTTATGATTCTGTTTTTTACATTAAAATGTTGATTCATTTGAAATTTAGTTTGAGGTAGAGAATTAGGTAAGAATCCAGTTTTCTTTTTCCTTCAAATAGTTAACCAGTTTTTTATGTTCCATTTATTTCAAATGTTACTGACGTCACAGACAAATTTCCATTTGCGTTTGTGTTTATTTCCACACTCACTTTGATCTCTCTCATTCTCTTGGCATGTCTCTGCCAGCATCTAGCTATGCTAATTATTGTGCCACTGTGATCTGTTTCAGTACAGGACAGAAGTACATGCTCCTTATTTACTGCTTTCTCCTCTCCTCCCCAAGGATTCTCCTAGTAATTTTTGCATACGTATTTTTTAACCCAAAAACTTTAGTATCACATTGTCAAGTTAAAAAGATTTCCATTGATTTTTTAATTTGAACTGAATTATTGTTAAATTCATGCATAAATTTGAGGAAATAGGATATCTTTGCACTACCTAATCTTCTTAGCCAAGTGCATCGTAGGTTTGATCATGTTCTTATTCTCTTTTGCATTTTCCAGCAGAGTTTTAAGGTCTTCTTATACAGACCCTGAACATTTTATTTATTTATATTTATTTCACAAGAACACGCACCGATACATAGTCCTTAGTGTTAACTTGGTCAGTAATAGAACAGAGAAAAGAAAATATTAAAAACTCAAATGCCCTCAAACTCACATAGTCATTTGTTTTATAGATGGTAGACGACTATTTCTGTATCTAAATTACTAATTCCTAACATAATATTTTGCCCATGTTTTTGCCAGTGACGGTTTATACAGTAGCCAGAAGGCAAGTAAAGAAACAGATTTTTCATGTTTTCAGAGGTAGGTGTCCCTGAAATAAGCATCCTGTGTACATAAAAAAAGTAAGTTGTAAAAATAAAATATGTTAGGTTGGATAATCATCTATAATGTTAACAGTCCAATTGCTTGTCATGTAGAGGAAGGTTGTGCTTTAATTAAGCAATAAGACATGACAGGGTGTGAATTATGGAGTAATAATTCTTGTCTAGTATATTGTTAGACAGGAGGCCGAGGGCCAGGTGTCACTGCATACACCATGCATAAATTATTATGCTGTAACTTAAATCTAGAATATTATAGAATAATTCTAAAATATTTTTCAAATAATTTTGCTAAATAAGACATATAAGTCAAACATATTTTTTAAATTCTATGTTAGAGGACATTTATTATAATGGCATAAGATCAAGATGCTAAAGTGAAGCATTTACTTTCAAGGAAAGACATAGCAGGAAAATACAATAGTAAAGTTGGCTTCATAAATGGTTATTCTCTAAACAAGATTATTCTAGAGGAGATTTCTAGGAAGAAGGTACATTAATTTGACTTTATCCCTTGTGATTAGAAAAAAAAAATGGTGGGAATTGTTTTGAGAAATTTTAAGAGAGGTCCTTTTTGGCTTTTCTTTTTTCTTCTCAAAGCGGCACTAACTAACAAATAACTCTAACATAAATCTCCCTGAGGAAAAAGAAAATGCATCTTGCAGAAAGAACTTGGCAAGGGTGGGGCAATTTTACAGATTTTGGGGTCCTTTAAAATCAGTGTAATTTGTAATCCTAACACTTTCCCCTGTACATACTATTTTGACGGTCCTCTTTTGTAAAGACTTTAAAACAGATCTCTTATCACAAGAAAACACATTGTTTGAAATACTGCTTTCTTTTTTAAAAAAAAGAAAACTCATTTCTGCCCATTCAAAAGAAAAATATTTGAGGGCAAGTATGTAACTGTAATAAAGAGAAAGGCTCTCTCTGCTTTTCATCTGCAGAGCACTCTAGCTAGCAGTGTTTCAGAAGACGATTTCTTTTTAAAGTTATTATATTTTTGTGCTTTTATTGTCAACATTGTACACTTTTAGGATGGTTGGTGTGTTCACAAGCTCAGCTTCTTTTGTGAATATTGCAAGATGAAAGTTATATTACAACTTCAGACCATTAATTCTGTCTCAAATTCTTCTTTAAATTAATGCCCGTTATTATCAAATTTGACCTCTTTCTGTAAGTGGGAAAACTAGAGTTAGTGTAATGTATGGATCAAATAGTCCTTTAACAAGGTGCTCTCACAGGGGTTCCAGAACCACCCACTTGCCCAAAATATGTCTCTTACTGTCTTATCCCAGTACCATTAATTATTTATTTCTCGGGATTACTCTCTGTGTCTTCAGTGATCTCTTATCAAAATGAAATCCCTCCCAAGTCAATGAGATAGAACCCACCGATCAGTTATCAACCTCTTAACAGAGATGAGTTTGTCCACCTGCTTTGGTCCATGCGGAAAGCAGAGAAGAAAGGACATGGGAAAGGGATGCTTTATTGGACGTGAAAAGTAAAGGTTTCCAGCCACGAAACTTGGGTGAGGTGTTACTGTGATCCTGAGCTACTGGAAGGTGACTTGAAAGCTCACTTTGTTCATGGTTGGGGGGTAACAGAACCTCAAGAGAGGAGAGCAGAATTATGAGTTCTTCAGGCAAGGGTGGACCATGTCTTATTTGGTGCCTAGTATGTGTCCTAAATGATGAAAAAGTTAGAGAAAGCCAAAGAAAATTTCATCTTCTGTGCTTAACAGTTTTACCAACTTTATCACTTATAATAGGTCCATAGGTCTATCACAACAATAAAATAAAACCCTTTTTAGCCCTTTCTTCTGGTTTCTGTTTAGCTGAACTAGGCAGGGTTAACTTTTCTACTCAGTGGATCCAATTACTCCTTTTCTGGAAACACATCTCCGCAGGATTTTATTCGAAACTTTTTGTTGTCTCAGGTCAGCCTTAGGAAAGCACTCATTCTAGTTCATTCCAGGACATTAATTAGCCCAAAATGTTTACTTTTATAACACCTCACAGATTTCCAGGCCCGGGTTCTCCACCAAATATCGCATATTGAGTAGATATCAAATAAAGCAAAGAGGCCGCAACTGTCTCTTATGCTTCTCCAAGATTTGTTGGGTCCGTTTTGGGCCACCCACATGTTGGGTGGTTCTTAAAAAGGGTAGCAGATACCCATAGCATTATCTTTAGAGAACTATGATACAAAAGAATGCTGTTGGCTTTCAACAAGGTCAGTATGCTACGGGGTGATTGAAGAGCACCTCTGCATTTTTAGAAAATGACAGTCAATTACTTTGTTTTAATTTTCATACCAGCATGCCCTTGACTTAGGCTGTGTCTGCTTCTACAGAGAGACCCCTACTTTAAAATATTCCAGCATGCAATAATTTGTGAAAATATTCCTTTCACCAGCTGGCTGCTTGTTCAAACTGGCCGCATGACTAAGTTTCAGCTACTCATACCACACAGTAGGATGACCAAAATTGTATTTTATATATTTATGTTTACTGGGATGCATTATTAGCACTTATTTTGTTAAAATCTCCATGTTAGAGATTCAGGGTCATTTACTTCATCAGAGTTAGCAATAGTATTTCGGGGTTAGGGTTAATTTGGGGACTGGAAAATGGAGCCACGTAAAGCTCCTCAGTGAATGAAGAGTCCAGTCTTTTAACTCAAGAATTAATTTGGAAGCTCAAATTATTTCCAACAAACCATCTTGTTTTCTGCTGATGTTAAAGTTAGAATCATTTTTAAAATTGAATTTAGCAACTACTACAGCCTTCCAAAGGAAAAAACAACAACAACAAGAAGAAACTGCCATTTTCCCAATCTGCAATCCCAGACTATTAAATTTCTTCTATGACCCATTCTAGGAAGTTTCTTCTCACAGTGTTGTTACGCACCTGCTTAATCCAGACCCAATGACACGTTTTCAGAGTCCAGAGTGCTAACCATCCCAACTCGCCGATTACACATTTTCAAAAGTACAACCACCTAAGGGAAGCGCTAGGGTAGCAGGCACGAGCACTGGCCTCCTCACGCCAAGAACCAGCAGTCATTGCTGCAGAAAAAAACCTATGACTGTAGCCATAGAGCAGGTGCTGGCACTTTCCTCCATCCAAGCTTAGTTTTTTTTCCCCCACGTAGATTAGTTGGTATCACGCATTGTTTGTGTTGGGGTGGGAGTTTTGATTGAGAATTTTTGTCATGATCTGTTGTCAGGGACAAACACTGACCTGTAAATTGAGAACAGAAAAGAAGGCGGAGAGCCCATGTCACAACTTGCCTGCAGGAGCCTGAGCCTACCCCTCTCCACTAGGTGTACCCACAGGTTTTTTGTAATCCATCACCTTGATTCTTATCTCCTGTTTCCTAACTTGGCTTTCTCATGTTTTATTTCAATTCCCTTTACCAGATTTGCTGCTTTTAAACTCGTTAGCTTAACTCGTAGCAGCCTGGACTCACATTCCTAATTTCTGTCTTATAAAGGCCATTGCTTTTGACATTCTCAGTCTCAGGTTGTGGCCCAACTATGGTCCTCTCCACCACACCAACTCTGCAGAAAGGACAAGAGACTTGTTTCTGACAAGGTCACCCATAACGTAAGTTGTTGAAATTCCTTGTTACTACATTTGGATTTTAAAATGAAATGTAGGTATCTCTCACCTGTAATCCCAGCACTTTGGGAGGCCGAGGCAGGCGGATCACCCCAGGTTAGGAGTTTGAGACCAGCCTGGCCATTATGGTAAAACCCCATCTCTACTAAAAATACAAAAAATTAGCTGGGCGTGGCGGCCGGTGCCTGTAGTCCTAGCTACTAGGGAAGTTGAGACAGGGAAATTGCTTGAACCCTGGAGGCGGATGTTTCAGTGAGCCGAGATCGTACCACGGCACTGAGCGACAGAGCAAGACTCCATTTCAAAAAAAAAAAAAAAAAAAATGGAATGTAGGTATCAGTGAAAACAGAATAAGGAAAGTAGTATTTATTATCTCACACTCCAATGGTATCGTTTTATTTTTTTGGAGTGTGAGTCATTCACAACATACTCTGGTTTATTTTCTCAAATCCCTGCTGCACAGACAGCACAGAACAGAAAGTAAAATTATGACAAAGTAAAGTCAACAGTTGGTAGGAATTTCTATTTTTGTTTCCAAAATGGGGAAAAAAAAATAGATCTTTTAAAATCACGGTTTCCAAAATGGGAAAAAAAAAAAAAAATAGATCTTTTAAAATCACGGCATATAATGTGATCAAGAAAAAAAAAAAGGAGTACTGAACAAAAAGAGATTAAAAATAGCTCAGTGGCAATTTAATAACTGACGGGACTTATCCTATGTGCTGGAATGAGTTTAAAACCTTTACCTTCTGTCACTCACACCACAGAGATTTAGTGTCCATAGCTGAAACCTAACATTGGATGCGGAAGTATGTGATTATGATTCATTGATTCATCTTACAAATGCATTCCTCTGCTTAATAAGTGTCATACTATTTGTTTAAAGGAAATAAGAATCCTCAAGTTTGGAAGCGTAAAAAAAAAAAGACTCAGGATGAGAAAGAGCTGAAATACATGTATACAAATAGCATTAGGACACCTGAAGGTAATCAGATCTGCACCTGGTATTCAACAAACTATAGGTCAGGTGTTCTTCACACAGAAATGCTTTAAAAGTGAGGAGGTTGGTGGGAATCCTATATAATCAGCCACTGTCAAAGCATAAAAAAGAAAAATATCTCCCCTATGAAAGGAAGAGCAGAGGCAACCTATGCCATTGAATCCTTATCTCTTGGATTCCCTTCTCTGCTCTCATAATTCAAAACATGCAAGCAGCAGGCTGTACAGATGGAGACGCAACAGCCAGAGTCCGCGTGGAGCATTAGAGATCTGGCTAGTTGTCTAGTTAACAGTCAGCTATTTTTGGATAATACCCACAGTTGTTTTTGCAAAAATGAAAAAAACAAAAAAAAGATGGCTTTATCTTGAGTTCAGTATATAAAAGTATTTGCACAGGTTGGTCTTTGAACATGAGCCATTTTTCTCAATTTTAGATTATTTGCTGATTATCAAGCTGACTTCCTTTGAAATCAACAGCAAACAGACCCTGTTGAAAAGACACTTTGGGTAACATTAGTAACATATTACAGTTTTAGGTCCCAAAAGAAATGTTTTAGGTACTGTTTATTATTTGCGTGTAGTTTTGTTGTTTTTTACTTTGGACAAACAGATGGCGGAGTGACTTAGAGATCTCCTTGCATGTCATACCCACACATTGTACTAGGTACAGAGGAGGGACTATGTAAGTCTGTACTCATCAAAATGATGGGCTGGGATTCCTCAGCCGGCAGGCAACACTGGGGAGAGTTAATAGAAGTTGGGAGCTTAATGAGGCTTGGTTCATTTAGGTAGTAAAATGATGTGGGGAAAGAAGCAACTGTATGAGATTAACAAGTATGTTTTTTGCAAAACACTTTTTATACATATAGTTATGTCAGCAGATAGTTAACTATCTTTTATGCTACAAAACAGTTTACTAATCACAAGTCTTCAATCAAGTAACTAGGCTGACAATCACATTAGTGTATTTCACAAAAGCAAGTCTTGAAGTTATCTATGATGGTTTTAACAAAATAAAAGAAACAACAATAACAAAGAAACAACTTATTATCTTCATTTAATGCCTTTGCCAGCACTATGTCCTATATCCCAGTGACACACATACACACACACACACACACACACACACACACAATCACATAATCCTTGCTCTTAAATTGCTTATGAAACAATAGGGAGGAAAAGACAGAGGTAAAATAACCCATTTTTGTAAGGAAAATACAAACACTATGCTTTAGATGTTTCAGTAGAAGAAAGAGACACATTTGGGTGGAGAAATGAGGAAGTATTTCATGGATGAGAAAGATTGTGAAATGGGTCTTCAAAAGATGGATAATATCTCAAATGGTAAAGAAGGGAAGGACATTTCAATAGAAAGTGCCATTAGCAAAGGAATGACAGTGGAGATGTACTAAATATGTTTAAGAAATGATTACTAAGCCAATCTGGATTGGACGTGAGGGTTGTGATTGGTAGGTGATTATAGAAAGCTGGAAAGGTAGGCTGAACCGTGTTCTGGAGGGCCTTGGATAGCAAGCAAACGCAACTACAGTCATGACTCTCTTTTCAGAATTGGACAATTCTAAAGAGTTTCTAATTGTCTCATAGCAATCCATGTCTGACATTTCTATTCCATTATTAGTCATGACCCTTAATTAATATAACCTGCCATCTCTAGAACATGAAAATGTTATCGTACAGGCCAAAGGATTCCTCTAGCCTTGATAATTGTTACCTTTCCGAAGACATTATCAAGGTCACGTGTTTTGTGAGATTTTGGAGAGTCAGCTCTCAGGGTCAAACCTGAGGGTTTGCTAGTTGCCAGTGAACCCTTGCTAGTTTCTCCTGCATCAGACATGAGGGTCAGCTCAGTGCCGGTTGCTTGGGCAATTTTATTGCCAAGATGCCAGTAAATTAAAGTGGTGAAGTCCTTGGTCTCTCCACATATCCCAGACACTAGCCTGTTGTTTATTGCATTTTATTCTAATGACATTTAAAAGGAGGGGAACAAAAGGCCTCCTAATCTTGTATCCAGTTGTTCACCATTCACTTATTTGCAGAGTATTTGGTTAGTTTTTTCATTATTCTCTATTTTTCTTTATTATTTCCCTTTAAAACTTTCCAATGTACCAATTTTGCAAGTGTTCATTCCTTTTTTACACTCTTACTGTTTTTTACTTAATGTAATTATTTTCCTGGTATAACATGATTCTAGGAAAAGATTCAGATTGTTTTAATTAAAAATCAATTATACTTTGGATACACTAAGAAGTTTGTCAAGCTTCTTAAAAGGATAAGAGCCAATTAATTTAAAAATTTGAGTACACATACTGTGTTCGATGGCTTGAATCTAAACCCAAAATTGAAGTGACCATTCAGAAATCAGATCACTTATTTATATTAATTCTGTGAAATAATTATATTTGGCCAAATTAAGCAACTTTTAACTCAAACATGTACTCCAGAAGACATACTATAACACATGTGGCTAAGTGACATCAATACATGCAATTCTGTCACTTTATCCTTAGTAATGCTGCTCTCCTGCCTTTCCCGTTCTCTGTGGATTGTTGTGGGAATAGACTACTATGTATTTGTAAGAGTAAATATCTATCAAGGTTTGTTGGGTCTTGATGAATTCAATACTAGTAGTGTTTACAAGACTGTCTGGATTTCATTCTGGTGGGGAATATTATATTGCCCCTGATTGCTGTCTCTTATTTTAACAAGCAAAAAGGAGAGTAAGTATGTGATCTCTGGTGTACTGTCGCCTCATTGATAGCAGTTGAGGGCACTTTCTTGAGAAATATATGATGATGACCTACCAAATCTCTAAATAATCCTCAGTGAGTGTCTCTGTGCTACAGGAGTTGGCCACTAACCAAGAAGTGGGCTCTCTTAATTTCACAGATCAAGAAAAGCAAGTAAGTGGATGTAAAGATATCCAAGACAAAGGGTGACGGGGACAAAAGTTGCTAATGTCTTTTCCCATATGCTTTGTCTAATGGAGAAATAACCAATTCCCTTCTGCCTTGTTATCCTAGTGAAACAATGGAAGAGTTACCTCCCCTCTTGCCCAGTAGCATAAATAGGAAAAAAAAAAGCACCTTAAACTTCACCTTGGTTTCATTTGGGTTTGGTTCATCATTGGTCAATTTCAGTATTATTGTTTTGATAAATACATACATTTCTTTGCTGATTTTTTGTCTCCTCGAAACAATGTAGCTTATCACTCTGTTTAAAATACTAATAATAAAAGAGTGGAAGCCCATGAAACAGGTGCTGTTGGAAGGGTAAAATTGAATGCTGTGTGCTCCAAGGTGGCCTGTGCAGGCAACAGGAGTAATAGGAATGATTAAACCCTGTCGGATGGGGTTAGGTTTTTAGAGCTCTCTTGCCTCATGACAGGCTGTGACAGCCGAGTGGCACTGAAGCAGAACAAACTCCGATGGCAGTTTGCTGTGAGCAGTGCAACTGTCAAAACTGCTGTACGAAAGCAAATGTTAGGGCTAACAACCAGCAAAGTTTGCAACCTGACTACTCACATGCTGATGGCCAAAATGTCTTCACAAGTAAACTCCAGGTTATTCTCCTGTCTAGGGCATTTCACTACTGTGCTCAGAACTGCCTAGCTCCTTCTATGCCCTGGGGATTGTCAACTTTCCATATTAGAACAAAGCATCCTTTCTTTGGAAAAGTACTAGCTAATCCTCCTATACTCACATAGAGTGCTAATATACATGTATGATCCATACACAAAAGTACTAACTAATCCTCCTATATTCACATAGAGTGCTAATATACATGTATGATTCCTACACAATTTATCATATTTTGTGTTGAGGGCGATCACAGGCAATCCATAAAGAGAAACCCTGTCCATGTGTGAAATCTAGTTCCAATTATGTTGCTGTAAGAATAGGTTACAGCACAGATGTAAACCTGCCATCACAAATAGGGTGAAATACTTCACACCCAAAGCTAAAACAGTGAACTTAGCATTGTCACCAGTTTCTTGAAAAGTTGAAAAAAAATTGCTTTACACCCATGTGGTTTCACAGGTTTTTATTAGAAGCCACAATACACACTTTTCACTAGCAGTAAATGAGAAACCTTCCAATATTGTAAAAGTGTGGGGAGAGTTTCTCAGTCTCTTCATCTTATGGGGATTCTCCCATTGAGTTTCCACAGGTTGCAGAGAATGACGAGGTTACCTAGGGTCTGTATCATATGCGGACTCAATTTTAGCATTGCATGCTGTCATATTCCTCATGTTTTGGAGAGTCCAAAAGGGAAGGTGTAATTCAAGCCTGAAATCGTCAGGGTGCTGGATGTCTTACCTCTGATGAGATCAGACTGTCCAAATGTAATAGAAACCAGGAATTCTTTTCAGATCACAGAATCAATTTATTTCTCTAAAAAAGCTCATCTGAAAGGCCTCATGCATACATTCCTACAGGCTTTAACAAGCTGGTGTACGCAACACAGTAGTGTTTACAGTAAGCAAAAGGGTTACCACTCACATCTAGTTTGTAAAGGTAATGTCCATTAATTTATAAAATATCTCTTGAATGAAAAACAATCTACCCATACTTGTGTGCCCAAAATAATCATGAGACCGATGATTTAAAAGTTTCATCTCCCTTACCTGCAGCTGAAAGGGCAAACACTATCATTCCACTTTTACTGTTAGAAAGAAGAACATATTTTTTAAAGGGTAGTAAATTAGCTTGTGCTGGAAGCGTCTATTTTCTTGCCTTCATCGCTGCCAACTCCCTCTGTTTTCTTTGATCTATGATTTGCAAGCTACTATTATTATTTATGTGTTCTACAATTACGACCAGTGACACCTCCCCTTCTCCAGCCCTAAGCCACAAATATGAAAGGAGTAAATGCTGTTTATTGTGACAGTCTGCCTTTTGTGTGGGGAACTATGACAAACTGCACCACTGACAGCTCGCTACTGTTTTTACTGCAGCTCCTCACCTCACTTCCCCAGTGCTCTCCAGAATGTGACAATGGATGGACTTGAATAAAAATGTTTAGTGAGAATCTGTTGCATGCATTTACCTCCCAGTGAGCTCCTTTGGGGACATGTATTGGATGAAGGACAGAAGGCCCAGCAGCAGCATAAGGACAGTTAAAAGTTTTTGCACATCTTCGGGGGAAGGGGGAAGGAGGCTTCTTAGCTTGCTCAACCAAGATCTCTAACCACTGATGTGCTTAACTTTTTAAACATATTTTATTTTAAAATCACACAGTGTAAAGATAATGTGAAGAGTGGATGCAGATCACAGCCTTTATGAATTTTTGGAAAGATTTCCATTTCCTCAGCCTGGGAACTTTCCTCAGAGCAGCAGTTGCATAGAAGAATTGGAAGGACCAAAATGTTTGAGATTTTCCAAAGGGCCTACACTAATTAGCTTTTTAAGCTGTGTTAAGATGCTATGTTTACAGGATAATTGTACCTTACGGAACAGAATAGATTAATAAATAAAAGAATCACTGCGATTTTTGTATACCCAACTTTGAGCTAAGTGCAAGCTTGTAAATATTTGACAGCCAGCCTGCTTTCATCTGATGTGATTACACAGGAAAGATTACTAAAAGCCAGCACCTACATAGGGCCTCACAAAGAGATTACATTTGAGGATATATAGTTCTGTTTCCTCTTATTTTCAGTGGTTTGTGAAAAGAATATTCAACACCCTCTGGAATTCCACTTTTAAATAAGTAAATTTTTAAAAATCAACTGTGTCTTCTACCAAGTTTCTATTTTAGGAAACACATTTGAAAAATCAATACCAACTCTTTCCATTGTTAAAAAACTCATATTTTACAAAAACTGTTTTATTTTCATTCTTTGACATAAAATATTCTACCAGTAGCTCTTAACTATTCATAATGCAATGTAACCATTTAAAATCTACTGCTTATAACAGTTGCCTCACATAATTTTCCTTTAATGAAGGACAGGGAGCAGTGGAGTTGGAAATAGATAGAGTGAAAAATGAGTTAAAAGAAACTTAATGGGCCGGGCGCGGTGGCTCAAGCACTTTGGGAGGCCGAGATGGGCGAATCACGAGGTCAGGAGATCGAGACCATCCTGGCTAACACGGTGAAACGCCGTCTCTACTAAAAAATACAAAAAACTAGCCGGGTGAGGTGGCGGCGCCTGTAGTCCCAGCTTCTCTGGAGGCTGAGGCAGGAGAATGACGGGAACCCGGGAGGCGGAGCTTGCAGTGAGCTGAGATCCGGCCACTGCACTCCAGCCTGGGCGACAGAGCGAGACTCCGTCTCAAAAGAAAAAAAAAAAAAAAAAAGAAACTTAATGAACTCAGCAAAAGTAAGAATTAAAGAAATGAGAAAATTAAGTAGTATATAATATTAAATAGTTTATTAAAGGTGTGAGAATGAAATCAAATTCATGTGATAAATGTAAATGAGGGTTCCAATAGCGAGACAAAGACTTTTAGACTGGGATGAAAGACAAAACCCATCTGCTTGCAAAAAGCACATCTAAAGCTTTAAAACATGTTTGAAAGTATAAGCATAAACAAGAAGTGCCTGGTAAATGTAAAAACCAAAAAAAAGTTGGAGTTGCTTTATCAATATCATCTCAAGTGGAACTCAAGATTATAGCCATAGAACAAAAGGAGTATTACCGAAGTAGAAAATGTTCTATTCATAAACATGAAGAACTATAAACGTATTTGCACCAAGCAATATAGCCATAGAATACATAATGCAAACTTCCAGAAATGCAATTGGATAAAACCAACTGATAAATAGGGATTTTGTTTGTAAAATTCTAAGAGTTGTAATTAAGTAAAGAGGAAAAAAGCAAGGATTTAAATAATGCAATCAACAGATTTGTGTGTGTGTGTGTGTGTGTGTGTGTGTATGCATGTGGATAAAAGTAGGTAGAGATATGTTTAGTAAACAATTACATCATACTTACATCAAGAAAGCCATGCTGGTTTTCTTCTGAGGTTTGACATACTAACTTACAAACTCTTCCGAACAGCCTTTTATAGATAGAAAACTGAGGCACTGACTGAACAGGTAAGTTGCTTAATACTCCATAGCCAGAGAGCAGCAGAGCCGATAGGTCTGGCTCTAGGGCATATGGTCTTAAGACTCAACCACCGTGCTGCGTACGGAGAATATATGCACTTCTCTTATTCCATGAAAAAAATATTAAAAACTACTCATGAATTTGATGAAACAAACTTTAACAAATTTCAAAACATAGAGATTTACAGACCATATATTCTAACCATAAGCCAGTCAGACTAAAGGTCACCAGTGGAAAGATTTCCCCCTCTTCCTCCAAAGCAAATCTCCACATATAGATTTAAAAATCTATTATAATTAATTTCTGAATCAAAACAGGATCCCCAGACTAAGATTAAAAATAATTTAGCAGTTAAATCTGCCATAATTATTCCCCTTATACATGACACTTCTCACTCCCCACTCTATTGTTTTTAAACTGCTAAAAAAATTTCTAAATATTCCCCTAATTCCCTTTATTTGTACTAATCTAGTCACTTAGGTATATCTATGTTGAATTTAATAGACCACAATTGTATAATTTCCCACTGTTAACACAGAATTAATTTTATACCTTTGTAAGTATATATTATTTGTAGTTTAATTTCTCCTAAGTTGGACCCATTATGGTTATGATAGTGGGATATATGACCTAAAAACTTCAATCAGTCCCAATCCAGGAGGCATTTTAGAGCTTCAAGGGAGAAGGTAGGGCTTCCTACTCACTTCTGAGAAGTTTGATAAGTAGGATATGGTAAATTTGACCAACTAGCTGTTATTCCCTTGTGATCTGCCTGCCCTTGATGACTACTACCTTCCTCTTCTTCTCCGTTGAGAATCATATGGTTGATGATTATTTCTTCTGACATCTTATTACCTTCCTTACCCTAGGTTTTAACCCATGAGGATTATTATACTTTCTTTGATTTTTTTCTTCCATTATCTCCCCCACCACACACACACACACACACACACACACACCCACACACACATATAATCATTTTGGTAAGTCTGTTCTATAAATTATCATTCATGATTAATTTAGTTGTTCATATTTTAATCAAATTACTCTAAATGTCTCTATATTACCAGTTGCTTAGTCAAGGCAAGAGTTCACGGTTTTATTGATCTTTTTATTTTTACTATCAATTATACTAAGCTGGTAGGGAAAAACCTCATCATTATCAGTCTTACAGTGTGTTACCATTGTCACGGTTATTGATGGCTAAAATAAAAATCGTGCTCATACACGAGAGATGAATCATGTCTCATAACTGCCGTATAAAGTAAATAGCAAGTTAGCGTGGTGACATTTCAGAACAAGGTCCAACATAAACAAATGTGCAGCACTAAATGAGCTACTTAGATCACTTACTTGTGCACAATAAGATAAGCACTGGTAATTTGCATACCATAAACACCATTAAAATAAAATGGAGAAATGACTCATATTCTCTGAAGCCTTTATCATGAATAATGGGCTTACTAGAAAAAAAAGATCCATTCTGAAAACTGATTTCAACCTACTTCTCTACGACCACATTCCACTAAATTTAGACATCTAAAAATAGATCTATAATTCTAACATCACATCTAAAAACTAGTGATTTCATTATGAACCATATTATAGTTATTTTATTTGGTTCTTCACAAAGATGTTTGAAGAAATCTGTATGTGATTTACCAAACGTTTTCAATTACATACTGCTTCCTATCGAGTATTCCTAAGCACCGGGCATATATGCTACATATTCAGACTTAGGGGAAGATGAGAGATAATCTATTTTAAAATGTCAAGCACATTGCCTGGCACATAGGTTTTAAAATTTAAAGCATGAATCTAAGTGTACAATATGTTTGTGTCATTTGAAATATAAATTACCCATCACCTTAAATACCGATTCAAGAAAATACTTCTGGTCGGGCGCGGTGGCTCACGCCTGTAATCCCAGCACTTCAGGAGGCCGAGGCAGGCGGGTCATGAGGTCAGGAGATCGAGACCATCCTGGCTAACACAGTGAAACCCCGTCTCTACTAAACAACAACAACAACTAGCCGGGCGAGGTGGCGGGTGCCTGTAGTCCCAGCAACTCGGGAGGCTGAGGCAGGAGAATGGCAGGAACCTGGGAGGCGGAGCTTGCAGTGAGCTGAGATCCGGCCACTGCACTCCAGCCTGGGCGACAGAGCCAGACTCCGTCTCAAGAAAGAAAGAAGAAAGAAAGAAAGAAAGAAAGAGAGAAAGAGAGAAAGAGAGAAAGGAAGAAAGGAAGAAAGGAAGAAAGGAAGAAAAGAAAGAAAGAAAGAAAGAAAGAAAGAAAGAAAGAAAGAAAGAAAGAAAGAAAGAAAGAAAGAAAGAAAGAAAGAAAGAAAGAGAGGAAGGAAGGAAGGAAGGAGAAAAGAAAGAAAGAAAAGAAAATGCTTATAGGACATAATGACTCTTTATAATAATATGTTTCCTTTGATTGTCAAGTTGTAGTGGCCACTTTGTAGGTCCAGTTGGACTCACTGGATGGTACGTTCTCACGAGCAATTCTTGTTTACCAGCACATGTGAGCAGCACCAACCACTCCGTCAATATCGTAGCTATTAGGAAGTTTTTTTTTACAGAATTCAGGAGGGAGCAAAAGAAGCAAACAGGTTGAAATTGCCTCCTGGGTCACTCTGAAGTGATGTGAAAGGTGAAATTTCTTCTGGTCTAATGGGTGGAATTTTTCAAGGACGGACTCCAGGTGCCTGGTAGTAGAATGAGACTCCGAGTTCCTGGACAGTCTCTCCCTCACTGCCAAGCATGAATTGGACAGGATAAAAGTTTGAATGAATGAATCCGTGAACAAAACAAAATCGAAAGGAAACATACTTTATAACGTGAAAATTAAATGAAATTCAAGTTCTATCGTTCGTAAATAAATTTGTATTGCAACAGAACCACACCTATCACTTATATTATCTATGGCTGCTTTTATTGCTATGTCTTCAGAGTCGAGTAGTCACAACAGACACTGAATGCCTTGCAAAGCCTAAAATATCTACAATCTGGCCCTGTACAGAAGAAACTTGACAACCTCTGTGCCCGATGATAAATATCTCTTTTAGCACTAATTCAGGTTAATTCTAAAACAAAGTCAAAATTATTTGGCAAAATCAGGTTACTGTTTATTATGAAAAGCCCCTGCGCCATATGTGGATTCATTTCTGTTCCACCTGGATTTCCACCCCCACCCCCACGTCCATACTCCAATCTGTTTTGGGAGGCCTTGACGCTTAATGCATCATGCTCTCAGTTAGAAAAGGTCACTGTGAGTCAAGCCAGCCAAGGTTTGAAGACTCCATCATAGTGGCAGTTGATTTGGGATGACTATTTTGCTTTAGGCAAGCAGATCGACTTCATTTTTGACTCAATTAATGAGAGTGCTAAGAGTTTAACTTTGGCTAAAATCCAGCTTCCTCAATTTTGGGGTGAGAAGCAGGGACTGACAAAAAGCCGTGTTTCTTTCCACAGCATCAAAACTGGTCAGGACATTACTGCAAAATGATCAACATTTTTACCCCATTTTCTTTACCAGTGACTTTTACAACTTGAACCAATTACTGTTCAAGTACAGCAACTAGAGAATGATATGACTGGACATGGTGCCAGATTCTTGATTAGTGTTTAGTTCTCTAGTTGTATTTGAATTAAAGTAGGAAAGCTATTATTACATGGAAGACTTTTAGGTAAAATTACAGGTAAAATGGATAGCTCTGCCTTACAATTTACATATTAGAGACAGTGGTAGTAAAAAAACAGGATTAATACATATTTATTACCAATATATATTCTACTTTCAGGGGAAAAATTCACATAATGGAAAAATATGATTGAAACCTTGTGAAACAAATATGACAAATATATAATACTTTCTGTTACATCTCAGCAAGTGGATGATGATTGATGACTATGAATGACAACAACTATTTATATTTGAAACAAAAATAGGAATCTTCTTTTTTATCTAAGAAATTGATGGACTACTGCGGAGAGCTAAACTACTGTTACAAAAAATAAGAGAATTTTACTAAAGGAATTGTTGCATGAGGTCAAGAAATTTGACCTTCGTATTGTAAATGGTAAATGCATTGGATTGGTTCTAGTGTTCACTCCAGTTATCTTCTTAGTCATCATCATCATGTTAATCATCTTTGTCTTCAATACCATAATCATCAACATCATGTTCATCAAATACCCCTAAAACAACACAATTTCCCACATAAAGTGTCAATAAACAATAACTCTTGGACCAAATCTGGTCCATCATCTTTTTATATGGCCCATGGGCTAAGAAATATTTTTTATTTTTATATAATTGAACAAAATAGAAAGGAAATATACTTTGTAACATGTGAAAATTATATGAAATTCAAGTTCTATCATCCATAAATAAATTTGTATTGCAACAGAACCACACCTATCACTTATATGATCTATGGCTGCTTTTATTGCTACGTCTTCAGAGATGAGTAGTCACAACAGACACTGAATGCCTTGCAAAGCCTAAAATATCTACAATCTGGCCCTGTACAGAAGAAACTTGGCAACCTCTGTCCTCGATAATAAATATCCCTTTTAGCACTAACTCAAGTTAATTCTAAAACAAAGTCAAAATTATTTGGCAAAATCAGGTTACTGTTTATTACAGGAATACTTAATTCGTGAACTTTAACTTACGTTCTTATTCAATTGTGGAAAACTTTTATGAACGCAGAGAGTATGTTGACATACACATTGGCAGAACTGTTATAGATCATTTTGATTATGACTTTCTATACAGCCAGTGTTTGTTGCCTAGAGCTGATTTGTCCAATTGAAAAATATAAATGAGTAATTTTTATTATTCTTTTTCCTTTGTTATAGAACAGTACATGTAGTGGAACAATTCAAACTTGACTCGGGGCTATATTACAATATTCTGCTCCTCTAAAAGAAAGATTTTTTCAAGGGGAAAATTCAAATTAAGATTTCATTTGTTATGTCTTTTTTAACAAAAGAAAAAACTTCATATTATAGTCACAAATTGTAAATGTCCTAATAATTATAAGACATACAATAAGAGAGAGAAACAGGAGAAGAGAGAGATTTGTTGTTGCGTGGTTAGCAAACATGGTAAAAGGATGTAATCTCAGAAGGCCTTCTCACACTTCCCTTTGATTTACCTGCTTCCACTCCAGTGCATGTTGCTGCCTTTTAAAAAGTCTGACTTTATGACACAGAACACCCATCATGGAATTTTGTAAGCAATAGTGATTTTCAATGGACTCTTCTAACATCAACAACAACCAACGAAAGACCATTGATTTTAGAATATCTAAGCTTTGAGTAATTATTTTAGAGTTGGTACTTTATCTGTCCATTTTATGGTCCCTGTGGTTAGTAAATCCACTGTAACTTATTCACATTCTGCACATGATTGTAAGAATTATTTTTCAGCAACTATTCCACCAGAAGATAGTGCTTTCATAATTGTTTGCCTAAAACCTTTATGAATTATTAGAGAATAAGTGTACATATGTGACTTTGTTGTTTGTTTGTGATGGGGTCTTGCTCTGTTGCCAGATTGTAGTGCAGTGGTACAATCTCAGCTCACTGCAACCTTCCCATCCCAGGCTCAGGTGATCTTCCCACCTCAGCCTCCCAAGTAGTTGGGACTACAGGTGCACGCCACCAAGCCCGACTAATTTTTATTTTTATGTTTTGTAGGAAAGAGGTCTCACTTTTTTGCCCAGGCTGGTCTTGAACTTCTGGGCTCAAGCGATCCTCCTACCTCAGACTCCTAAAGTGCAGGGATTACAGGCATGAACCACGGTGCCCAGCAGCGCGTGACTTGGAACATGATCCAGAATCATCATGCTCCCTAAGAATGATTTTTCAATTTAAATTTACTTAGAACACTTCCTTTGAAAGAAAAGCAGAATTAGCTATTTTTAGTTTTTCCTATGCTATTTGATTCAGAAAGATGTACCTGAGCTTTGTGTTTTTCCCAACAAATTTCTATTTTGTCTTGTTACTTTGTTCTTAACAAAATGCTTTGCATGGATCTCTTTTATTGATTGTGAGGTCTGATCTCTTGGGAAATGTTTATTATGTGTTATGTGTAAAGTTGATATATGTATGATCATAAAAAGCAGGATCTGTGATGTGAAGTCCTTTGAGTGTGATAGTGATAAAATGGGATTATTTCTTACTTCATAAAAATCATTTCTTTCTTGCTCATTTGAAAACAAATGAAGCATTCATAGAATTACCACATTGATATTAATGATTACTACAACAACCCGCTATGAATCTCTGATTTCATGACTGAAGAATAAAAAAGCAAAAGAAAAACACAATATATTGTTACATATAGTAAAACATTATGTAAGATGACTTCGCAAATGTTGATTCAAAAAGAAGCAAACTGTTTTCAATTACTTTGGGGGAAAAAACAGCTACTTTCAAGTCAAATCATCATAATATGCTGCTAAGCTTCCCTTTGGTCATCAATGAGAATTGAAAAATACATAAATAATGAGATACAATATCTAAACACTTATATTGCAGAGTATGTGGAATTATGTTCAGATTAAACCCCCATCATCACCACCAAAATGCAGTACAGCTGCAATCTTGGAGGGAAAAGGTTTAGAAAGGAAAATAAATGTTATCAATCCTGTTATTATTTGCCATAATTTAAAGGCATAATACAGTGTGGATGAGGCACTAGTGTAGTTTAACATATATCTGCATTAGAGTTTTATAAAGTGTTAAGTTATGTGGATTAGCAGGAAGCAGAAGAGAACAAGAAGTCAAAAAGCAGGTTTCATTCTGAAATGAGAACAGTGATCTACCTAGATTATGTCAGAAAGAAGCTTGGGAAACATAATTCTGAGGGAAAGGGTGGAAGCGTGTGAACTGAGGCTCTGAAATTTCTCTGCATGTTCGGGAGCCCTCATTTTGACTCCCAGACGCGCCTCCATGCCTGGGTCCAGGAAGGTACAACTTCCTCTTATGAAGTACTGAGCCACTGGAGGATAAGAGCAACAACTGGGATCCAAGTCTTTCCATAAATCCTCTGCACAAAAACTAAAAAGCAAATGTAAAGGACAGCAAATAAAACTTCATGCCTTTTGCATTACTAGGAGACAGAGTAAATTCCAAATTCCAGCAGGGCTCCTACCATTGCCACCCGCTGGCAGTGGATGTGGAGAATGGGGGAGAGGAGGCTTAAGTAACTCCATTGGAAACACAAGCAGCAGTGAAAAAAATTACTCCCAGAAAGAGAAAGTCCAACACTTGTTGCCAAAATAGTAAACACAGGCTAAAACTTGGTAGTTCACAGCACCAGGTACAGAAAAGCAGCTTGGGGTGACCAGAATGGAGGTGGCAGCCTCCAAGATCTATTTCCTCTGAGAGAAAAGGAGTTGAATGGAAATATGTGTAGTGTACCACAGAAAATGAGAGTGAAGGGAAAGAAGTCAAAGAAAAATGATTCCTCAGAAGCATACTTTAAAAGGAAAACCACACAAACACTATACCAACAGAAGAGGTGTGTTTGAACTAGGAACCCTGACATAAAGTATGTAGGTATATTAAAAAAAAAAAAAAAAAAAAAAAGGAAAATTCTATTCAAAGACACTGTAAGGAGAAAACAGATCATGTAAATCAAAACATCAGCTTAGCAAAATTCTCTCTAAAACACCACCACAAAGCAGAATAGAATTGTGAACACAATACTCCAATTTTAATGTAGAATCATCAAACAAGAATTTGGAGATATTTTTAAAAATAGAATCAGAAATTCAAAACTTAAAACCAGAAACAAGAAAAAGAAAACAAAAACACATTCAATTAAATTCAAATAAATTCAAGAAATATATTGAAAGAAAAAACAAAACCATCTCATAAATAAGAAATAATTTAGTGAATAACAAAGGGAGAATATATTCAAGTGAAAATCCAAAAAGGAATTTATCATCAATCAACATAAGGTGGCTATGATTGTAAGCTGGAATCAAATGAGGTCCTGCAAGGAGTAAATGCATTATGATTTCCATTGAATGAATCATTTCAGTAGTACGTTGCTTTTCTTGTCTCTGTGGCCTATGTATATGACTTTTGAATGTGAGGCTTCAGAATCACCTGGCAGGGCTTAAGCTGTGGATCACTGGATCTTATTCCAGAGAGTCTTACTCAGTAGGTCTAGGAAGGGAACCAAACATTTATAACATTGACAAGCATCTCAGGAAATTCTGAGACAGGTGATTCATAGACTGCAGTTTTGGGAAATATTGGTCTGTGAATTAGTTATTCAACTAATTGTGATTTTAGATAAATCCCAGAGTGCTTATCTTCAAGGTATATTTTAATATGGTCTATTAATCTAAATGAGAAAGAGAAAATAATATTCATCTAATTAGGAAGATTGAAAAATTTAAATGAATAAGAGGACATCTATGAATATAGTTAGGTATCCTCAGATTTAAGAAAAATCTATATGTGTAATTGATTGTAAATTTAAATTAATGCACATTGACAAGTAATAATTTTAATGTAAATGCAGAAGACAAATGCCTATTCAACTGAAAACTCTGGAAAAGATTATTTAAACCTTGGTCTGTAGATATGCAGGTGTGAATATAAAAAAACTAGCCAATCTGACAATTATTTAGCAGAGTTTTGGATAAAGGTCATAAAGTACAATGATTTGACCTTTTAGACTATTAACTTTTAATCAGTAGTTCTCAATAAGGGGCGATTTTGTGCCCCAGGGGATATTCCCAATGTCTGGAGACATTTTTGATTATCAGGAATTGAGGAGGGATTTGTGCTCTGCTACTCCTTCTAGTGAATAGGGACCAGGGATGATGCTAACTGATCTAAAATTCACTGGACAGCTCCTCACAGCAAATTATCCAGCCCAACATGTCAATAGTGCCAAGGTTGAAAAACTCTGCTTTACAGTTTTGTTTTAATTATTGTGTGTTAAAACATTCTGTCTAAAACATTCAGACTCTTTACTCATAGTCTTAATGCAAAAATATGTCTTAGTTTTAAAGGCAGCATTGCAATTATTCAACAGTGAAGTCTTTCTGAATGAACCAAAATGTTAGATAAATTCAGTGTTCCTTTATCATAGAGTTTTAGTTTTTTTCCCTCATTAGCATGGTATTATGTTATGATACCAGTGTCAATTTATATTACAAAATGCTGTGCCTTTTTTCTATCAACCCAAAAGTTATTCATAAGTATGCTTTTATTATTATATTGGCTACATTCCTATCAAAGACACAAATATCAAATGATTTATTATGATGTGATAGCAGGAGACATAAAATATTTATAGCCCTCAATGTTTTCTCAATCTTATAGGCAATTAAAATATAAGAACAACATGAAAACATAAAATGTCTAGAGAAGATGAAACCCATCTTGCCATCTTTCTCATTTACTTTATTTCCATTTCCTTTCCTTTTTTAAATCTTGACTTAGAAATTTTGTTTCATTGTGAACATTTGAAAGCTTTCAAGATAATGACCTTCATCGAAACTTAGTTCTTATTTTCAAGAGATTTTTTCTCTTTTAGCAAGGAGTGCTTATCTAAGCTTTTTGATATGTGAATTTCATTATGGAACTGATAATTGTTTGATTGGATTTTATAGGGTAGCCATGATATTAAGGGGGTCATTTAAGTCAGTTTTACTCCTTAACTTTAAAAGATATTCATGCAGACAGTCTAACTCAAATCTTGTGAAGAATCTGGAAAAAGCATAGAAATAGCAGTCATGTGACTTAAGCCTTGGTCTGTCACTAACAAATGGTATATTAACCTTGGACATTGAACACTCTGGGCTTCAGTTTCCACATGCAAAGGAGAGATTGCTGTGTTTAAAATGTAAACTTTAGAATGACACAGCCTGGGTTTTATTCTGGCTAAATCACTTACTAGGTGCTGACCTCGGGCACTTTACCCGGGTAAGCCTCAGTGTCACCATCTATAAAGTGGATATAATAATGGCTCCTCCTCATTTGGTTAAATAATATAAACCTGTCAAATGCTTCACCTACAGTTAGCACTTAATAAAACTAATTTGTAATTATTATTAAAACGTTTTCTGATTTTAAAATCCGATAATTCATCAATGGGTTAAAACATTAAATAGCTACATAAAACCATCAGATATATTCATATCCAGGTACAAAGAAATTGACTCAAACCATTTGCAGTGATTTGGTGTAGTCTCTAATAACTAATTTGTGGATTTTTTTTGCCCTACTTTTAATCATTTCTTTTGAGAACAAAATGAATCTGAAATGTATTATTTTTGCAGCCATAATATGTGGGAGGAATTGGATGTTTCTCTTATTGGATGTTTAATCATTTGCTATACCCCTTTTGTGGAGATTATCTTTATAATTCTTGTGTTAACCAACATCTATTCAATTTACAGAGCCAAAAACTAAGGGGAAAGCATGTCATCTATGTTTAATAGTTAAGAATTTATACATCAAAAATATGGTACAATTTTTGGAAAATAAAACACAGTGGTGTTTAAAAGGCATGAGACACTTTGGAACCCTTAGTGACTGCCTAGTTAGAGCAGGGAAGCAGTAGAACCCAATGAAATCTAACTCTTGAATATGCAATTTGGGGCTCTGGGGTTAGTGTGGAGGGTCTTGGAAGGAAGATCCATAAAGATTTTGTGTGATTATGATATTACACAAAAGGCACCTGAGGAAAGCTTTTAAAAATTACTATGGAGATGAGAAAGTTGAGGGGTTACATATATGAATAAATAATTTACAGAGAATGTGACTATTCATAATATTTTTGAAACCAAAATGTCAAATTGGCTTACATTACAATTGAAAAAATTATGATTAGATGCAATGTATTGTGGTAAGGCTATCACTTGACAGTGCTAACCTCACTGTCTTAAGAGTGAGAAAGTTGGCTGGGCACGGTGGCTCACACCTGTAATCCCAGCACTTTGGAGGCCGAGACGGGCGGATCACGAGGTCAGGAGATTGAGACCATCCTGGCTAACACGGTGAAACCCCGTCTCTACTAAAAATACAAAAAAATTAGCAGGGCGTGGTGGCGGGCCCCTGTAGTCCCAGCTACTTGGAAGGCTGAGGCAGGAGAATGGCATGAACCTGGGTGGCGGAGCTTGCAGTGAGCCGAGATCGCACCACTGGGCTCCAGCCTGGGCGACAGAGCCAGACTCCGTCTCAAAAAAAAAAAGGAGTGAGGAAGTTCACAGATAAAATTGTATCCTTGCACTCAAGAAGTCTGTCATCTAGTATGATGGAAACATGCACACGTAGCCCACAAACACTCTCTGTGGTATGTATGTTAGTACATCAAACCTTGAGACCTTCTCATTTCAATAACAGCAAATATCTATTGCAAACTTACTCTGTGCCCCACACTCTGTTAATCCTCATGATCATCCTTTGAGGAAGACACTATTGTTGTCCCTGTTTAACTGAGGATAAAACTAAGGATCCAACCAACTAAGAAACTTGGTCAAGACTGCAGCTCCAGTAAGGAATGGGTGTTCAGTCCAGATTCCTGAATCTTCAAAGCTCTTAACCATTGCGCATGCAGAGAATAAGATGTTATGGACTCACCTGGTAGAATGTGACGAATTCTGATTATGAAAGGTTTCATGGCCGCAATAAACTTTAATGTGTGCCTTTATAGTTGTGAAGAATTTCTACAGAAATAGAGAGAAAGAAAGGAATTCCAGGATGAGAAAAAGATGTGAACAAGCATAGATTAGATATGGAAGGTATGTTGAGTAATCTTGTAAAAATGGAGGGTATAAGGATAGCAGGAAGAGATGTTAGTTCAAATGTAATAGGTGATGCACTGGAAATGTAATATTCAATTATGTTATGCTACATGTATTTTGGACTGTATCCTCTAGGCCAGTGGCTGCCAAGGGTTGAAGAATAAAAGCAAGTTTGGTAAAGGTATACCCTAGGTACACACGAAGCTTCCAAGTGAGATTCACTGTCATAGGGGGTCAATGTCAATGATGGGAAGGTATCAATCTCTCATTGGGATTGATTGAAACAATTCTTCCTTGTCCTCAGAGATGCCCAGCAGACACAGTGCGTCTCTGCCTGTCTTTGATTAGGAACCAGCTCGTCTCTGTTCCCAAGAGGTATTTAGTGTAATGCTTCTAAAACTTCGCTGTGCACACAAATCAACCGGCTGTGTTTTTTAAATGCAGATTCTGGTTAAGTAGTTTGAGATTCTGCACTTCTATCTAACAAGCTCCCAGTGATGCAGATGCTGCCAGTCCCGCAGACCACATTTTGCAAAGCAAGGCTTTGGTGTACAGCAGAAAGAGTTGCTTACCAAGCTGTTCTCTCAAATTCTAAAGATGCTACACTCACCTTAGTCAAAACCTGTTCCTGCCCAAAACATCTGGGCTAGCTAACGTTCTGAAACAATTTATCTGTGTTCTTTAAGGAAAGAAAACATAGCCAAGCATCTAGGTGCTGAGATTTTTTAAAGATCAGATTAATTATGTAAATAGCACAACCCCTACTGTATAACAGGTATTATGCAAAGAAAATTTATGATATGACTGTACAAAATAATAATTTTGGCCAGGTGCAGTGGCTCAAACCTGTAATCCCGGCAGTTTGGGAGGCCAAGGCAGGTAGATCATGAGGTCAGGAGTTCGAGACCAGCCTGGTCAACATGGTGAAACCCCATCTCTACTAAATATACAAAAATTAGCCAGACGTGGTGGCGGGTGCCTATAATCCCGGCTACTTGGGAGGCTGAGGCAGGAGAATGGCGTGAACTCGGGAGGTGTAGGTTGCAGTGAGCTGAGATCAGTTCACTGCACTCCAGCCTGGGTCACAGAGCGAGACTCCATCTCAAAAAAAAATGATAATAATAATAATTTCTAAAATAGAAATCATTTTTAAACTATATGAGCTATTAGGAAAAATTAAGTGATAGCACTGTAGCTCTTTTTCTAAATATACAAGGATACTGACTGAGCTAATATTTTGATTTTTAAAAATTTTTAATGTGTTATAACAACTAAAATGCAGAAGCAACTTCAAGTAGTTCCACTTCGTCAAGGAGTACAGGAATTTTATCACTATAATCCCTGGTTTTGTCAGCCAGTGTAAAAATATACTCAGCCCTGACTTTGAGGAGAACAAACCACTTCTCAGATACTAAGGTTAGACAGTATCTTGAAGAACATATTTGAACAACCAAATGAAATCACGTCATCATCAGCCAGTGTACTACAGACCTTGGTTGTTTTGCAAGATGGGCCTACTTTGAATTTCATATGTTATCGGAATTTTCACCTTATTATGTGGGTAATACAGTGGAAAATATCACGAGGTCATCTAGAACTACACTTAATCTGGCAGAGAATGCCCTGCAATTTTTCTTACAACTTTCTGATAAGGAGATTCGTCAACTTTCCCTGCTAACATAGTTCATTCTCTCAAAAACATTTAGAGACATAGGGCACCCCCCCAAAAAAAATAAAAACACCTCCACTTTCCTCTTAAGTCTCTGAGTTCATTTCCCTTGTTCGGCTCTGATCTGACACCGAAAACATCTGCTCACCAGCACCCACATGATTTCCTGTGGCTGATGATGACTGCAAACCACTCACCCAGATTTGGCTTCTTCAGGTGAAATCTCAGCTCCTTAGCCTTCCCTCAAAAACTCCTTCACCCAAGGAGTTTTTCCTTTTTTGCTTCAGCATCAGATAGACTCAAAATTCCCTCTTTCTCTTTACTTTGTAGAGACCCAAATCAGTCATGGAACTCTTAAGATGTAGTCAATAGCAGCAGGAAAGTTGTCGCTTTGTGGGATACACTCCCATTTCTCCATTGCAGAATCCTGGCAGTATTTGCTACAGTTGATGTCAGGGAGTTCAGCTACGATTTAGGACAGGCCTATCTGTGCATACATTTATAAAACTGAGAGTTGAAATGTACCTTAAAACCTATCTGCTCCAAACTTACGCTGTAAATGCTGTATGAGAAGCCCCATAAATTTAAGTTGCTTTCTATTTTGGTCACGAGATTTTAGAATATTGAGATGAAAACTCCTACCTCTTAACTTTGAATTGCCGGACTCTCCACACTACGTACTGAATTCGTGATTTCTACCTCACTGTGACCCTGAAACAGATGCTTCTACACATCAGTAGGGTGAGGTCTGTTGTGTTTAAAATTTGTGTGTGTGTTTTTTTTCTAGCAGATTTTATTTTTATTCTATTAGGTTGTGTTTATAACTGCCTACCTCTTTAAATTTTCAGAGTACTTTGAATAACCGTGACACTAAATGACAAATACAATGTCCAATTTTCAGGGGCCTTTGGCACATATCATGTCCAACTCTGAACTTGAATCCCCTCCGCAGTATTCCCAATGAAGAAATAGACATTGAGCCTCTTTTTCAAAATTAAACCCAAATCTACCTCCACTTAGCTACAACTTGTTAATTTTATTATCAGAGGGCCCCTCATGGCTGTGTTTGTAGGCACCTACTGTGTGCTAAAAATCTGCAAGTCCTTCAGCTGGGGTCATAATCCCTGTATCAGTTCATCCTTCCTCTGGACTAAATCTTGTCAACTGTGGAAAGAGGCCTGGGCAGAGTCCTGACTCCCCCCGTACAGGGCCATCACCCGCCACTCTCCTTTCTCTTGACACTACACTCCCATCAGGCACAACATTCTGACTATAACACGTATGGTATCAGCTCACCCCTCTGGTCTCTTCTCCATGAGAGTCCTTATTAAATTCTTTTTAGTAAGAATTTTCCCTGCCTTAATATACACAGTTGTTATTTCTGTGTTTGATTTCGGTTGCTTTGGAGATGGTGGTTCTAGTTTTTGTTTGGGGGTGAGTTTCTTGTGTTTCAGCAGAAGATTATGTATATATGCCCATTAGATTTCATTTTGTTGGTTACAGTGCAAAATCTCGTCTGGTTGATATCTTTTTGGATTGTTGGTTCCTGAATTTGTCACATGATAAATTAATTGCCTCATTTGACTTAGTAATATTGGGAAATTTAATAAGTGCACCAATTATGTTTTCTACTAAGTTATTAAATTATCAAAGAGGAAGAACTAAAGACACAGTCCGACAATAAGCTTTGGATTATTCTCCATAAGCAGATACTGAACCACCAATAAATCCTGGTTTAGAATGTCTTCATTTGGACACTTACAAATTCACCCTCACCATTTTGTCATCCAGTCTACATTTCCTCCATGTTGTCACCAGCATTATTTATTTATGTATTATTTTTATTGATGCATAATATTTGTACATATTTTTGGAGGTCCATGTAATATTTTGTTACATGCGTAGGATTTGTCATGATCAAATTAGGTACTGAGGTTATCAATCACTCATGTATTTATCATTTTTATGTGTTGGGAGTATTTTACATCCTCTCTTCTGACTGTGTTAAAATGCAAACTACTTTGTTGTTAACTATAGTTACTCGCTCTGCTATTGAACATTACATCTTAATCCCTCTTTCTGACTGTATGTTTGTGTACCCATTAACCGACCTCTCTTACCCACCTCCCCAACACACCTTTTTCCACTTCTGATACCTATCATTCAACTTTCTGCTTCTATGAGATCAATCCTTTTAGGTCCTTCATATCAGTGAGAACAGGCAATGTTTGTGTTTCTGTGCCTGGCTTAACATTATAACCTCTAATTCCATCCATGTTGCTGTAAATGACAAGATTTCCTTCTGTGTTATGACTGAGTAGTATTTTACTATGTATATGCACCAATTTGCTTTATGCATCCATTGATGGACCCTTCGGTTGATTCCACATCTATTCTATTGTGACTAGTTCTGCAATAAATACGGAGGTCCAAGAATCCCTTCGATATACTGATTTCTTTTGCTTTGGATAAATACCTAACAGTGTGATCGCTGAGTCATGTGGTAGTTTTATTTTCGGTTTTTTGAGAAATCTCCATACTGCTTCCCATCATGGCTGTACTCATTTACATGCCCACCAACAGCGCATAACTGTTCCCTTTTCTCTGCATCCTTGCCAGCATCTGTTATTTTTGTCTTTTTGATAATAGATATTCTTACTGGGTTAAAATGATATCTCATTGTGGTTTTGATTTGCATTTCTCTGATGATTAATGATATTGAACATTTTTTCATGTACCTGTTGGCCATTTTTATATCTTCCTTTGAGAAAAGTCTATTCAAGTCTCTTGCCCACTTTTTAGTGAGATTATTTGTTTTGTTTTGTTTTGTTTTGTTTCTGCTGTTGAGTTTTTTGTGCAGCCTGGATATATTAATCCCTTGCTGGATGAATAGTTTGTGAATATTTTGTCCCATTCAACAGGTTGCCTCTTTACTCTGTTGATTATTTCCTTTGCTGTGCAGAAGCCTTTTAATTTAATTAAGTCCCATTTGTCTACTTTTGTTTTTGTTGTCTGTGCTTTTGAGGTCTTAGCCATAAAATCTTTGCCTAGGCCAATGTCCTGGAGTGTTTACCTACGCTTGCTTCTAGTAGTTTTATAGTTGTGGGTCTTACATTTAAGTCTTTAATCCATCTTAAGTTAATTTTTGTATATGGTGAGATTTAAGTATCTATTTTCATTCTTCTGCATATGGATATCAAGTTTTCCTAGCATTATTGATTAAACAAGGTGTCATGTATGTTCCCATGTATGCCGACAATGAGTTGGCTAGAAGTATGTAGGTTTATCTCTGGATTATCTGTTCTGTTCCATTAGTCCATGTGTCTGTTTTTATACCAGTAAAATGGTTACTATAGCATTATAACAAATTTTGAAGTCAGATAGTGTGATGCCTCCAGCTTCATTCGTTTTGCTCAGGATTAATTTGGTTCTTCAGCTTTTTTTCAGTTCCATACAAATTTTAGGGTATGTTTTCTATTTCTGTGAAAAGTATCATTAGTATTTGATAGAGATTGCATTGGGTCTGTAGATTGCTTTGGGTAGTATGGTCACTCTAACAACATTAATTCTTCTGATCCATGAGCATGTGATGTCTTTCTATTTGTTCCTGCTATTTTAAACAAGATTAGTTTGCAAGATTTTGTCAGCTATCTTGATTTTTTAAATGGGTTAGTTTTGTTTTTGTTTTTGTTTTTGTTTTTTTGAGATGGAGTCTCGCTCTGTCGCCCAGGCTGGAGTGCAGTGGCCGGATCTCAGCTCACTGCAAGCTCCACCTCCCGGGTTCACGCCATTCTCCTGCCTCAGCCTCCCGAGTAGCTGGGACTACAGGCGCCTGCCACCTCGCCCGGCTAGTTTTTTTGTAATTTTTAGTAGAGACGGGGTTTCACCGTGTTATCCAGGATGGTCTCGATCTCCTGACCTCGTGATCCGCCCCTCTTGGCCTCCCAAAGTGCTGGGATTACAGGCTTGAGCCACCGCGCCCGGTCAGAAATGGGTTAGTTTATACTCTTAGTAAGTCGATGATTATTTGGGGTGAACATATGCTGAATTCAACTTCTTAGAAATCACTGAATATATTTTAATATCACATAGAAATTGTTAAATATGTCACACTTATGTCTATAATATGTGGAACCCTCCTTCTTCCTACTTTTGAAAATCACGACAGTTGCCCCATTCCACCTTACCCAAGTTCTGTCTGATTACACCACAGTTCCTCAAAAATTAGTTGTGGCTGAGACAGAATCTCATTGGCAAATTATCGTCATACTCTAAATTACAGCTAGTTTAAGACAGGAGACTTAGCTTATAATTAAATACAGTTAAATTTGCTTTTACTTACCAGTTACTTACGCTGGAACTCAGCTGTTCCTAGAGTAATCCTTGTCTGCACAGGATTCATACCAGAGAGAGAGAAAAAAAAATTTTGCTCAACAATATATACCAAACTTTCATATGCCAGGCACTATTCTGATCATTGAATTTTACTTTTTTATTTTAATTAATAAGAAACCCATGAAAAAATATATCCTTACAACTTATATTCCTTATGTAACATAGCTAAAAATCACATAGTACCTCAGAGCAGAAAAAGGATGGCCTTTTATCTGTGCTTTATTCACAACTCATACTCACCTGCTTAAAAATATTGTCTTATTCTTAGTTTATATCAAGATTCACTAATGCATAGGTACTTGTATTAGTAATTTTATTGTAAGAAATGTATAATTTCTTACCATATCTTCATGGTAAGAATTTCTTGTATATTGTATTATTGTATAATTTCTTACAATATATTTATTGTATAATTTCTTACAAAATATTTATTGTAAGAATTCAATTTATGGAAGCATCCTCTTCTTTGATCTATATAAACTTTCAGAGATGAAGAATGGGAAAACTTACCAACCTTTTATCTAATTAGAAATAAAAAGATTGTCTACTGTTTAGGCCATGCAGCCGATCCCGCCCTGTTTCCTTGGCATGACTCCGCGTCTTTATGATGGGACGACCACTTTCTGCTAATGTTTCATTGCTTCCACTTTATTAGTCAGTTTTGCCTTGATTGAGAAATAAATCCTTTCTCCCCCTGCTCAGACATCCTTAGCAAGGGAAGGAAAGCATAGTCAGAATCTTTGCTTTGAGCTGGATCATGAAGTTGAGCTCACTATTCTCACTGTAAAAAGAAACATTGAAAAGAAATGTAGCTCATATCAGTAGCATCCATTTCTCTGAATAAAAGTGCCTTTGCTCCTGGAACCTTTTCTTGTTTGTCCAAGAGTTCCCTACTGGAATTTCACCCTCAGGTTGATGAATGTCCTCATTGGGTGTACCAGTTCAAATAGAGATGAGGAACTACTGTGCATATTATGGAATGAGGAATTATAATAGGAATTAGGTCTTACATCATTGCGGCAGAAGGAGAAGGAATAAGAGTCTGAAAGGAGGAGTTGGATGATTAGAAAAAGTCATTAACCAGCACTCCTGAAGCAAGGCACATCCAGCTACTGGAGTGAGTCTACAAAGGATAGTAGTGAACAGGTCTATGGAGGCCTTGTTTGTGCACCTGGTGATGGGCCATCTGGGGAGAGAAAGGACACACTTGATCCACCAGCACCTTGGCATCTGTTTTCACTGCCTCTAGCCATGATGTCCTTTAGAGGGTAAAGGCTGATGCTTCATTTTCATCTTCCAAAGCTTTTTCTCTTCTTTCTTTTAAGTTTTTTATTTATTTTTGCTTTTGCTGTGTGAGCCAAGAATGAACCCAGGCATCTTCCAAATCTTGATCAATGTTTCCTGTTAGCCAGTTCTAAACAAGAACTACCTAAGGAGGGGAATTCTGGGAAACGTAGTTTCATTTTCCAACCTAAGCAAGCTGACACAGTCCAAAACCACCCAGGGATGTGTCTTCTAAATATAAAGTTGTACACTCTCTTTTCTATCAATTCTGGTTCTTAGCGTGTATTTTCAATTTTATATTATAATTTTTGATTTTATTTATTATACATTTAAATCTTCAATAGTTATTTATATAATTTGGTAAACCGTAAGAGGAAGAGTTCTGCCTGCCTAACTTAAAATACATTCTTAACCCTATGCCAGGTGCCTGTCTCTGCATCTTTCTCCTCTGACTGCTTTGTTTTCTTCTGTGCTTCAACAATTCTGTTGACAATACCACACAATTCTATTTGCTGTGTGTATGTAAAATTCATTGTAAAATCTGCTTGAAAAATTTCTCCCCAAACATTCACATTCATTTTACTTTTCAAGGCTATTATCACATAGCTCCTCTTCTAGATGTGTTTCAGAATCATTTTCTCTTTATTCCCATCCTAAAAGTTCCAAGAAAATTTTATCAGAATTGCATTTAGTTTTTGTATTATTCGGAAAAGAGTTTTTCTTTTTAAAATATTGAATTTTCTGAACCAAAAATATGTAGCTTTATCTTGCTTGTTTTGTTGTTGTTTGGTTTGGTTTGGAATTTTTTAGAGACAAGGCCTCCCTCTGTCATCCAGGCTAGAGTGCAGTGGCACAATCATAGCTCACTGCTGCAGCCTTGACCTCCTGAGCTCAGGTGATGCCCCTCAAACCTCAGCCTCCAGAGTAACTAGGACTATAAGTGTGCACCACTATTCTCACCTTAATTTTTTACTTTTTGAAGAGATGCGGGTCTCTCCATGTTGCCCAGGCTGGTCTTGAACTCCTGGCCTCAAGCAATCCTCCAGCCTTGGCCTCCCAAAGCCAGATGACTCTTTAAGTATAAAATGATAACATTTTCTGAAGTGTGATTTTATGTACTATGTTTCAACATTTGCACCTCAAATTTACTTTTCTTATTCTATTGCTCTGGCTAGGACAACAAAGACAACAACAACAAAGAAAACAACAAAGAAATCCAAACAACAAAGAAAAATAGCTGCAACAATGACCGTTCTTGTCTTATTCTTTACTCTCGATGGAAATGGGTCTCTTTTTTTAAACCACTAAGTGAATGGTTTTGTGACACATGCCCTTTGTTATTTAAGCAATATTTCTTCTGTACGCTGTCCTTCTATGGAGAGTGCAGAAAGTGTCTCCCATCTTCTAATTTTTATTTTTGTTTTTTTTTTAGAGGCAGGGTCTTGCTCTGTTGCCCAGGCTGGAGTGCAGTAGTATAATCAGAGCTTACTGAAGCCTGGAATCACTCAAGCGATCTTCCTGCCTCAGCTGCCAAAGTAGTTAGGACTATACTACAGGCACACAGCACCATGCTTAGCTAATTTTTTAACTTTCTGTAGAAAGGAGGTTTCACTATGTTGCCCAGACTGGCCTCGAGCTGTAGTCCTCAAGCCATCCCTCTGTCTCAGCTTCCCAAAGTGTTAAGATTACAGGCATGAGCCACTGCACCTGGCTCTATATTTTAATTTTGACTATTCGTTACCTGCATAGCATGTAGCACAATTAAAGCCACCAGCTCCATTTCTGGAAAACTCCAACCATTGCTAATTTTGGTGTTTAGGTGTACAGGCAAGACCTGAACACTGTTGGGATATTGGCTGGGTGGTATGGTATAATGTGAAATATGAAGCTGACATGCTACCCACTGCACTGAGAGGGCGATTAGTACGATATATATTTGGTCTTTGCCCCAGTTCTTGTCACAGAGCTTCTAAAATCCTTAGAATTTCCTGAGTGATGGGAGTGTCTTCTGTTATTTATAAAGAGCCCCCTTTATTTTATTTTACTATTATTATTATTATTATTATTATTATTATTATTATTATTATTATTTTGAGACAGAGTCTCACTCTCTCACCCAGGCTGGAGTGCAGTGGTGTGATCTCGGCTCACTGCAACCTCTACCACCAGGGTTCAAGCAATTCTCCTGCCTCAGCCTCCTGAGTAGCTGGGATTACAGGCACGTGCCACCATGCCCAGCTATTTGTATTTTTGTATTTTTAGTAGAGATGGGGTTTCGCCATGTTGGCCAGGCTGGTCTTGAACTCCTGACCTCAGGTGATCCACCCACCTCGGCCTCCCAAAGTGCTATGACTACAGGCATGAGCCACTAGAGCCCCAGCTAGACTCAGATGGAGCTGGTGACCAGAGAGACCAAGCAGTTATAGGATTTCAGGACTGGGATTTTCAGCCCCACCTACCAACCTCCAGGAGATGCGGGGTCAGGGCTGGAGATCAGGCTCTATACAAAGTCTTAGACAAGGAGATGTGCTTTTGGGTTGCTGAACAGAAGGAGGAGGTGTGTTTGCTGAGCTTCCAGGTTGCTGAACACATGGAAGTGCTGGGACGGTGGCATGCCACCCCCTCCCCGGTACTATGTCCTATGCCCTACCCATCCCTTCACCTGGCACGTCATCCATATCCTTTGTAGTATTCTTCATTATGCCAAACCAGTCAATGTAAGTGTTTCCCTGAGTTCTGTGAGCCAGCCCAGCAAATTAATGGAAGCTAAGAATGGGGTCGTGGAGTGCAATTTATAGTGGGTGGGTCAGAAGTGTATGTGACAATCTACCTCTGAAAGTTGGCATCAGAAGAAGGGTCAGTCTTGTGGGACTGAGCCCCAACCTGAGCCTCTGACTCTCTCTCAAGTAGATAGTGTCAGAATTGAACTGAAGTATGACATAGCCAGCTGGTGGCCCCCAGAGGATTGCTTGGTGTGTGTGTAAAGACCCCCACACATCTGGCCACACTTGGCTTCTGCAGTGAGTGTGGCAGTAGAGAGAAAAAAAAAATTGTTTTTTCTTTTAGAGATGGTATAAGAAGTGGCTCACTTTTCTCCAATCACACAAAAACAGTTTGATTTGCTAAACACTAAATAGAACGTTGTTCCTACAAACATTTTCAAGATTGTGTCTGCAATGTGGTGCTTTTAAAAAGCGAACTCTAACAACCGTTAATTGCACTGTGTATATTATCAGTTATCATTATTTGTTAAGTTTCTCACATGGTTAGAGTCAAGATATCCAAGCTGCAAAGTGTAACTTCTGTCTTTAAGAATAGAAAAGAAAATAGAAATAGGAAAGTTACTGCTTACGAGTGGAAAAAAAGAATGAAGTGAAGATAATGGAAGGAAAGCTATCCATCCCATCAGAGATATTTCAATCTAGACCCAGAAAAATAAGGCTTTCTTAGTTAATTCTCAACATTTTTTTAAGCAAGGACAATTAAATAGAGGCGTCAGTTCCAAGAAATGGCTCTAAACTGGACTGTATTCTTCTTAATATCTGCTCATGGAGAGAGGAAATGGAGGCCATCTTTGGCCTTCACTGAGAATCTTCCTCAGTGGAAATTTCTGGTGATATTTAGAGGCAAGTTACCTCTGCTTACCTTTTCCTGCTTATTCTGTGCCAGATCCCCTGCTTAGTCCTGGGGTTCAAGTACAAAGAAACCTGGCCCCCAGACTCCAGCAACTAAGAGTCTAGTTGTGGGCAAAACTGTGTAAAAGATGCTTATGAGCCATATGATATGTGCTTTCATGGGGCATGTACAGAATATACTGGAAACCCTCAGAAAGGAGTGAACCAGTTTCCCTGGGAAGGGAGTCAAACCGGAATGAGCTGTTTTTAAAGCTCAGGGGCTAGACAACTTGTTTGGCAGGCAAATCGCCTTGAACCAGGAAATGTCTTCATCATAGTGGTCCGGAGAAACAAGGGCCGTGCAGCTACTCAAGTTCTGGTCTTTTTTGTTGGGGGTATTTATTGTTTTGATTGCCACATTTATATCATACGTTTTATGACCTTTTTAAATGCCTCTCATTTTTCCTACAATGAAATAATCGATTTTAAATCATGTTTGAAGTCTCTAGCTTACTTTGCTTTAATCATAACAACAAAAATTGAATTTTACACAAAACTACAAATCATAATTTTATAAAATGAAACATGAAGGTAAAGTTGAACATCTGGGGTAGTGTTTGTAAACAAAGTGTGAAGAATTTTATTTATTGTGCTTTCTGGCCATTTTGATGATCAAATATAAATCTCAGGAAAGTAATATAAGAATAAAAGTCATTGGTAATTTTAGCCTACTCTTAACCCCAGATTCTTTTCACCAGCCCAGCACATTTTAGGAAATGAGAGAGGAGACAGCATTCGGCAGTAAGGAACTGGTTATCATCGGAGTTATGTTGAATATGAACGTGACTTCACTCAGTTAAGTCTTAAACAACTAATGCAGGTAACTGTGGCCCCTGCACTGGAGACCCTTATTATATCTCACATAAAATAGTTAATTGCTTCCAAATGAAGCTCAAATCAGAGAGAGAAATGTCTATTTTGACTAGTACTAAACTGAAAGTAGGCAATGGGCACCGTGTTGTTTTTGCCTGACTGTGGATTCTCAAGAATATTCATTTATTTAATAGGAAAAATTAAGGCATGTGTCCTCCAGGGACAGCCACTCTTAGGACACATGGACAGAAATGCAATTTTCTCTCTAATTTCTTTGATGGATTCAGTAGTTTCCTGTTAGTCTACATGATAACAGTGTTTCTGAGTTTCCAATTGCATTTTAGCTTATATATAATAAACCCATTCAAATAGTATTGAGTCTTCCTTTCAAACTAATCCAAATCCATTGATATTATATTAAATGATATTGTTGTAAATGAAGTCACAGATGTAACAATACAGTGTGATTTTTCTCTTCAAATTGTTAAGGTCAGGAGAATATCCTTAAAACTAACTTTGTTAGAAGAAAAATATCTCAACTGCTTGTAAATAGGAAAACATAAACATTCTTGTGTATTTTGAAGCTTTTATTTTGGCTCAAAAATGGAAGTTAAATTTTCATGAAAGTCATGGAATGTTATAAGGAAATTCTCTGAACAAATTAACAATTTACTGTTAAGCTCTTCATCATGAATTATGCTTACTTAATCTCAAAAGCAATATACTGGAAAAGATGATAAAAATATAAATAAGTCTACATTGTGGTATTAAACTAGGTCCTGTCAACGTAAATTGATAGGGAAAAAATACGAATTTTTTAGTATACAATTATGTTTGAAATTTGATTGCTAATGGATTTCTGTATTCATATCAAGGTCAGATGGGCAATTGTTTATGAGTAATCTGAAATCTCGAATAGCCTCTTCCGACAGGTTTTATAACATCTATTTATTTTAGACATTTTGCCATTTCTAATGTTTCTCCCTCCTAGCTTTTTTCCATAAGAGTAATGCAATACATTTTGTCAAATTTGCACTTGTTTTCAAAACCCTCCTTTATTTTACTGGAGAGCTTGCAATTAACCCACTTCTCCCTGTTGAGCAGCATCTCTGTAATAACAGCTTTCCTGGCAGAGCTTTTGTTAGGTAGATTTTCAAATCAAGAGCCCATAAAGGTTGGAAAAAATCCAGTCATATTAAAGTTCAGCAAATCTCTTTCAAGGTCATATCCCTTGAGGTTATAGAGGTTTTTTTTTTTTTTTTTTTGTCCTGGAAAAGATTGCCAAGTCATTTTCCATATTAAAAAAATAAAATTAAGACAAACACTGTTACCTGTTTTACCAAATGTTTGGAGAGACGCTAAGATTTTACTTCTTCCAATGAATTGACAAGGAAGAGATTTTCTGCTCTCTTTGCCCCTTTGAAGCTCGGTAGCAGGAAGGGTGAGACTTCTGTAAACTGCGCTAGACTCATTCATGCAGCCAGAGCTGGCCGGCGATCCAGCTGCATGAAAGAGCTTAATAGTCAAAGGGCATGGTAATTCCCTCCATCTGCCTTTTCTTTCTTCTAAGTCAAAATCTTCACCTGGTGTTTTTGATTCATGTGTTCTAATTATGATGGCTGCCATCAGCAGCCCTGTGGGTGACACCACAAACTCACTGAGCCCACAGAGCATGCTGAGGCTTGTTAAGCGACCATGTCAGCCTGATTTTAGGGCCCATTTTGCAGCTCTCCACAGGCCTATCTAAAAGCATCAGGAGTCTCAGTCTTGCAGGACAAGTGCATTGTCTTTCTAAATGTCTCTTCCTGATAAGCAAATCCAAATATGGTTCATTCACTGTGGCTTTGAAGGCACAGTGGGGAACTTGGCTTGCATGGTGGATACAACAAAATGCTTAATATTATCACTTGGTATAGAGCTAAAGAACTCAATTTCCAATTCCAAGATGAAAACCTTTGCTCCCCAGCTATGATCAAGAGTTTGAAATTTAAATCAGGAGTCTTGAAAGCTATTCTAACTCTCAAAAGGGCTGGCTTTCCCATACATACAAAGAAGAAAATGCTGTGCTTGCATGAGTATCTGAATCAAGAAAAGCTCACATCATTTTAGTAAATGTAATACTTGCCTCTTTCAATTGGAATGCTGTTGAGTATTTTTCAGTGTTTTCAGTTCATTTGTTTTATTGTATTTCCCATTATTTAGATTATGATTAGGGCTGGTCCTATAGTCCTTTTTTATTACTTTACATGCCTCCTATTGTTTTAGTGTTTCCACATTAATAACACCTGGCAACATCCAAAAACATTTTGATTTAAGATAAGTACAAAACAAGCATCAAAAATAAGCTTAGCAACATCTTTAGCACTCCACTCCCTTTCTCTGTTATTATAGTTTACAAATCTTGAGTCACTGTTTTTATTTTCCCCCCAGCTTTATTGAAGTATAATTGACAGATAAAAATTATATATTTTTATGGTGTACGATGTGATGTTTTTAGGTATGTATACACTGCAACGTCATTACCACAGTAAAACTAATTAACATCTCCATCACTTCACATAGTTACCTTTGTGATTGTATGTGTGTATGTGTGTGTGTGTGTGTGGTGAGAACAGTAAAGATTGCTCTCTTGGCAAATTTCAAGTGTGCAATAGATTATTATTAACTGTAGTCACCACGCTGTGCATTAGCTCTTCAGAAATTTATTCATTCTGTGTAACGAAACTTTGTACAATTTAACTAGCATCTTCCCATTTGCCCCACATTGCAGCCCCTGGCAACCACCATTCTACTCTCTATTCTATGAATTTGACTTTTTTAGATTCCACATACAAGTGAGATCCTGCAGTACTTCTTTTTCTTTACCTGACTTATTTCACTTAACATGGTGTCTTCCAGGTTCATTCGTGTCTTAAATGATGGCATTTCCTTCCTTTTTAAGGCTGAATAATATCCGTGTGTGTGTGTGTGTGTGTGTGTGTAGCACTTGTTATTACTTTTATTATGTAGTATTTTGAAGAACATTTTAGTTCTGTCTGGATCAAGTTGGATCAAAGAAATTTAGTTGATGTAAGAAAATCACATTTAGGATTCATTTCAGGAACTGGAACCTTAAATAATCTCCAATAATTTGCAAGTGGTGTCTTAAGTTACTTCAGAGCACCTTTTTCACAGGCTGTGCTTCTCCACTCCACTCCAAATCCCAGCTACATCAGTCCAGAAATTCACAGAAGAAATTTACCTACCGGTTTGCAAGGTAATTCGGGTTGGGAAACTGTTCTATAGTTAACACCTACACAAACAACAGTAGCCTGAAATCCCTTGCATAGTTGACTATTCTGATAGTTTATTTAGGCAGAGTCACTTCTACCCTGGCATGCTTGCTATAGGTTATTTCTGTGTCTCTCAATATTCAGATTTGTGTTTTAGATGGATGTCTTTTGTCTTGGTCAGTTCAGGCTGCTATCACAAAAATTTCATACACTGAGTGGCTTAAATAACAGAGATTTATGTCTCACAGTTCTCCAGGCTGGGAAATCCAACATCAAGGTGCTGGCTGACATGGTTCCCAGTGAGGATCCCTTTCCTGGTTTACAGACAGACACCTTCTTTGTGTACGCTAACATGGCAGAGACAGAGATCATCTCCCCGTGTCTCTTTTTATAAGGGCACTAATCCTATTCAAAAGGGCCCCACCTTTATGACCTAATTACTCCCCAAAGTCCCCACCTCCTAATACAATCATATCGGTTATTAGGGCTTCAACATATGAATTTCAGGGGATGTAAACATTCAGTCCATAGCAACTTTGGCCTAAATGAAAACTGGTGTGATGTGTTGCATTCAGTCAACTCTTTCAGCGGATGATTGATACCAGTTGCTGAGCTGCTGAGCTATCACCAAGTGGCTGATGTAATTTGGTTGTGCCAATGATAAAAACAAATATTTTCTCAACTGATAACGCAAAAGACAAATAACAATTGAGAACAATATGAAGGTAATAAATAGCATGGCACATGGGAAAGGAAGAGAAGTTGGAGCTGAACCTGGAGAGGTAGACAAGGTGCCAAAGAAGATATTATATGCCATGTAAAAATACCTTTACATGATGGGAATTCATGGGGAAGTATAACCTGGATATGACCTGGGTTAGATTTGTGTTTTAAATAGATGTCTCTGGTACCTAGGCAGAAAATGACTCCAATGGGCAAAGCACAGAAGAAGAGAGACTCCGTAGGGAGTCACTGTAGTATCCAGGCAGGATAAGCTAGAGACCTGAATATGGGAAGGAAAGGGGATGGAATATATCTGTGAGTACTTGGCAATTGATTGGATATGAGTTATAGAACAAACGATGGCCTCAGAAATGTTTTATGGTTGTTGTAATGGGTTGCAGCTGCCAGCAGCCAACGTACAGAATCGAGGAGGAGGAGCGTAATATAACAGTTCAAACTTCTTTTTGTCACCTGTGTTCCTTCTAGTCATAGATTCCTTCATTCATTCATCAAAAGTGCATTAGACAGACACTAGGTCTTGGGCCCAATAAAAGCAGATCCGACGAGTGCCCTGTCCTCAGTAGAGGGCACATTCATGAATTATACAGGAAGAAAGGGACATATACTGCAGGAAAAGCTCAAAGCAAACTTGGTGATGTTCAGTAGGGGAATGGTTACTCTCAGCTGGGAGTTCGGCAGGAATAACCAATGAGATGGTCTTTGAGGATTCCGCCCTTGCAAGTGGGATAGCATTTAGGCATATGGAGAGTGCTGAAGATCTTCCAGGCAGAGGGCACAGCACAGGTGACCAGGGTTATGCCAGAGGCAGGGACAGGAGCATCTGCACCAGAGGATGAGCCCCGGGAAGGGGAGGGGTGGGGCCCACACATGAGAGGTGGAGTAGAATTAATCAGCAGGATGACGTCATTACTTGACCACGAGGGGTGAGAGAGATGATCACCTATGACGCAGCCTAGATGCTCAGTAGAAGCGAGTTCATAAGACAAGAGTATGAGCAGTTTGGAACCCATCCAGAACACTGACGTTGCGTAAGGTGGACAACCTCAACTAAGAAATGTATCCTTCCTTCCAAAGGGTGGTGTTGCCTCACCACTTTCATTTCATCCTACCCAGATAAATGCATCGACTTTTACATCTCAGAAAATTTTTACTTCATGTCAGAACAAGTCTAGAAACTGCCTTTTGTATTCTCGGGGAATGATTTTTGGACGCTGTGCTGTTTCCATGTTGTGGGTGAGTTTATTGCAGATGGCAAAGAGGGAGGCCCACAGGCCAGAGTGTGAGCCCCTCCCTCCCCAGTCCAGGGCCCACGTGGTGCCCAGTCGACAAGGTTTTACTATCTCAAAATATACTTCCTCCCCTTTTCTTTGTAGATAGGGATTTTTCTTTGTAAAAGGGAGGTTTTTTTTTTTTTTTTAATCTTTTTTCCCTTTTTTTTTAAACTGCTCCCTTCCTCTCAATCCTAAAAGAAGTCTAAGAAGCTTACCTTGCTACTGATAACGTGGCCCCTACTGCTCACCATGGTCAGCATTGCTTTCAGAATTGAACTGCAGGCAACAAAAAAGGGGCCAATATATAATGGCGAAAGGAACGCGCCAGGAGAGCAGAGAAGGGGCCTTGGACTCCAGATAGGGCTCCAGAGACCATTGTCTTCTTGCTCTCTGATCCAGGCTGACACACCTTCTCCTTCCTCTCCTTTATCCTCTGGTTGTTTTTGATTTCGTGTGGTAGACTGTACTGGTATAACAAATTCAGTCCTTCAGCAAATCATATACCATGAATGTGTACATATTTAACTCTAACACTACCCCATCTTTCCTCAACATGTTGTAGATAAGCCGTGACTTTGTATTTCATTCATAGGCATTAACAAGTCAAATTGGCAGAAGGACTTGAGCCCAAGACAGAGGACGCGTCATAACTGAAGTGTCTGAATATGTGTTTTGACTCATCCCATCGGCTTCACAGTGATTATTTATTTTCAGTGAATGAGACTACTAAAAACTGGACTGAAACTAGGTTCTCTTACTGCCATGCATGGCTTTCTAATGTTGGGGCTTCTCCCTGGCACAACCATAACGTTGCCTTGACAATAATGTGATAGAAAAGAGGAAGGAAACTGCGAGGCAATAATCATACCTGTGTTTTCTGACTATGATCATACATTTGGAACAACTTTCTCTATTTTCTCTGGTGACGTTTAGGGTTCAGAAACGAAGCAGGGGAAATGGATGAGAGAATCTACAATTTTCAGCAGTCCTCAATGTTCTTTTATCATTATTCTCTTTCTTTCCTATTTTTCTTCTTCTCTTGAAAAGGACCTGTTAATGCATATTATCAAAATAAGTGTGTGTGTGTGTGTATGTGTGTATATATAGTTTTGTCTTTTTCACTCTTGAGAATCAAACTCATAGAATTTACACGCTGATAAGAACAAGAACTGAGTCTCAACCAACCTCTTATTTTACAAACAAGGGAACCGAGGCTCAGCTAAGAGGCGCGTTTTGGGTCATACAAGTTGGAACCCAGCTTGCTTTCTTTTTTTTTCGAGATGGAGTCTTGCTCTGTCACCCAGGCTGGAGTGCAGTGGTACAATCTCAGCTCACGGCAACTCTGCCTCCTGTGTTCAACTGATTACCCTGCCTCAGACTCCCTAGTGTCTGGGAGCCCAGCTTTCTTGACTTTATATTGGGCTTCTACTAGCACATCTGGGACAGCATCGTGGTGCTCAGGAAAAGACCCTTGTGAGTTCCACAGGAAAAGAAGACTCAATACCTTCTCTTCCAAAATTCTAAATGTCTTAAGGCACATTCCTTTTTAACAATCAAAAACCAATGCAGGCCGGCGTAACTGTTGTTTCAGATTGCTTCACGTATCTCTGGTTCCCAAGTAATGTTTTTTTTATTACTTTGACTTTCATTTCCCTTCTTTATAGATTTGGGTTAGTATATATTATGTTGCCTTGTTGGGCTGTTATTATACATCAAAACTGGCATAAATCCAGAGGCAACAAATTAGAAATATTGACTTTTCTGCTGGGCTAATAAAAACGATGGTATGTGAGTTAACAAATGTAGTTTTAATTTTATAACAAATGTAACAGTGTGAGCCGGGGAGACGGCTGAAAATACAAGAAAAGGAAACCTTTCTAAATTGTAAGAATGAGAAAAAGAAGTGATGCATAAAGAAACGTCAGCCTGATTTTTAACACGGGTAACTTCCTAAAACAAAATTTGGAAGGCCGCTTACGCACTGGTCTCTATGGAAAAATAATATATAAATTGGAAGGCTCCCTTTCCCCACTAACACATATAATATCCTTAGAAACAATAATTCGTCAAGGGAATGACATAACTGTATTACTGATTTCTCAGGTTTTGAGCAGCAGCAATTAGATAAACTTGAAATCAGTGGCTATAATCCTCAAGGTTGGATCTGATTAATAAAGCGAGTGATAGCCCGCTGATTCTAAAATAAAAAGCTAAATAAATACATGTTGCCATTTTCAGCAATAAAGTAATAAGCAGTTTGCAGTCAATGTGATTGGCATAAAACAATGTAGAAAATAATGTCAAATACATTCAGGAAACAGCTATTGCTGTCAAATTTGCAAAATAGGGTGGTGCTTCCACAAACGTCTCTATAATTTAAAGCTACTGAAATAAGTTGGCAGATATGCTAACAAATTATTCAAGCCATATTTAAATTGTGTACCTAACTCCTCGATAGCATATGTATTTAATCAAAGCATGATCATTTCTGACAATTACTTTTATAAACTTTTATAAAATATACCAGAAAATAGCAGCAGACATGTATTACCTAAGTCACATAAGCACTGAGAACGCTGACACAGCTATTCAAAACAGCAAAAGAACAGGAAGAGGCTAGCCCATTAAGACACCGCCAAACACTTTCTTAGCAGGTAAATGCCTGGGATAATAATAGATGAGTACAAAGGAAAGTATGGGGAGGTTATTAAATTATACTGCAAGGATCTAAAGCTCTAGTGCGGCATCTTTGACTAGGTCTATACATTTTCCAGAAGAATCACAATACAATGTGCTCTGTTTGGGTGAACAAGTCGGAAGCAGCCTGTCTATTAGGAGGTGGGAATTCAAAAGCCCTCAGGAGCTAGGCAGATAATGCGGATGAGTAGTGTGGTCTGCGGGGACAGGCAAACTGGAAAGCAATTGCCCAGGGTAAGGTGGCTAATAGAGCCAATTATCGCTGTGCCAGAACGCAAGCCCAGGATTGCCACCGCTTCTGGTTCTTCAAAAAAGAGCCAGAAATTAAGATTTTCCTGTGAAGTACACATAATTGTCAGTGTTGCAACTCAGTTATTAAAAACAACAACAAATCTAATGAGAACTAGATTCAAGATGGGAGCCACGTGTTTGCAAACTCCTAACCGTGTAATGACCTAACCAGGATATCTGCATATTCTATGTAGACTGAACCGTAGTCACCAGATGAACAAATGGCCAAAACTATTCTGAAAACAATTATACTAGGAACAGTCACCCAACCAGAGTACATAGTGGGCATATGGGAATAAGAAATAAGAATTTCTAGGCCGGGAACAGTGTCTCACACCTATAATCCCAGCACTTTGGGTGGCTGAGGCAGGCGGATCACCTGAGGCCAGGAGTTCAAGACCAGCCTGGCCAACATGGTGAAACCTCATCTCTACTAAAAGTGCAAAAACTTAGCTGGGCATGGTGGCGGACACCTGTCATCCCAGCTACTCAGGAGGCTGAGGTGGAAGAATTGCTTGAACCTGAGAGGCAGAGGTTGCAGTGAGCCGAGATCGCATCACTGAGCTCCAGCCTGGGCAACAGTGCAAGACTCTGTCTCAAAAAACAAACAAACAAACAAACAAAAATTCCTTACCTATAGAGGGAACAATTCAGGTGACTTGCTCCTGGTTGTTCAGTTGCTTGACTCCTGTCCCTCACTTCCTTTTTCTGTAAAATGGAAACAATGGTAGTACCTACCTCTTAGGGTCATTGTGAGGATTAAATGAGTTATTTATATCAAGCACTGAGAACAGTACCTAGGGTAGAATAGGTACTTGCTAACTGTGACCTGTTATTACTCTTACTATGAACAAAATGCTGATGTGTTTCTTGAATGTTAAAGGCAAGATGGCATTTCAGAATGGAGCAAGTCAGTGGAACAACATTGAAAAATGCCTGTTGCAGGGTAACTGCTGGCAGAGAAAAAATAGCAGCAAGATAACCAAGTAATCGTGCTATGGAGAGTTGGGAAGCAGCTGAGAGGGAGAAGAAATAGTTCACAGTTACAATGAAGCACAGCTTCAAACAGCCCTCCTTTGGACAAGGAAGCAATGATCCTGGTAGACAGGCTGGCTTGGCAAGCAGGCATTAGGCGTTATCTGGTCATGTATACGTATCCGTCTGGGACTGAGGGTTCTTGGCATTTTTTGTGGGCTTTTGGGAAGCCTATTTTTTCTGTTTCTTTGTTTTTGTTTTTGTTTGTTTGTTTTCTTGCTTGCTTGTTTTCTCTAAGACTCTTGACATGTCTGAGAGACAGAGATGAACAGTGACAGGTTCTGAAAAGTCAGGAAAGTCTATAGATGTACGCAATAGGAAAAGTACTATTGTATTGCCTGCATTTATTTTCCAGCCACACTTCACAGATATAGCCCTGGCTACTGTTTTCAAGCACTGGTCTAAAAACTAAGAATACTCTCCAGCTCATTTCTCCAGGTGGTGAACCTGAGGAGGGCAGAGGGGCCATATAGAGGAGATCAAAAGAGACGTGTTGTACTTTTATTAAAATTCACATCTATAAGCGTTCATATAAATCAGGGGTCTGCAAACTGCAGCCCTGAGGCTGGCTCATGGCTTGCTTTTGTAAGTCTGGTTTTTACGTTTTTAAAGAATTGTATGTATACACACACACACACACACACACACACACCACAATAACCATATATGGCTCACAAAGTCTGAAATATTTACTACCTGGCCTTTTAGAGGAAAAGTTTGCTGACCCTTGAGAATGGTGACTACATGTTTGTCATTTTCACTTCCTATTAGATTAAAAGGAGCATTGGTTTTCCTTTATAACTTGAGGCAACTAAGCTATAATTTAGAGGCAAGTCACCATTCTTATTTGAACTTTGTCCTCGTTCATATGTTATTTCTTTTTAACCAGGTGGCAGAAAAATGCCCAAGCGGATTTTTTTTTAAATGTACCTTCTATTGTACCCTGTTGTCTTAAAGAAAATGCAGTTCAGTTATCCAAGTGAGACACTTTAGTTTTGATGGTGTGTACATGCTGATTTACCACCAGGATGGCCGGTTCTTGCTTGGTTGTAAAATTATGGCACAAATACTTTTCATTGATCGCAATTTAACAGCCAATCAAGACACAGCTTCATCCCACGATTTCACTGTGCCTTTACAATTGAGAAGAATAGCAGCTATAATGGCTACTATTATGGCTATTGTGTTCCTGAGAGATGAACTCAGAGACGGTGCTGGAGCAGGACAAGTTTTATAAATGTCTTCAGCCAAGGACATTACGGAAAGAATTATGTAACCTCACAGGATATAAAGATTTTGCCATAACTTTTCACTCACTGGAATCTCCTCTAGCCCATAAAATGTGTTGTGTTCATAGAAGACTTTGCAACAGAATACTTATGATTATTGTTTTCAGAGCCAAGAAATATATTCTGAGAAGAGAAAAAAAATAGGTCTTTTAGATCAGAAATCAGAATGATTTATTTTTAAATAACTAGTTTGCAGTTTGAAAGCAGATTTCAAATTTTTTATGATCAAAAACTCAAAAATATATTAACCTTTGATATATTTTTCAGACTATCTTGATGCATTTTTCCTCTGGTCTCTGTATCATTAGTGAGGCACTCACATTGTGTTGATTTTTTGTCTTTTGAATTTAATTATCTGTTTATACCTTTGTGAGCAGTCAAGTGCTTTAGCTCTCTATTTTTATCATTTCAACTCTTTATAGTTCCATTTTCAGAAAACATCAAGATTCCCAATGATTCAAAAAGTGATTTATGAGCCTTAAATTCCATTTTATGCAGGGAGGAAAAAGTGCTTAATACACAGTAATATCAAATAAATTATTTTGATTCCTCCTGATATTTTACTCCATTTGGGGGGATTTTATTTTTACCTTTCTCATCTACCAACAAACAATGCAAAATTTCAGTCGTTTGGATGAGCATATCATTAGAATAGAGGCTATTTTATAACATTAGAGCACAAGGGATTAAGAATGGTATATCCTTTTTTCATCATTACACATATGTGTTAGTAAGAATTTCTAACCACCACATTTCTATTACTGAAATTGATTATTTATGCACTTGCACCAGATTCCAACCAGGAAGCAATATCCGCTGTGTAAGCCATACTAACTCAATTAGACCCAATTGTCTACAGCCACAATCTCCATCAGTTACAACCCAACTCCCCCTCCCATGCTTGCTAAATATCCAAACAATTACAAACAAAGCAAGCAATGCTAATTCAATCAAGAATGTATCCAGCTTTCTGTTCCTTCCTCACATACATTTATATGTCTTTATATTGGAAATTGAAGTTTAGACTAAGGACAGAGCTGTTCTATTAGATGCGTATCTACACACCTCCCTCTCTCTAGTTAAAGGCATAACAAATAATCTGAAATAATGGCCTTGAAGTGACATTGGACGCATTTTACCTGAGATGACCTCACTAATCAGTCCTGAATTAAGTAGCTCAACACACTATTGTTGATGAGATTTTGTTAAACTCAATAAGAATTTCTAGACCAGTGCCTTAAACTCAGATGCTTCCAGGGGCCAGGCCAGTAAGGGGAATTAATAGACAATAAGGAATAGTGAGCATGGAGGTCAGAGGGTAGGCACCTACTCCAAAAGATGGCTTGAGGCTGGGTACTGTGGCTCATGTCTTTAATCATGAGGCCAGGAGTTTGAGACCAGCCTGGGCAACATAGTAAGATCCTTGTCCCTTAAATTAAAAATGAAAAAAATTAGCCCGGTGTGGTGGCATGAGCCTATGGTCCCAGCTACTTGGGAGGCTGAGATGGGAGGATTGCTTGAGCCAGGAGATCAGCACTGCAGTGAGCTATTATTGTGCCACCACAATCCAGACTGCGCAACTGACTGAGACTTATTATCTCAAAAAAAAAAGAGAGAGAGAGAGAGGAAGGAAGGAAGGAAGGAAGGAAGGAAGGAAGGAAGGAAGGAAGGAAGGAAGGAAGGAAAAAGAAAGAAAGAAAGAAAGAGAAAGAAAGAAAGAAAGAAAGAAAGAAAGAAAGAAAGAAAGAAAGAAAGAAAGAAAGAAAAAGAGAGAGAAAGAAAGAAAGAAAGAAAGAAAGAAAGAAAGAAAGAAAGAAAGAAAGAAAGAAAGAAAAACAGAGAAAGAAAGAAAGAAAGGAAGGAAGGAAGGAAGGAAGGAAGGAAGGAAGGAAGGAAGGAAGAGAGGGAGGGAAGGAAGGAAGGAAGGAAGGAAGGAAGGAAGGAAAGGAAGGAAGGAAGGAAAATAAAAGATGGCCAAGTCTTTTCTTTCCCTGAGAAACTAGAAATCTGGATTTTGTGTGGAATTGACAAAAAATACAAAATTTGTATTGTAAAAATAAAATAGCGTCAGTCCAATTCTAACTGGTTTGCAAACTTTGGTAGATTTTTGCAGCTAACTTTGGTAGACGTTTGCAGATAAAATATAAAGTCTGCTCTATGCAGTCCCAAAGGGGAAGCCAACAGACACACAAATAATAAACCCAAGAAAAAATGTGATAAATGTATGTGTTGAGCCACACAGATCATTACAGTTAAGGTATACACAGAAGGAGAAATGACTTCAAATTAGGAATGATCTCATGAAAAGCGGGCATTTGATTTGAGGCGTAAAGAATAAACAAGATGTTGAAATGCAGATACAGAGGGAAAGGCAATTCCAGGTGGTTGAAATAAATATAGGATAGAGATGTGGAGAGTGTTGGGCGTAGTTACAATGAATTAAAAAGATCACTTTAACTAAACTTTGGGGCAAAAGAAGTCAAACGTGGATGCCTGGTGTGGCGGCAGGCACCTGTAGTCCCAGCTACTCAGGAGCCTGAGGCAGGAGGATCCCTTGAGCCCAGGAGTTTGACTCCATCCTAGACAACATTGCCAGAGACCTGTCTTTCTGGAGGGAAAAAAGGGGGTCAGAACATATACCTGTATCTGGGGGAGACTGTGACAAAATTCTAGGTGCCTTTTCTCACTCTTCCCCAATTCCCTACCTCACTCTGCGGGATTTTTGTCTCTCCCCTGTCCCCCGATTCTCCTCCATCCAGCCTCCTGTAGGTCTTCATACGCACCTGCTTCTCTCTGCCCCTGCTGCCATCATACAGCCTAAAGCTGCACCTGCAGCAGCCTCCTAAGAATTCTGCTATGATCACACTTGCTCCACAGAGTTTTCTGCAAATGAAAACCTGATCACATGAACATCCTTCCCCAACAGAAAGCTTCAACCTACCTACCTCCATTGATTCATTGACTTTCCATTCCTATTAAGATGAAAACTCAAATCCTTTAACCTTCACACAAAACCGTTACCACCACTCCACCCCGTCCACTCTCCCCTCTGACCCGTCCGTGCTGCTTGGCACTCTCCTCTTAAAGTACAGACCACATTGGCCATCTCTGCCTCCCTGCAGTGGAAGCCCCTTACCTCAGGCTTCCCTCTGCTTGTAAAGTTCCCAGTCTCTCTAGCCTTCTCCCAGAGCCCCCATTATTTTGCCTTCATTCAAATGCCCACTGAAACGTCACGTCCTCAGGGAAGAATTTCCTTTCGGAATCCGCAGACTAGCTCCTGTTCTGAGGTTCTGTTCAGAGTTTCTATGTTCTCAACATTCAATTGATCCTTAAAAACAAACGTGTGCGCTTGTGTGTGTGTGCGCACGCGCGTGTGTGGGGGTATCTCCCAACAAACTTGTTCCTCCACCATGAGGGCTGAGAGGATAAATATCTCAGTGCACATGTCACCCATTTGCAGCGGACCCTTGTCAAAGCTCTGCTGTGGAATTTGATGGAATCTGGGGGCTTAATTCTGAAGCAAGAAAGAGATAGAAATTTCCATGTTTAAACTTTTTCTCATCTTATTTCCTTTCTCTAATTTGTATTGATGACATTTATGTTGACAAAGTTTCTAATCATAACTCTCCACCTATCCAGCTCTCTATCTGTGGAAGAATAGCCTAATCTCTTCTCATCTCTTTCCCCGTAAAATAAGAGTGATTGCACCCGGATTCAGACTCCCTTCCCTAACCCCCCCTCCAATATTTTCAGGTAACAGTAAACATTACAAACCTGTGGTATCATTTTAGGGAAATCATTCAGCCTTTTAAATATTTATTTCCCTCATCTGTAAGATAAGAACATTATAAATTAAATGTAATATGTATGTATAAAGAACTTGATAAAATACGTGGTCTGTAGTACGTAATCAATAATTAGCAGTTTGTTTTTTCCCTTTTCAGTTCAGCTTTCTGAGCCCATAAATTCTTATACCTGCTTATGAATCCCATATGTCACTGAAGCCCCAAGGAGCTGTGTTTACAGTAGTTACATCTGTCATCCCCATACCTGTGTCCTGAGACAAACTGGATCTTAATTCTGCCCTTTATTTCCTCCCCAACTCTACTACCTGTCTCTTCTACTTCTGGCTATCCTCACCCCCAGCCTAAATATCACATGCTATGATTGAACATTCAGATGTTTGTGCCCTTCAAATCTCATGTTGAAATTTAATTGCTGTTGTGACAGTATTAAGAGGTGGGAGCTTTAAGAGGTGATTGGGCCACAAAAGCACCGCCTTCCTGGGTGGCTAAATGCCTTTTCAAAGTGGCTTCTTTGCTCTTCCACCCTCCTGCCCTGTGAGGAACAGCATTCCTCCCCTTCAGCGCATGCGGCCTTCAAGATGGCATCTCGGAAGTGGAGACTAGGCCCTCACCAAGCATCAGACCTGCCAGTGCCTTGATCTTGGAGTCCCGGGCCTCTAAGAACTGTAAGAAATAAATATCTGTCCTCAGTAAATTACCCAGTTTCACGTGTTCTGTTATAGCAACACAAAACAGACAAAGATACCACATCATAGGAGAACCTTCCTCACGGATGGATCATATTTGTAACTGATTCATTTTTGTATAAAGTCTTATTTCAGGTCCTTCTGCAAGGTTGGACTGTATCTGTCTTGTCCATCACTGTCAGGCACACAGTGTAGATACTCCATCAATTCGTCACTGTCGACTTTCATTCACCACAAATGCTCCTCCTTCACAAGGCCTTCTCCTGTTCCCCCCGTTCTTTCTAGGTTTCCCATCTCAGATACCTGATAGTTTTTCATTTATAATTCTACCACGGCATCTGTTCTTTTCCACCCTATGTTGTAGTTATTTTAAGCATGTATCTTTCCTCTTACTAGACAAATTGCAAATTCTTCAACAGGAGAGAGCATGACTTCTTCACCTTTCCATCACTTTGACTGTGTTTGAACAATAGTGTGTCTTCCATAAATATGGATAAGTAAACAAAAATTAAAAAGAAATAACGTATTAAATGTAACGATTACTTACCTAAGACATGTTACCAATCCTAGGAACACTTCTTTTTTCTTTTTGAGATGGAGTTTTCACTCTTGTCGTCCAGGCTGGAGTGCAATGGCACAATCTCCACTCACTGCAACCTCCGCCTCCCAGGTTCAAGAGATTCTTCTGCCTCAGACTCCTGAGTAGCTGGGATTACAGGCGTGCACCACCATGTCCAGCTAATTTTGTATTTTTAGTAGAGATAGGGTTTCTCCATGTTGGTCAGGCTGGTCTCGAACTCCCGACCTCAGGCGATCCGCCCACCTTGGCCTCCCAAAGTGCTGGTATTATAGGCATGAGCCACCACGCCCGGCCAATCCTAGGAACATTTCTATCACACCTTCCAGTATAGGATTATTTTTCTTTCATAATCATCAAAAGAACATTATTGGGAATGCTTCTAGATGTCAAATTAGTACGTTCCCACCTGAATGGGAGTTAAAGTTACATGATATGAAATTGTATGCTGAATTTAAATAGTAATCAAGGTTGTAGTGAGTCCCTGTGGCTTCAGCCATTCAGTAGGAGGATGTTCAGAAACTAGAGGAGAACTATATCCCATAATCCCCTAGGGGAAGTGACTCCATGACACAAGGATGTATTTGTGGCTAACAAGATACAAAGAACCGATTTTTCACTTCCTAATGTAAACAGTTTCAATCTAGGTATAGTGTTTCCCATGGGAGCTCCCTAAATATTTTAACAAAAGGATGAGAACACTGAGGATAGAAAATCCACCACTGACTTCCAGTGCCTAACCACAGATAAAAAATTGATTGCATTTCTGTTGGTTTGAGGGGTTTCCAGATAACGATTTTTTATTTCTAAACTGTGGCCGGTCACTGAAATTGTAAGCGGATGTCATGCCACCTACCTTGCAGCGAAGGACCATAGCAAAATCAATATGCCATATCTCTTCATTCACAGATGTCCATGGGTGGGAGCATATAGATAATGAAGTTTATTTATTCGAGTAAACACTGCTGTCACTAAATAATGGGCCTCAAATAGGTTTTTGCTGCCAAATAGTTTGATGACATATGGCATTTTCAGATAGGTCATTATATTACTGATTGAGGAGCAGAGAAATATTTAAATAGGAAAAAAATTCTAGAAGAAGCATTCAGATTGGGCGGCATAGAGAAGGATACTTTCTGTAATCTCTCCTTAAAAATAAAACCTCACTGGCAATCCCAGATGTCTACCTATTTATTTTGTCTTGCATCTGCAGCAAGGCACATGCTCGAAATACAGGAATTTATTTTCTTAAGCAGCTAGATGCCTGCCTACATATTCCCTTCAATTCATAAAGAAATTGCATGTGAAAATGGGATGCAAGCCAGCGAGCAAGTGAACAGCTCAGAAGCTGAGTGTATATTGGTATGAAATTTGAAAACACACGTGGGTTGGCTCTGAAACACTTTTTTTCCACAAACCACAAAATGGAATTCTATTACGATCACATACTGGATACACACAAGGAGGTATACTTGCTTCTCAGGGCTCATGGGCATTCAACAGCTACAGGATAATACGTCCCATCATCTTTTTCACTCACAGGTGAAGGATATTCTAGATGAGATGTGTGAACAATTAGACAAGGAAGTTCCTATTAGCATGTAAGCAATTTCTATTTTGCACGGGAGGGAAGAAAAGCTACGCCAAAAATGTGACATACACTAGAGAGAAAAATACTCAATCTGAAAGTTACTGTTGATGTGGCTGATAAAAACATCTTGACATTTGAGTCTTTTAACTGCCAGTTTATCACTGGAGTGGCTTCAATGATTAGTTCACCTGAAGAAGCTAACAAAGAAAGAAGTTAAAAAGAGTCACTTCCCATTCAGATGGGCAGAAAACAAACATATACTTATAAGGAAAGTGAGCATTTCTGTAGGAAATTTTGGCCACAGGGTATTATTCAAATTTAAAAAGGACCACTGCACAGCAGAGTGGAGTAAATAACATAGATTTCATTTTTTAAAGTATAATGGCTCTGGGGCTTTTTGACCATATGCCATGAGTAATGTCAAGTATATTTTGAATTTTATAGGACCAATAAGTGCTTACATATAATTATCACAATTATCCATGGTTCAGGTGTTTGTATAAACAGGTGTCTCTTTTTGCGACTCACTGGTTCAATTGTGTATTGCCCTGAACTACTTACAGAGTTGGACATCCCTGATTCAACTTCATTATCCAGCAATTAGCTTCCTGTGCTACTATGCTAAAGAAAAGATCTTATTTTACCAATACACATTTCACTTACAAAGGTGTGGAAGGTGGAATGATGACCTGCAAAGTTGTCTGCATCCTAATCCCCAGAATCTACAACAGTTACCTTACATGGCAAAACGTATTTAAATTAAGGATCCTGAGAAGGGAAGAGGATCCTGGCTTATCCAGGGGAGGGCATTGTAATCATAAACGTCCTTATAAGCAGGAAGCAAGAATATCGAAGGCAGCTCAGGTTATGTGAGAAGCAGAGACGAGAGCGATGTGGCCCTGATCCCAGGAACGCAAGCAGCCTCTGGGATGGAGAAGAGGCAGGGAACAGACTCTCCCCCGGAAGCCACTGGCCTCACTGGCACCTTCTTTTGTGCCCTTTAAAGCTCATTTTGGACTTCTCGCCTCCAGAACTGTAAGAGCGTACATTTGTGTTATCTGAAGTCACTAAGCTTGTGATAATGTGTTATAGCAGCAATAAAAACCTAATACAAAGGTGGATCAAGAGGTAAATACATCATCTTCTCTGGCGGGGGGGACGGCAAAAAAAAAGCAATGACAATTCATATAAAAGGGAAAAACACAGGATCCAGGACTGTGCACTGTGGGAGAAAAGCAGCATTCTCTAAAGCCAAACACAGGGGAGTTCAAAATTACTTTTGGTACTTACCAGTTGTTTGACCTTTAGCAAGTTACTTACCCTCCGAACCTCAGTATCTGCAGCCATGAAGTGGGAGTAACGACAACAGCTGTGTACTCTCCGCTGCGAAAGAAACAGGCAAGCAGGTTTCTGGCACCAGCACATTATCTGAAACATCTGGCACTCGGTAAATAATGAACGAATCTGAGTCCCTTTTCCTCTCTGTTTTAAAAAATCTAAAATTATTAGATTTCTCACTCATAGCTCCTGAATTTCTGCTGGAGGGTAGTGAGTGCAGTATGTTGGTGCTGTAATAGATTTAGAATCAACAAATGTTTTTGTTGATTATGTTATTCATACAAGACCCTGCACTTAGACTTCGAAAGATAAAACTGTCCTTGGAACCCTATCGCTAAACACTACAGAGTACGGTCTGGTGAGAGATATATATACGTGCAATGAACAAAATGTAGACAGAAAGAAAGTGATGTGAACAAGGATCCACAGGACAGAATCATGCCAGTGGCATTTGAAGTGGACCTTGAAGAAGGGGCATTGTGTCCTCAAGTCAGATTTGCTTGAGGAAGTCTAGGGCTAAATGAATAGTATATGCAAAGCCAGGGACAGAGGCTGTTCAGGGAGCAGCATGCGTTCCAGGGTGGTTGGATCTGAGGAGTGTAGGAAGATGATGTAGCTTCCCAGCTTTCCTGGCCTGGGTGACTACATGGAAATATCAATATAGAGAGAGGCTGCTAGAGGAAGGATGAGTTATGAGGAAAGAGGGGATAGAAGAAAATGTGTCCAAATTTGGATGAGTTGATTTTGGGAGGCTGGCAGAAGCAGCATATGGAGATATGCAGTAAGCAGCGAGAAATTTGGAGTAGGTTGAATTATTTTGACTCAAGAGATATGTCTGCCAAGCCAAATGTCCTTCCTATAAGCATATGAATATGCACTACAGAATATTTTAGAGGTAGCAGCCTTGAAAATTGAAAGGATCACTTGACAGGCTATTTTTGTACCCTAAGAATTGAATACCTCTCTTCCTAATTATTCTTATTTATGTATCTTGTGAAAATCTCACATATATTCACTGTTACTTTTGTTATATATACCTGTTCAGATAGCATCCAAAACTTCATCATGCATCTCTTCTCAATTATGGCCCACAGAAGTGGTAATTACGACTGTATCTTTCCAACATTGGTTCCAACACTTTGGCCAAAAAGTTATTTTGGCATAAACTTATACAAGAGTTCTGAAAGCACTTTCAAAGTAAAGAAAATGCATTTTGAGTTAACTAAGTGTATTAGTCTATTCTCATGCTGCTAATAAAGTCATGCCTGAGACTGGCTAATTTATGAAGGCAAGAGGTTTCATGGACTCACAGTTCCACATGACTGGGGAGGCCTCACAATCATGGTGGAAGATGAAACATGAGCAAAAGGACGTCTTACGTCTTGGTGGCAGCCAAGAGAGCTTGTGCAGGGGAACTCCTGCTTATAAAACCATCAGATCTCATGAGACTTATTCACTACCACAAACAAAATGGGGGAAACCGCCCATGTGATTCGATTATCTCCACCTGGTCCTGCCCTTGACACTGGGGATTATTACAATTCAAGGTGAGGTTTTGGTGGGGACACAGAGCCAAACCATAACACTGGGCCTGCAGAATACTCTGGATTTCATTGCCATGAATATCGAGACTGTGAGTCACTTGCACATTCTTCAAACACTAGATTGAGGGTGATTAAACACAAATGTTTAATGTTTAGGGCAAATACTGCCTTTTGATGATGGTTGATTTCTCTTTTCTTAAAAAACATATCTGGCTGGAGTTAACACATTTTTTATTTGTTTCTTTTTTCCTCTTCATTCTTGCCGCTAGGAACTAAGAGTCCTAGGTCAAAATGACACAAATCTGGCCAAATATTTTGGCTCACTTAAAGTGTCCTGAAAGTTTTTGGAGCTGGTGGCTTTCATTAAGCTTTGAGATATCATAGTAACAGTAACAACACTAACTAAACTTTGTTTTCTTTTCCAATATCCTAGAGTAACACTAACTACACTTTTTTCCTCCTAATATCTTAGAGTATTTGTTGAGAATATCAGGTCATTGTTTTAAGGATAAGAAAACTAACATGAATGAAATGTTAGTTTTTCAATTGCTGCTTTTAACTTTAGAAAAATTTTGGCTGATAATTAATGACTTTCTGATGCTACTTCAATGCTTATAAAGTAAAAATTAGTTATGCTGATTATTCATATTTATAGAGAGTTCAACCCAAAGGGTCTTTTTAAAAGACAACTTTTGTGTATGTTTTTAAAAGCACCACAATGAGAGGATTCTAGGAGACAGTGGCTGGACTTTAATATTTCACTTTCTCTGCACTCTGAGTGCCAATTTCTCTGCCTTTCCTATGTCCAGTAAATGCTGCGCTTGCAGACACATGAGTATCATTAATATTTTGGGCTCTGAAGGACAGCTGAGCTGGGGTCTTTGTCTAGTGTGGTCACATGAGAGGTTGAATAGCGCCCTGGGCATTCACTGAGCGTGGATCAGAATTTCAGGGATGCAGAGGAATTTGGTTCACCCATGATCAGAGTCACAGTTTACAAATGACTGAAAAAATAGTCTTCCTGGCCCCAACAACCCAAGGAGAAGTCCTCTAATAGAACTGGAACCACTGTCTCCCAGGGAAAGGAGAAAGTGAATATACCTGAGCTGGGGGAAATAGCTGCCTCCTGGAGGCACCCAGCCAACCCACTGTGGAAGAGAATGGTCTACCTTCCATCTCTTGAAGATACCCTCTTAGTGTCTCCTTCAACATACCCTAACAAAATACCATAGACCGGGTGGCTTACAAACAACAGAAATGTATTTTTCACAGTTCTGGATGCTGGCAAGTCCAAGATGCAGGTACTGACAGATTCTTCAACTGGTGAGGCCCTGCTTCCTCATTGACAGCCATCGCACTGTCACCTTACACAGTGGAAAAGGCAAGGGATCTCTTTGGGTTCTCTCTCGTAAGGGTAGCAGTCCCATTCATGTTGCAGGGAGGGGTGGCACAGAGCAATAGGGAAGAGTGGGAAGCCAAAGAAACTGATCAACCACAAAGTGTCCAGGAAAACAGAGCCCTTGGAAGAGCTAGACGACAACTCTGAGCACTTAGGAATAATATGGGCAGTTAACAAACAAGCATGGTACTCGAAGCAACAACAAACAAAGCATCAAGCACTCAAGCATTGCATGCCTTAAACATCTCCAATAGGTTGTTTGAAGAAGAGAAAGACAGTGTTGAAATCTAAATTAGTGGACTTAAATAAAGGTGATTTTTATCTTAAACACAGATCCAGCACAGACAAATGAAAACATGAAGAAAAAGGTGAGAGACCAGGAAGTGAAATCCAAAAGACCAAAACACCAGTAAGGAGTAGACCAGAAATGAAACAGATTTCAATGTAAAAAAAAAAAATTAACCAAATTTTCAATGAAACCTGTAATTTGAGAATGGGGACAATGAGTTTCAGTGTCGCCTCTGAGGGAGGGGAATGCAAAGAAGAAAATTCGGGAAAAAAGACAAAGTATTCCTCCAAGCGTCATCTCACAGAGGTAGAAGGAGACGGGGGAAGTGGTCAGCGTCTTGTTTTCAAATAATAGTGGGTAAATATGTGTCTGAATAAGTGTTGGGAAAGGGAAAGCAACCTGCAAAGGAAGAGAAAATTAGAGAACTTTCAATTGATAAGAAAAAAATGGGAAAAGAAAATAGTAGCTTGACGAAACATGAAAAACTAATGAAGAAGAAATATGTAGTGAAATATACATTACCATAAAGGAAAACAAAGGGAACAAAGTCAAGTATTTCAATGATTACACTAACCATGCATAAAAGAGCTCATCCCATTAAAGGCTTTAGAGAAGGTTAAGAAACAAAATGGAGCCTTAAGCTGCTTGCAGGAACAGTATTTAAAACAGCAGTAAATTTGAAAATAAGGAAAAGACAATGTGTACTAGTCACATGTAAAACAAAATAAATCAACAAGGGCAATACCAATGGTATATGGGTATGACTAGTGGACTTTAAGATGAAGAGCAGTATAAAAACATACAATATATTGTATTATTATACAAAATTTACAAACAAAAAATTTTAGCCATAAACCAGTATAGAACAAAATCCTTAGCAAATTTTAAACAATTAAGAATGCAAGGAGAACTTAATAAAAACACAAACTTTGTGAGCATTTTCAATAAACCTCTTTCAAGATTGGGCAGATCGGATAGACACAAAATATGTAAGGACATAGAAGAGTTGGAAAATACGGTTAATAAACTTCACTGAATGGATATCTGCAGAGCCCCTCATAGGAAATAGACAGATTTTACAATACATATATTTTCAAGTGTGTGTGTGTGTGTATGTGTGTGTGTGTGCGCGCACGCATGCAGCAATTACAAAAATCCATAGTTTATTTGGGAAAGAAAAGCCGTAACACATTTTTTAAAGTAGAGATTCGACAGGCAACTTTTCTTGATCATAATCAAATGAAAATTATAAAATAATTTACAAAAAGGTGGCCTTCCCAAAACATCTAGGCCCTATGCCCATAGCAAACATTTGGGACTAGCAACATCCACAATCAGAGCAGAAGCAGAAGAGAGGGAGGGAGGAGGAACTTATTACGTAAAGAACCAAAGTTCAAACGTTTAGAAAGAACAAAAGTTCAAATAAAATGAACCTAAGAGAGACTGGATAAAGATAAAAATTGGTGCTAATGAAATGAAAAACAAAAAGAGTAGAAAGTATAATTAAATTTTAAAAAGACCTATAAAATAGATAAACCCCTCAAGAGCCTGATTTAGGAAAAGAGAAAAAGGAAAATACATCTATTCAAGGTTAGGAATAAAAGAAGTGTAACAAGAGATGCAAAAGAAATTGGATTAAAATCATTTTAAAGAAATACAACACGCAGCTATGGCAGTCTGTGAAAGTGTAGAGGAGGTCAGGCACGGTGGCTCACACCTGTAATCCCAGCACTTTGGGAGGCCAAGGTGGGCGGATCACCTGAGGTCAGGAATTTGAGACCAGCCCGGCCAACATGGTGAAACCCCAACTCTACAAAAATATGAAAAAATAAAAATAAAAACTATCTGGGCATGATGGCAGGTGCCTGTGATCCCAGCTACTCGGCAGGATGAGGCTGAAGAACTGCTTGAAACCTGGGAGGCAGAAGTTGCAGTGAGCCAAGATCATGCCAGTGCACTCCAGCCTGGGCAACAGAGTGAGACTCCCTCTCAAAAAAAAAAAAAAGGTGTAGAGGAAACAAATGATACATTAACACATTAACAAAGTGAAAATGGCCTAATAGGTCCCCCCAAATGTGGGAAACTTGAATACAGAAGATATTAGAAAAATATAGAGGTTGATTAAAATACAGTCCACATCTCCTTTGACGGTCTTGTTGGTGCTGCTCTGACCAGTAGGCACAGACTCTCTACTGATCACACAGCTGGGAGACCGAAGCCTGTCATTTTCCAAGAAAGCAGACGGTGGGGGTCGCTTCTTAGAAATTTGCAGAAACTCAGATTTAGAAAATCTAAATTAAAAATCAAATTGGTCTCATTAGAGCATTTTTGAATATGTGTCTCACGGCCAAAAGTAAGTCTTCAGAAACATTAAAACTGTGAAAAACAAACCTGTGAAAAGCCAGCCTTTCAGAGCTCTTTCTCAGAATAGCATGCTTTATATTGCTATTGGAATGAAAGAGCGTCAATGCTCCGAGATTCAAATGTGTCATAGTAAATGTGTTTCTAAAAACTTACGAGTAAATCAAAATTTGTTCATTCATATCTTTCCATCGATTTGCATGATCATTGCATCTTTTTTTTTTTTTTTTTTGAGTTGGTAATGCCTGCTAACATTTTTGTTTCAAATTTCTCTCAGCCCCTGTGTTCATGTAGTTAATGAACTATAAAACGTTTCCACTCATAGTGGCCTCAGCAACCTGTGTCCTGTCTTCTCAATGTGACAGATTGGGGCCATCTTCAGAGCCCGCATCTGAGTGCTCCATTCTGCCCAGCCCTCCACAATCTTTGAGGAGCAGGTAAACCCCTCACAGACAAACCAGCAAAAACAAGGCTTATTCCTCTACTCATTTTCCATTTGCCACTGATCACACCTGACATTTTGCTTTTTAAAATCTCATTATTAAGAACTGGAGTCAAAGGAAAGCTCTATCCTCTACTGTCTTGATGGTCTTCGGTAATTTACTTAGGCTCCCTGAGCCCAGTTCCCACATTTAAAAACTATAAATAATGAAGCCTGCCTTTTTGTCAGGTTATTATAAGGATCAAAGTGTAAAAGGAACAACATATGTGAAACTGGTTTGCAAACTGTAAATATGACCACTGTACCTCCATCTGGCTTTCTGGAAGCCACCCACGACATTACATGTCTGAAACTGAATTCATTATCTTCACCCATCCACTGAGTCCTCTGCTGATTTCATATCTCTCAGTTCACAATGCCACCCGTCCACTCTATTCATCCCTGGCCCCTCCCTCCTCTCTTCCCCATCCACTAGGCCAAGAAGTCTTGCAGATTCTAAGAAATATTTTGAAAATGGAATCACTTTTATACATCGATAATGTCATTGCTTAAGTGATAGTCTTATCCTCTCTTGGCTAGATTATTGTCATAACTTGCCAAATACTTTTTTGGGGACAAAAGTAAAAGTAACTAACATATATCTGGTAATATCACTAATACTCTCAATCATCCTATGAGAGATAGTTTCTCATTTTATAGGTAAGTAAACTGGGGCTACAAAAGGTTAAGCACCTTGCCCAAGGTGCACGTGCAAAGTGTATGTCACAGTTGGCTTTGAACTCAGGACTCCACTCTAAGTTCATTCATGCACCTTTCGCTATGCCATGCTGCAGCCAGAGAGTACACAGGGCTGCGGCTGCTGCCTCCTCATGAGCTCTGTAGATATTCAGCAGTTATATAAAAGTTTAGCATTACTTTAGATTGAATATTAAGTAACTTCTACCTATGTTAATTAGTCTCCTCCAGGGCTTCTCAACCCTGTTACTATGAACATTTGGAGCTGGATAATTCTTTATTGGGGGGGCCACAGGGAGCATTGTAGAAAGTTTCCTCAGTATCACTGGTAGCTATCCATGGAATGCTAATAGCAACCTCCCTACCTTTGTGATAACCAGAAATATCTGTAGACATTGACAAATGTCCCTTAGGGAGATGAAGCAAAACTGCATCTGGTTTAGAACTACTGCCCTACTCCTAAATGTCTCCTGGTCCCTGTAGATTGTGCTTTTTAACCCACACCTAGAGATGAAGACTCAAGGGCTGCTATTGTCAGAATGTGTGTTCCCCAAAATTCATGTGTCGGAGGCTTAATCTTGGATGTAACAGTACTGGGAGGTGTGCCTTAGGGAAGTGATTGGGTTACAAAGGCTTACCCTCATGAATGATGTTAGATGAGCTTATAAAAGGGTCTGATGCACGCCTGTAATCCCAGCACTTTGGGAGGCTGAGGCGGGCGGATCATAGGGTCAGGAAATCGAGAGCATCCTGTCTAACACAGTGAAACCCCGTCTCTACTAAAAATAGAAAAAAATTAGCCAGGCATGGTGGCGGGCACCTGCAGTCCCAGCTACTCAGGAGGTTGAGGCAGGAGAATGGCGTGAACCCAGGAGGCGGAGCTTTCAGTGAGCCGAGATTGTGCCACTGCACTCCAGCCTGGACCACAGAGCGAGACTCTGTCTCAAAAAAAAAAAAAAAAAAATTAAAAAAGGGTCTAATGGTGGGAGCTCATCCCTTTTTGCCTTTCTGCCTTCTTCCACATGATGATGCAGCCTTCAGGGTGCCATCTTGGAAGCAGAGACCAAGCCCTCACCAGATGCCAACCTGCTGGCCTCTTGGCCTTGGCCCTCCCAGCCTCTAGAACTGTGAGAAATAAATTTCGATTGTTTGTAAATTACCCAGTCTGCTGTATCCTGTTATAGCAGCACAAACAGACTTAGACAAGGCCCAAAACTCCCTGTGGGCAGGGGTTTTACACAGTCCAGTGTTTGTAGTGGTTTGTTGCTGGTCTCTTTGGTCCTGATATCTGCTTTGGACTTTCCTTCTAGCAAATTATCTCCCTCATTCCTTAGTTCAAATCATTTTATCCTTGATTCAAAGACTTACTAAGAGACCCACATTGTTTTCTAGTTTAGCTTAGTTGTACTATTCTTCTAGGATTGAAATACTTCATCTTGCTTTTCTCAGTCCTTCAGACATGAGTTGTGATGGTCAGTTTTGGCTGAGGATAGTCCCATTATTCACTCAAATTATAACCTAGGTGTTACCATAAAGGTATTTTGTAGATGTTAATTAAGTCCATAATGTTAACTTTAAGTATGGGAGAATATTTTTGATAATCTGAGTGAGCCTGATTCAATCAGTTGGAAGGCCTCAAAAACAGAATTGAGGCTTCCCTGGCGAATAAATTCTGCCTGGGGAATGCAGGTTCAGCTTACAAATGTTCCAATTTCAAACCTGCTCTTCCTGATGGCCTGTCCCACAGACTGTGGTCTTGCTTCACCAACCTACATTGCCATACATGCCAGCTCCTTGCAGTAAATCTCTTTTTCATTTTTATATGTATTTTAAGTTCTAGGGTATGTGTGCAGGATGTACTGGTTTGTTATATAGGTAAATGTGCGCCATGGTGCAGTAAATCTCTCTTTTTTTTTTTGAGATGGAATTTCACTCTTGTCACCCAGGCTGGAGTACAATGGCATAATCTCAACTCACTGCAACCTCCACCTCCTGTGTTCAAATGATTCCCCTGCCTCAGCCGCCCAAGTAGCCAGGATTACAGGTGCCTGCCACCATGCCTGGCTAATTTTTTGTATTTTTAGTAGAGATGGGGATTCACCATGTTGGCTAGGCTGGTCTTGAACTCCTGACCTTAGGTAATCTGCCTGCCTTGACCTCCCCAAAGTGCTGAGATTGCGGGTGTGAGCCACCACACC
>NC_045436.1:7954324-7963978 GCF_002776525.5 Piliocolobus tephrosceles | reverse complement strand
CTTGACCTCCCCAAAGTGCTGAGATTGCGGGTGTGAGCCACCACACCTGACCAGTAAATCTCTTAATATGTATCTCCTACTGGCTTGTTTCTCTGTTTGAACCTGACTAATAATGCGTGAGTCTTGCCCATGAAGATCATGGCCATGGTTAGGTCCCAGCTATCTGTTTTTAGAACTCCCCTTCATTACCCTCCACCTGCCTCTGGCTCTTCACTTGCCCATGAAGGTGAGCCCTGAAGGACCTCTCTGGCACCAATTACCTCCCTTCCTGGCTTTGCCTCTTGTCATCTACCATGAGAGTCCTTCTGATGTCTGCACACCTGTGGGACTGCCTTCTGGCGCCTACACTCCAGATCTGCCCAAACTACCTCCTCTAAATGATGGGTCTGTCCATTCTCAAGTTTTTTTGACCCCCAGTCTGCCTCGTCCCACCCAAAATGCGATCCAACTACTAATGCCACATGAATAAATAAAACAAGTTAATTAGAAGTTCCATAGAAAGAATAAAAGTAATTAATAGGTTATTCAATATATTTCACCCCTGGAAAGGGAGAAAGAGCACAGGCAAAGAGGTGACAGTTTTTTGCTAATGTATTCCCATAACCATGGAGAGCAGATATGCTGTAATCTCATTGACATGCCATCAGGATTGTTTGTAATTTTCCATATGAAAATTCTGTGCCACCTAGAACAGCAGTCCTCAACCTTTTTTCGCACCAGGGACTGGTTTCATGGAAGACAATTTTCCACAGATGGAGGGTGAAGGGGATGATTGTGGGATGAAACTGTTGCAGCTCCGATCATCAGGCATTAGATTCTCATAAGGAGCACTCGACCCTAGATCCCTCCCATGTGGAGTTCACAATAGAGTTCACACTCCTGTGAGAATCTAATGCTGCAGCTGATCTGACAGGAGGTGGAGCTCAGGCCATAATGCTCACTTGCTCTCGGCTCCCGCTCCTGATACACAGCCTAGTTGGTAGCAGCCTGAGGACCAGTACCATTTCTTGGCCCAGGGGTTGGAGACCCCTGATGTAGAAGTAACTGTGGTTCTCAAAATTTTTATCAACAAAAACAGTAATTGGAACAATATTGCCTTTTCAGTTTCCCAGCTTCTATGAGTAGTAATACTAAAAAAAAAAAAAAAAAAAAAAAAAAAATCCTTTAATGAATGCAACTCTTTAATAAATTAGGTGTATATAAAGTACATTTCGTGAAATGGGTTTCACCGGGGTTGGAGTCTGTACACAGAAGATGAGTGGTCATCCAGAGCTGTGATGCTTGGAAGTTGTCCAGGAGGGGTGTGAAGCATCTAGGGAAGAAGGCTTGGAGCAGCTCCTAACTCTGAGGCTGTGAGATCCATACCCTTGGCTGTGCTTTCCATATCAAATAGGGCAAAGTCTCCTCCGCTGTTCAAGCGATTTATTTCCTAGAACAATTCTGCTTTGTTTTTGGCTGATAGGGTAAACAGATGAAAAAGAAATTTTATTATTATTAAATTATGAAGCAAAAGACTCCAATAATTTGGGCTATTTTTATTTCAGTGTGTATTTTCACAGTAGATTAAGTACAAGAAACTTTTTCATATTTTCTTAGTTGCAATGATTAGTAGTAATGGGCACATTTTAACTAGAAATTTTCTTTAAACACACACACACAGTAGTTTAGGATAAAAAGCCTTCACCCCTCAACATCAGCTTTGATTTACTGTTTTCTTTACACCATGTGCCATGGCTCACAAAAGCATAAGTTAAATATTTGCAAGGAAAACATGTAATCCCATAGCGAAAGCACCACCGCTGTAAATATTTTCATGTTCTAATGGGGGCCTTGGGGTGTTGTTCTAGGAAACAATATCCCTTTCTTATGTGCTAGAGATAGAGAACGGGGTTTGGGGCCTTTCCCCCCACTTGGTTAGCTTTGTCTTGAATGCCAGTGGCAGCTCATGTGGTTCAGAGGCTCATGTTTTTCCCTTATGTATTTTATATCATCGCCTTTTAAAAAATTCTTCCCCCTTGTAGAATTTTAGACCTCCTTCGACACAACCTAAATTTTAAAGGTGCTCAGATATAAGTGTCTATGTTGACATTTTAAAGAAAAGTGGAATATAGACTGTCATGGTGTTATCTTTATTTTAGTTTCCAGGTTGGGCAGTTCTGCCTATTACTCAAGTGGAATATTACCTGAGGAATTCCAGAGAGAGCCACTGCAGCCCCCTGTGGATGGCAGTACATAGACCCCGGTGCACCAAAGTCCCTGATAGCCGCCCTCTCATTTCGCGTGCTAGCCTAACTAACTTCCCTCTGGTCTTTGCACAAATTCTGTGCGCTCTTGCTTCAGTGGCTTTCCTTACCGCATGTCAGTCTGCTAAGATCCCCAGACCCCCCGCTCCTGGCCCACTGCTCCAGGCCTAGCTGAAGTGCCACTTGCTCCATAAAGCCCTCCAAGATTTCACTGGCAGGAAACAATCTCTTCTCCGTTTGAATCCCCTTTGGTGTTTTGTCACAGTTCTCATTTTCTATCCTGCGATATAATCCTTTGTCAATAATTAGACTCTTGAAGACACAACTCCGTCTTAATTATTCTTTAAAATTCCACAGCACCCAGCAGAGTGCTTAGTGCTAGTGAACACCAAGTAAATATTTATAAGTCGAATGAATACATGCATTTGTGGAATACATGAATTCACCTGTTTGTAGCAGCCTTGCTGTATTTGCCAAGAAGTGATTTCTGCATGAGAGGTGTTTATACAGCTGCTGTACAGAGAGCTTAAGTGAGGTAGCATGTTAACAATAAAAATAATTTATAGAAAGCGGCAATGAGAAATCACTTTAATGAAATCCATCTCTTGAGGGCCTACTATGTGTAAATTACTCAGAAGATTGGAACCCCAAATCAATGAATAATACTAGTAGCTCACACATGGCTAGCATTTTAGTTTCTGCTTAGGCTACTCTGCCATGCAAATTCTTCTTCGGTTCTATTCATACTCAGTTAGACAGGATTAGTATCAACAAGAGAATCTTTGGAAGTACAAGGCAACAATAGATTATGTTTCTATCATTTAACTGGACTGTTTTGGGTCAAAATGATTTTGTATATCTCATACAGAAAATTATTCTGTTCACAATTATTCTACACATTGCAATACATAATGGGAGCTAAAGAACAAGAGAGCTTTTCTTTGGTAAATGAGCAGGAGACTAGAGGAGGTGTATTATTTTTGAAACCACAAATGTCACTTCATCAGGTTTCTTTTTTCAGGTCTTTGATATCTTAGGAGATCTTTCTCCCTCCCTCCCACCCCCCACTTCTGGCTGTTTTCCAAAAATTACTTGTCAGTAGAAATTTGCTCACACAGTGAAATAAAAACCCTAAGCAGATAAAGGAACAGAGATAAATCACTTGCCAAGCTAAATGCTTTAATAGTGAGTTTATTACCTCTTGTTTCTTTTTGATACTTTAAAATCCTCAAACTTTGTAATGGAGACTGCATAGTTGATTGGAGTTTTTGGTGAAGTATTTGCAGTAAAAGTCACAAAAATGGGGGATGCTGTATTATAAGCTTTTAAAGGAAACAGACTTATTTAAGGAAAGAGAGAGTGTTATTTGTGTAATCCCTACATGTTTATAATTTCAAAGCTCATATCTGTTGAACTAGCCCTTTACAAAAACTGAAGTATGAATAAAGGCTTTATCTATCAAACTAGTCTATTCTCCATATTGTTCAGAATGGTGGTTTAGTATATTTTTTCACTTTTCCACTAATGCTGTAAGTTAGGAGATTCAGCTTTCTGTCTTAACTCCACTGCTTAACGTATGAGAAGTATGTATGACACTTGCAGAATGTCCTTTGAGGACAAGGTAATAATGTTTTACAGCATTTCCAAATGTAAGCATCCACTGGTGGCAATTTTGGAGGGAGTCTTTGCTAGCTCTTAGGAAATTCTAGGTTTTCCAGGCTTAATTTTGGGCGAATAAAAGGGGAGCTGTACTAATTCTCCTACAAAATTCAAGAAAAAAATATTACCCCAGATTCTATCTAAAATAAGTTATCGTATAATTGTTAGCTTTAATTAAGAGTGGACGTACAATCGTATTTGCGGCAGTGAGAATACGATCTAAAAACGGGTGGAGGGAGAAAAAGAAAGATCTCAAAATGCGGGGAACTTATTAACTGAGACAGATGAGAAACGATTAGCATTTTGTTTCTTACAGGTGATATTCAGAGTATGAAGTCAAGCATGATAGCGGCTGTCTGCAGAGTGCTAAATGCTTCCATTGGAAGGCATGAGTGAAAACTGGTTATTGAGTGAGACCTTTTTGGTAACAGATTATTCAACAGTGATTACTTTCTTTAGCCAGAACTGGGGTATGTGAGGAACCTCTGAATACATGAATCTTCTTTTCTCCAGGAGAGACCTTAATTACCTGCCTTGCCTTCTATCACTGTCTGCCTCCACTTCTATTCCCCTGCTTGTTGTTATTTTGGTCTCTCCCCTCCTCTGTAAAGTTGTCATGAAAGAGCTACTGTGGAAATATGTGAACCATTCATATTGAGATCCTCCTCCCATCCAAAAGAATGGTCTTTTTGAAGTAACTTCAAAACTATTCTATCAGTCAGAAATTTGCTTTTTGAGTAGGAGTTACAAAGGCATCAAGAGGAAAATAGTCACTTAGATCTCTGTTTTGATTGGCTGAACCCCTTTAAATAATTTATATACGACTGTAATCACAATATTTCTTGCCTGATGAGTTTCTATACTTGAAGCAATGATGGGGAAAAAAACCAATACACTAAGTTGTTGATAGTAACCCCTGGGGAAAATATTTCTCTACTAAAGCATTCTTACTATAAGTATTGAAAATCTGGAAATGTAACAAAAAATTGAAATTATGAAACCACTGAAGGAAACTATTGCTTGTAATCGTCGTCGCCTTTCTCACAGCTTGACTCGATGACAGCTTGATAGGTTTATTGCAGTTGGCATTAGATTGCTTTGGCTCACTAAATGGCAGCTATCTCACATGCCCTTGATTGTGCACAAATTAATCAAAGGCTTTTGAAGTGACGGCTTTTGTGTACAGGGAAAGCAGCATCATTTGAAGAATTGTTGCATCCTAAAAAGATACAGACATGTGAAGACACTTACAGTTCCTGCTGAACATGCTGCTCAGTCTTACAAAGGACTTGCAACCGGGGCTTTTTCATATTTTTCTAATAACATAATCTGTATATGTTTTGAGACAGAGTCTCACTCTTCCACCCAGACTGGAGTTGCAGTGGTGCAGTCACAACTCACTGCAGCCTCCAACTCCTGGGTTCAAATGGTCCTCCTACCTCAGCCTCCCAGGTAGCTGAAACTACAGGTGTGCACCACCACACCTGCCTAATATTTTTTTTAAGAGATGGGGTTTTTCTGTGTCACCCAGGCTGGCCCCCAACTCCTGGCCTCAAGCAATCCACCTGCCTCAGCCTCCCAAAGTGTTGGGATTACAGGCTTGAGTCACCCGACCAACACAATCTATTAAGAGTGCTACAAGTATGCTGGTCAATATGCATATTGTAAGATAGTTCTCTCAGCAAACAATTTTTGGTAGTGATACAGCACTATGTGGAATCACAATCTCACGATCTCAACTGTCCAAGTCTAAAACCAGAAAAATATATACACATAAATGTCATATTCTTCCCATTTTATATGACATGAAGGGGAAAGGTGAAAATGGCTAAATCATAACAACATGAATTGCTGATCAGGCAAGACTTAATATTCAAAGCACCTGCAACAATGGAAAAAAATCGAAATTAATGAAAAGTTATCTCTTAATTCACCAGACTCTATATTCTACTCAGTGTCCTAGCCATGCCCTGGTGGAAAGTAGATTGCTTAGGGAGGCACATTAACTATTTCAGGCCACCAGGTTACAATGCATTAAGACCACTGGGCACTCACTGATATTTAGGGACAGACTTAGTCACTGGGCACTTCAAGTCCATGTCACTGATAGTTGTGTGAAGTTATAGGCTACCTGTCACATTTTTAATTCAGTTCTCAGAAATGACTGCAGTGACCCTACTAGAATGAGTTCCTAGGTGTCATTAGCATAAGAAACTACAGTAGTCCTACTGACACTAAAAACTATTTTTAAAAGATTCAGACTGGGCGCAGTGGCTTATGCCTGTAATCCCAGCACTTTGGGAGGCCAAGGCAGATGGATCGTAAGGTCAAGAGACCAAGACCATTCTGGCCAACATGGTGAAACCCCATCTCTACTAAAAATACAAAAATTAGCTGGTTGTGGTGGCATGAGCCTGTAGTCTTAGCTACTCCGGAGGCTGAGGCAGGAGAATCCCTTCAACCCGGGAGGTGGAGATTGCAGTGAGCCAAGATTGCACCATTGCACTTCAGCCTGGGTGACAGAGTGAGACTCCGTCGCAAAAAAAAAAAAAAAAAAAAAAAAAATCAGGGTAGTTGAAATTAGTATTTTTTTCTCTAAAAATAGTAGGAGGAAACTAAATCAGGTGTTTCCCACCATTGTATTGTATTGGTATAGAAGTCGAAATACAGGGACTTGAATGTATGTTTCACATTGTAGTCCCACCAAAGGAGACTGGGAAAGCCATTATTGATTTGGAATTTGGATGTTTGGTAAACTTCAGAAAGGAAATTAATTTAACAAATGTAATGCCATATTTTATTGACAGTAAAATACCCTCAATCACAAAACACACAGTTAACAAAAGAACAAAAAGATTCAATTTGTAAATATTCCTATTTTTTACATAAAATGTGGAGAACATATGCCTTAGAACTCAATGAATATAGTGACTTGGAGATTCAAGACCAAAAGTGTTTATTTAGAAATGGCTTAAACAGACTCAATGAAAAACCGATTCCTCCTTAAATTCCTTCTGCCTTCTTCACTCCTGCTTTTTGGTATCTGCATTATCACATCTCTTATGGGGATTATCCAGAGAATATTCTAATTGTGACCCTAAAACCTAGCGCAGGATTGGCCCCCGAGAAGTACACTTGCCAACTAGAGCATGTTTTAGAGAGACCCATGCAAGAAAAACAATGAACGTAATAGAAAGTGAATCTTTTATGTAAACGTCCAGCACAAATTTGTCAGTAGTGGGTTTATTTTGTAGATAACTACAAAAGCATTGCAGTTACATATATTTATTCCTATGAAGCCTTAACTCGTAATAAAATTTTCATAAGAATGATGTGTATTCACAAGTGGATTACTAAGTTAACCTTGAAATGAATAGTTATCTGTAATTATTTGAAAACTAAAAAAATAAGCAGGAGAAGAAACAGCCACTAGTTATTTAATAAAGAAAGACAATTGTTAGATGTTGGTAGCACTATCAATGATAAGTTAATTTTCTGGTCATCGGTTGTAAAACTATTAAGGTAACATAATTAAAAAGTGTGAAGGGATCAGGATATAATTTACTTGTCTCACAAAGTTTCTGGACTGACAGTTCCACTGTTACAGATCCAGGCATGAAAGCATTTCTTTACCATCTCATGTCAGTCTAGATAAATTTGAATCCCTACTAAGAACCAAGGCCAGGGACTATCTTCTGAGGCCATCAGCAAAGTGTTATTAGGATTTCTCATTACTACATTCCCAGAGTGCTTTAAAAGTGGAAAAAAGGCAACCAGTATTTTGTTGATTATTACTCGAAAGCAGGGAGTCTTAACCCTAGCTACACATTAGAATCACCCAGGGAGCTTTGGAAAAATACGGCTGCCTCGGCCCACCCCCAGAGATTTCGATTTAATTGGTGTGGGGTGAGGTCCCGGCAAAGGTAATTCTTTAAAAGCTCCCTAGATGATTTTAATGTGCAACCAGGGTTAAGAGCCGCTGCTCTAAAGGGAAGATAAAATTAGCAAATTCTGTTGTTCGTCCCCACTGAAAGTGGAAAATTTTAGCCTTTCTTAGGCATTCCTCTTCTTTCCCAGGAAAGAAGTGTGGCGTTGCAGAAATGGCAAGAATTTGGGACCAGGAGGCTATGCTCTGATTTCATAGCTGTCGTTTCCTAGCTGGGTAACACCAGACACGGAGTCCTGTAAACCAGGAGTCGCCATAATTCCTCCTTTCTCTACCTTCCAAGGAGCAGAATTCAACAAAACAAACCAGGTCATGGACAGGAAAGCCCTGTGGAAATGGGAAAGCTCCCATTATTAGTCTGCCAACTGACTGTGTTTGTTAGCACTAATTGACAGGTGTCATGAGGACCCTGGGAGACCAGGGTAACTCTTTAAGAGCAGTATTGGTGATTCTTCAAATATAATATACTTTGGAAGATTTTTCCTTCTCCCTATTAATTCAGGATACATCTATTTACAAAGAAGAAACAAACGATGTAGAGTTCAGGTTCGCCTCTGTTCTTATCTGCAAACAGCCGTGACCGTCGGCAGAGCCAGAAGCCAGCATGGCTCCCTGTACCACCAGAGGAGCCTAAAAGTAGCTCACACAAAAGATTTTCATACACCAGCATGGCGCTTTTCCACTAAAATGCCCGCTTAGCACAAGCAAACATTCTTTGTTGATGTGCCCTCCTCTACAAAGAATAATCCAGTTCAAGCAATACCATCTGAAGCTCTTGCCTCCCTGACAGTCACAATTTGCAAACAGACTATCACTTCAATCATTGGTCCTTTGGTGAGAGTGAGTGAGCGAGTGACCCACGGCTCACCAGGTTCTGCGGCTGAGGGAGAAACGCTGAGGCAGATGCTTGACCCCAGATAGGAGGCAGTCGGAACCAGGCCAGGAGAGCAGGACGATGCCTACCAAGCAATAGTCTTTTCTAGACAGAGCAGCTGTGAGAGTCATTGCTGCAAAGTACTGACAGGCTGTTTGCATGTTGATTATTTTCAGGTATGAAAACAAGAGAGGCCAAGACAGTGCTTGTGATTGGAACAGTAATGGGAACCAATTCATTTAAAAAAAAAAAAAAAAAAAGTGATGTCTTCCTCTTCCTCCTCAGTAAGGGATATCATCGTCCATATTCATGCCCCAGCCTGGCTTCCAGAAAGAAAGAGGGCTGCCTGCTTGGAAACTGGTTTCTAGGAGCTGAGGTTTCTTCCTTGAACCTTTTTGAGGGAAGGGAAAAGGCAGAGCTATTTTCTCTGACTAAACCAAACTGTCACAGTATCCTGATGAGTGCCCTGGTTCCAGGAGGGGAGGCTGAAGCCAAGCTGCCCTGCCACCTGTGGGCTTTGAGGTGCTCCTTCCCTCCGCTCACTGCCAAGGTTACCGTCCCCTCTGCCGCCCCTGACTGCAGCACCATCCTGGTGAATGGACTCTCCGATGCCCAGGCCAAATGCTTCCACACCAAAAAGCTCCTTTGCTTTTCTCTGGGATTTGGAGGATGCCAAATAATATCCCTTCTTATTTCTTTAAATACTAGTGGCATTTGTACAGTGCTTTACTGTTTACAAAGCCCACTATTTGCATAAATCTTCAAAATATCCCAATGAAGTAGCCGTTATGATTCTATTCGATCCATGCAGAGATTAAGGCTCAAAGAGTTCATGTTTCTTGCCCAGGATTACAGACTGTAAATGACAAAACAACCCTTGAACCCAGGATTTCTTTTTTTTTTTTTTTTTTTTTTTTTTTTTTTTTTTTTTT
>NC_045436.1:7923630-7953924 GCF_002776525.5 Piliocolobus tephrosceles | reverse complement strand
CCTGACAGTCACAATTTGCAAACAGACTATCACTTCAATCATTGGTCCTTTGGTGAGAGTGAGTGAGCGAGTGACCCACGGCTCACCAGGTTCTGCGGCTGAGGGAGAAACGCTGAGGCAGATGCTTGACCCCAGATACGAGGCAGTCGGAACCAGGCCAGGAGAGCAGGACGATGCCTACCAAGCAATAGTCTTTTCTAGACAGAGCAGCTGTGAGAGTCATTGCTGCGAAGTACTGACAGGCTGTTTGCATGTTGATTATTTTCAGGTATGAAAACAAGAGAGGCCAAGACAGTGCTTGTGATTGGAACAGTAATGGGAACCAATTCATTTAAAAAAAAAAAAAAAAAAGTGATGTCTTCCTCTTCCTCCTCAGTAAGGGATATCATCGTCCATATTCATGCCCCAGCCTGGCTTCCAGAAAGAAAGAGGGCTGCCTGCTTGGAAACTGGTTTCTAGGAGCTGAGGTTTCTTCCTTGAACCTTTTTGAGGGAAGGGAAAAGGCAGAGCTATTTTCTCTGACTAAACCAAACTGTCACAGTATCCTGATGAGTGCCCTGGTTCCAGGAGGGGAGGCTGGAGCCAAGCTGCCCTGCCACCTGTGGGCTTTGAGGTGCTCCTTCCCTCCGCTCACTGCCAAGGTTACCGTCCCCTCTGCCGCCCCTGACTGCAGCACCATCCTGGTGAATGGACTCTCCGATGCCCAGGCCAAATGCTTCCACACCAAAAAGCTCCTTTGCTTTTCTCTGGGATTTGGAGGATGCCAAATAATATCCCTTCTTATTTCTTTAAATACTAGTGGCATTTGTACAGTGCTTTACTGTTTACAAAGCCCACTATTTGCATAAATCTTCAAAATATCCCAATGAAGTAGCCGTTATGATTCTATTCGATCCATGCAGAGATTAAGGCTCAAAGAGTTCATGTTTCTTGCCCAGGATTACAGACTGTAAATGACAAAACAACCCTTGAACCCAGGATTTCTTTTTTTTTTTTTTTTTTTTTTTTTGAGATAGAGTCTCACTCTGTTGCCCAGACTGAAGTGCAGTGGCACAATCTCAGCTCATTGCAACCTCCACCTTGCGGGTTCAAGTGATTCTCCTGCCTCAGCCTCCCAAATAGCTGGGATTACAGGTGCGTGCCACCATACCCAGCTAACTTTTTGTATTTTTGGTAGAGATGGGGTTTCACCATGTTGGCCAGGCTAGTCTTGAACTCCTGACCTCAAGCGATCCACTCATCTCGGCCTCCCAACATGCTGGGATTACAGGCGTGAGCCACTGCGCCCGGCCCCAGGATTTCTAAGTCCCACTGTCCTCCCATGATACCACCCTGTCTGTCAGGGACCCCCTCTGGTGACACACTTGGTACTCTGCGTGCATTGAGGTGCCGTCACTACCCCAGCCAAGGTGACATGGACCCGTTGCACTGCTCTCATTCATCTCACAGACATAGGGGAGACAGTACTTTAAATCACACGCACACAGGCCTTCTCTTGAACAGGGTCTTTGAATTCATGTGGGGACCTTTTGCTTCAATTGTTCACTAAAATAAGATCATGAAAGAGTGAATTATTTCTTCTTTACATCTGACACTGTCACTGTTAACAAACAGCCACATTGAATCCTTCTCAGTTATATTTAGAACTTCTGAAATGGTCCCGTTTTCTAGATTTTACAATGTTTCAGGAAGTGCAGCAACTATAATGATGTTTCTGTCTAAAATGCTTTATTTGCTAGGTGCTGATACATGGATAGGAATAAAGAGATATATTGATGGCGCTAAATATGTATTAAAGGGGATGACCTGCTGTTGACTTCAGATAGTTCATTGGTAAAATTGCAATAGTTTGAGGTTTGGTCCTGAACCTTATATGTGTAGAAACTCAATGTAGTCGATTGGCCTAAAGTTGATCAGGTTTAGGAGAACTAACTCGCTAAGAGATGCTCATAGTATTGATTGATAAATGAAAAGGACAGTCTCACTCAATAAATGATTCTTGCCTAGATGCTATACAATAGGCTCCAGGCTAGGTATGAAGGATCGTGGAGCAGATGCCCCCCATCCCATCCCCTTCCCATTCAGTCTTCCCATGACCCAGGGCCAGCACCTACATTGCCCACCCCATAGGAGCAAGGCTCCAGCAGTGCTGATGGGAGTGGGAGATGACTAACTCTCAGGTTCTACACCAGCCCCTGAGTTTCCCCAGAGTGAGGAAGCTCCAGTCCCCATGATGGGAGCTGGTTTGGTAACTTGCCTGTTCATGGTTATGTTCTCTCCCTTAGCTCAGGTCCCCACTTGCCTACCAGCAGTTCCTTCACCTTCCAAATTAAGTACTTGCTCTTGAGTCACGGTCTCAAGGTGTGCTTCTGGGGTCCCTGGGGACCGAGGCACAGTGCTGCCCTTCAAGGATCTGGCAGGAGAGAGAAAAGCACACTAGTAATTCAGACACTGGGTGACAAGTTCTCCACCCACTGGAAGCACAGGGTGTGATGGAAAAATGTGGAAGAGCACCTGAGTCTTCATAGAAAGCTTTCTGTATGAGCTTTTCAAGAGTGTAACATTTAGATGGAGGGGATTTTTCACTGTAGGTATTTTCTACAAGAACTGTTGCATCCTGCTTGCTTCTTTTTTTTTTTTTTTTTTTTTTTTTAGACAGTGTCTTGCTCTTGCTCTGTCACCCAGGCTGGTGTGCAATGGCTCAGTCTCTGCTCACTGCCACCTCTCCCTCCCGGGTTCAAGTGATTCTCTTGCCTCAGCCTCCCAAGTAGCTGGGATTACAGGCATGCTCCATCATGTCCAGCTAATTTTTGTATTTTTAGTAGAAACGGGGTTTCACCATATTGGTCAGGCTGGTCTCAAGCTCCTGACCTCGGGTGATCCATCCTCTTCAGCCTCTCAGGGTGCTGGGAGTACAAGCATGAGCCACTGCGTCCCGCCCCAGCTTGCTTCTTGCTCTCGATCTCTCTTGCCTCAGTTTTCTCCCCTATAAACTAGGGGAAATAATATCCCTCAGAGTAAAGAGACAAAGATGGGGCTATATTATGTTATATAAATTGCCTTGCTGCGCGCCTGCCACACAGTAACACCTAACACTATTTAATAAGTTTGCCCTTCCCAGATGGGCTGAAATCTCGAACTACCTGATAGTCCTGGAGAGTCGCCTGCCCGGCTTGATCCTGTCACCCAAGTTTCCTGACCGTAGGTCACTCCTGTAATGTTAAGCTTACCTAGGCTGATTGGAGTTTTTACTATTTTCAGTTTCAGAATGACTCTTCCCTAACTGTGTGCCTAAATTCTGGGGGACTTTTTCCTACAGCTTCTCATACATGTACGTAGCCTTTCAATTAGGCACTGGCCTCATCAAAGGAAAAATAATCTTATCATCTTAAAAATCTTTCTCTCTTCCCAACCCCCAAAAAACTGATTGTTTCGTAGTTCATGACGATGTTTGTCTTTCTAATTTAATATAATTGACACAAAGACAAATAATCAATTTTTCATTTTGTATATTGTTTAAAAATAGATTTACTATGACTTACAGATAATTCTATAATTCTTATCCTTCACTTCCCACAAATATTAAAATTTCATGAACAAATTTGGTACTTTTTTCAGCTTACATTTAAAGATTGCAAAAAATTTTGTTTTTGATAATCTCTTGATTAGCAGTATCTCTTTTGAGGTGAGTTTGTCATCTGCACATATTATTCTAATAAGTCCACCTTTGAGAGTCATGGAGTTCTTATTTGTCCAGTTTTATTTCTGCTACAGAAGTTATAAAAGCCAAATGGTTTATTATTTAATATTGTTACCATCAGATTTTTAACCCTGAAAGTATTAACCTATCATTTTAATTAACATTGCCTAATGTGCCCAAAAAAAAAAAAAAAAAAAAAAAAAAAAAAAACCTGATTTTTGAGTTATAAAAGACTGGACATAAGGGAATTTTATGTGTACTGCAAAAAATTAAAATAAGCAATCTAGTCTTTTTAAAGATCACTGACCTTAATTTTCATATTTTGAAAAATAATAGGAATGTTGTGAAGATCTGATTTCGGAAACATCAGTCAGAGGACATTGGCTAACAAAGAATAAAGCTTTGTAGAGAACAGATTCTGCAGGAGTGATTGAACCTATCAAGCAGTATTGCTCGTGTTAAAACCAGCTAATATGTAATCAGTTACACAACAGACAAAATACGGACTATTAAGATGATATTACTGTGCGTGTAAAGGAATTTACTAGGAGCAATACACTAAGAGTTCAAAAAGATCCCAGAGTTATTTCAGCACACTCTGTGTCAGCCCTGCATGAAGCATCAGGGAATACACATCTATACAGTAATATATTTATTACATTTTGTGTGTGTATATATATATTATGCAAAAGACCCAGCTCCTGCCCTCAGGTCATTCATGGTATGGAGAAATTTGGAGAAACAGTAGGAAGCCATAGGTAATTATATGGGAGGAAAATGTTGTATACCTTTGCCTACTCTAAGTATAAAAGAAACCTAAAATCCCTGCCTGGCTTTCGGGAATTCAACCCTATTTCCAATGGCCCCGCAGGTGACAGATACTGCTTCAGACCAGTCCACTTCCTCACTGCCTCCAAAACATAACATGGCTTTGTTCTTATTCCTTCTTTCACCAGAAATGTCTTCCCAAATTCCACTCAGCACTCCAGGGCCAGTCCAGCCACACCCGACCTTTCCTCCATGGAGTGGCTGTGTGCTGTCCCTGCACACAGCGATATTACCATGGGCGAAAAGGAATTTACTAGGAGCAATACACTAAGAGTCCAAAAAGATCCCAGATTTAAATCAGCACACTCTGTGTCAACCCTGCTTGAAGCATCAGGGAATATACATCTATACAGTAATATATATTTACATTTTGTGTGAATATATATATAATGTAAAAGACCCAGCTCCTGCCCTCAGGTCATTCATGGTATGGAGAAATTTGGAGAAACAGTAGGAAGCAATAGGTAATCATATGGGAGGAAATTGCGGAAGTGCACGGTGTGTTTCGTGTCTGCTATACCACATTATGAACTCAGAGTGGAGACCACGGTTTTCCACTTTGTTTATGTTCTCCGTAATTGGTGCCCAAGAGCTGAGTACAGGGTGGACTAAAATATATCGGAAAAAGACCTGAAGCAATGAAATAGGAGGCTTGCAATGTGGTCATTTTTTAAAAAAGCAAATCTGACTTCAGCGTGTGTTCATAAGAATACAATATGCAAGAGTTGGGTTTCTCTTGTTTCCCTGCTACAGAACCTAATTCTAACTAGCTTAAAGCATAAGAAAACTGACTGGCTCGCCGAAAGGTCAACGCGGGAGGAAGGGCGGGCTTTCAGTGTTCTATTAGCCTAGTAGCTGGGTCCATTTTTCTGCAATCATCTTAGCTCTCTCCACCCCCATAAACCAGGAGCTGGCTATTTCCAGGCTAAATATCTATGACACATCTGCTTCTATGGCTATGAAATATCTACCATCTATAGATACGCTAAGAGACTTGCTTCAGCTATTTCTTGGAGAGGAGCAAGGAAAGATAAACTTTCCAAGATTCCCCTAGGAAACCTTTCCTTACATTCTTGGACCCTGACGAGTCACTCGCTATTGGGATGGAATTACTTTTAAATCAATTGAACTGCCTTGGGGCAGGCTGAGGGCTGGAGGGAACAGGGTGGCATTCCTTGAGATCATGTGGGTTGTGTGGGGGGTGGGCAGCCCAGTGCCTGAAGAGAGTGAAATGTACCCCGTGGGTAACCAACAATATTCACTCAAGCATGGAAGGACCGTGTTCCAGAAGATGAGGAATCTTTACCAAACTAGCGGTGGACACAGTCACCCTGACTGTGACCTGGACATTTGATAAACAGATGTGAACAAGCAAAAAATAATTGAGAAATGCTGAACAAAACAAACTCAGTAACATTCTAGGTCTGAAAGAACTGAGATTGTGTAATTTAGAGAAGGGAGAGTTAAAAGCAGATGTAATGCATGTCTTCAATGATTCAGCAGGTTTTTATGGGAATGCTGAGTAATTGTTTCCCATTTCTGTGGAGAACTCAAAAGGACTTAAATAAGATCAAAAGAGAGTGCCATTTGGTATAAGAATAAACTTCCTGACAATAGAGGTGATAATTCCAGGAGAGGCTATCAGAGATCACTGGCGTTGGTGTCTCCTTCCCTCTCCTGATCCTCAAATCTCAAGTGAGTTATCACTAGACCTGTTCATTCCAGCTGCCAAATCTCTACCCTCCCCATCCTCCTATCCTCTTCATCCATACAGTCACAGCTTTAACTCAAGGCTATCACTTACTGTCCATGCGGCTGTCACAGTAGCTTCCTTACTGGACTCTGCCTCCACCCTCTCCATGTTATCTGGAAAATGCTGAGTTATCTAACTAAAGGGGGGGGGGGGGGGGGGTGAAAGCATGTCTCTGCCATGCTTAAAACCTCTGATTAGTTTCTAGCTGTCATCAGGATAAAACTCAAACTCATTTCCAAGACTACTCAGGCCATTCAAATATGGCCCCACCTCTCCTACTCCACTTCTTTGACATTCAAGCATGACAAATTCACACCTTTAATTGCAGGGGAGAGGACCCTGCTTTTAGACCTTCCTGTATTTCATTCTGCCCTCTGCTATTCCTCTATGCCTATCTACTTCTCTGGAAACTTTTTTTTTTTTTTTTTTTTTTGCTCTCCTTGACATAATTAGTCATGTTCTTAACAACTTGCACTGACCCGTGTATTAAATGAGATTGGAATTACTTGGTAATATGTCTCTTTTCTCTGTAGCCTGTTGGCTTCTCAAGGACAAGGGGTGTCCTGCTATCATTTCTGTCTCCCTGGTTCCTAACACAACACCTGGCACTTAGTTGAGAACTTATTAAATCTTGCTTTCAAAATTTGACTCATTAATTAAGGCAACTCCAACTTGGAGAATGTTAAAGTATGGCTTTTTTAAGTCAGCTTTCGATGTTTTAAGGAAAAGACCAATTGTATTCTCCATTGATATGCATTTTAGATTCATATATGCAGCAGGAGGAAAATGAGACTTACAAGAAAAAATAAATTTGCTAAAAAAATAAAATGAAGAAGGAATGGAAGGGGATTTTTATGGCCCATAACATTTGCCCCTGTTACCTCACTCTTGGTGGTTGCTTGAAAACTTCTTATTGAATGAAACCTTTTATTCTCCAACTCAGACATATGGCATTTTGAGCAACACATTTCGTGTCATGTTTGTTTGTTTTGGACTAAAGAGAGATGCCCAACTTATTCAACTAAATCTGTAAGGAAGACTTATGCTGCTATTTCGAGTGCATTGTTTTCCTGTCCTGTCAGTCACAAACCATTTTAAAATATGGGTCTAATCACCAGTATTCCAGGGGGCTTACCACATAAGGGAGCTGGGCTGCAGGAAGGCTCTGAATCACAGCAAGTGTGTGTCTGGGCTCATAGGCGCCAACTGGCGTACGAGCAGCCTCCAGCTGGTATGCACCTGCACCTGGGATCCCACCTCACCAGGACAAGCTCGAGTTCCTGCCCTCAGCCTGGGTATGGGGAGGGGGGAGCGGGGAAGGAATGGTTGGCCTCTTAGCCAACCTGCGAGTTATCCTGTCACGCGTTCGTACACCAACCGCTCTTCACGACATGGAAAGTCAGGCAGGTGGTTATCATTTTGATCAGAGAACAAGGAAGGGCCTCACACTCTTCTACAGCCAACCTGTTGGGGACAGATTTGGGGGTTGGTCTGGGAGTAGATTACTAAAAATAGGAGCTCTAAAGGAAAGGATGTCTTATTCCTATTGTTAATTTTAAAGTGCCATTTTTTTCCATTCTAGTAGGTTCAGACAAACTAGAAATTTGATAATTATCTAAACAGAAATCAACATGAGAAGTTCTGTAGTTTGTTTTTAAATGTCCTTTTTGACCAAGCATTCTGCCTCAGGAAGGACAGACGCAGAACTGTGGAGGGGAGGCGGGCACCCAACAAGCCAGTAAGGTGAGTTGAAAAAACACTGGTGATCAGTGGGATGGCTTGTCAAAGCCAGGTCACCCTCACATTCTAAAATGTGTCAACCATTAGGTCACCTTCATGAATTAATTTGTTTTGAACTCAAGAAACTGAACTAGATTTTCAAATTCAATCTGTTAGAGAAGGGTTATGTGTACTCTGAGTAATCACTCCCAGGTGGATTAATTTTATTAATAACTATATTTATCTAACCATGGTCAACGTATGGTTACATTCACAAAACATTCATATACCCTATTGATATTCTAATGTTGGTGCTAATTTCTCATTTTCAGCAGAATACTGAAGTTTCATTTTCCAGTTTATATATTGGCCCTTCTTGGACACATATTTACACTTGTTAGTGAATTAATTTCACACATTTAGACTTCAACAGTCATTAGTATCACAATGATTACAGTAATTACATGAATAATGAGGCTTGAGTGATCACAGAAAGACAACTTACTGCAAGTGATGAGCAAAGTCAGCCACTCTTGGTGACCAATTCAGTCATTTCCAGGTTGCTTGGTATGAGCTAGAGACGTTTTCCTGTGATTCAGGAGAGTCTTATTGCATATTCAGCTAAAATCTGACAGATCTAATGATCTAATTCTCCAGTTATTTAATGAAGGATGTGATGAGGCTTGCATGTTTACCAAACCTTGTTGTTTTCTAGTTATCAGCAGTAAGAACATTAAGGTACATAATTAAAAGAATTAAAAAGATGTGCATGTAATTGATATAAATACTACAAGTTATCTTATTCAGTAGCCAGTAATTACATTTGGTTAATTGTCTGATTAAGAATGCAACAGTGGGAACATTTTTTTGTCTTCAAAAGGGGTTCTACTTTCAGGAATCTATTCTAGGTGATCTCAAATCCTTGGTCATTTTGACCTTGGTAACTCTGTTTCCCTATTCTATACAGTTTTTGACAGTGGGGAGGATATGAGTGGTGGACCTTAGTACCTTAGGCCCCCTAAGTCCTATAGGTACTACCTGATGGACTGTGAGTTCCTTGAGGACAAAAGTGACTCTCATTAATCATTCTCTCCCTAGAATCTTTTCCAATACTATTCTGATCATGTTTGCTATACACTGTTTTCATACACACATGGACACACACACACACCACTTCCCCTCTATAAATTCTCTGGATAATAGTAATTCTAGTCACTTATTTGACATACTAGTCTGTTTTTAAAATGAAATTATAGCCATTTCTAATTTCATATACAGACACCACTCCCCACCCCTACCTCCAGTTGAAGGCCTTGTGGAATGCATCACATCATTTAATAATATATTTTTGAAATAATACATTTGGGTCTTTCATTAACCTGGAGTTGGATTTTGCATGTTTTGATGAGGGATGGGTTCAATTTCTTTTTTTCATATGAATGACTGATCATAGTATCATTTATTAAAACTTCATCCTTTCCTCATTGATTTCCAATACCACCTTGACATTTATTGCTTGTTCAGCTACACATACATAACTCAGTGTCTTGGATACTACTCTATTTCATTAGTCAGTTTATGCCAATATCACAGCGCCTTAATAACTTTAGCCTCATGATATCTGATAAGGCCAGTGTCTTCCCACCCAGTTCTTCTGAACAGTTTCTTGAATATCCCTGGAATTTTGCACTTCCATATGTGTTTCAGAATTGATGTGTCAAGTTATAAAATTTAAGAAGTGTTCTTCTTTGGGGGAGGGTAGTTTACACTAAATCCATAGTTCAATCTGAAGGAAAATTGATACCTTTAAAATACTGAGTTTACTAATCCATGAATATGGTTCATCTTTTTTATTTATTTTAATGTCTTAATGAAGTTTTATGATTTTTCTATAACAGCCTTGCTCACATTTTATTATCCTTAAGAACTATAAATTGTTGATGCTATTGTGAATAGTATATTTTAAATTTATCTTCTGTTCAGAAGTACAGAAAGTGCAAATAATTCACTTTCTTGCAAACTTACATTTCTTATTCATACTAATGGTTTATCTTCATATTTAAAGACAAGCAGACTATCGTATCGTTTTTTTAAATAGAAAGTTTATTTTTTCCTTCCCAATTGTTAAACTAGTTTTTCTTTCTTGTCTTAGCAGACCACCTATGGTGTCTAACATAATATTGAATGGAAGTGGTATTGAGAGCCACTCCTGGAGTGGTCTTAGAATATTTTAAATGTTTTACTATTTTGCATGATACTGTCTTTTTTCAAAATACTTCTATTCCTAGTTTTTAAGAGTTTTTTTCATTATGAGTGAATATTAAATTTTATCACAGGTTTTTTTCACATTTATTAAGTTTATGTTTTTTCTCTTTAACTATGGATGTGGTGAATTACATTTGATTTTCAATGCTAACTCAACCATGTGGAACTGTCATTGATAGCTAGGCTGTGCTGCATTTGCTCATCACCATTTCAGTTAAAGCAATCATTGCTGTATGTCCAGTAAGTTTCAGCAAGGGACCTATGCTTATTTTAGTCCTCCCAGGTTCTGAGCCGATGGACAAACCACCTTGACACACATGCTTCCACGTTCATCATCGCACAGGAACAGATGATCAAAAGAAAGATCTTTCTGTGGCAATTAAGTGCTCCAGCCCAGAAGTGGCTCATAACACTTCTGCCCACAGCCACTTTGCCAGAATTCCTTATATGGAAGTGGGGAAAATGAAATTCTACCATGTGGCCAGGAGTGGGGAAACCAGTGTAAGAAAACCGTAGGGACAAGCATGGTGGCTCACACCTGCAATCCCAGCACTTTGGGAGGCTGAGGCGGGCAGATCATGAGGTCAAGAGTTTGAGACCAGCCTAACCAACATGGTGAAATCCCGTCTCTACTAAAAATACAAAAATTAGTTGGGCATGATGGTACGTACCTGTAATCTCACCTACTCAGAAGGCTGAGGCAGGAGAATCACTTGAACCCAGGAGGCGGAGGTTGCAATGAGCTGAGATCACGCCATTGCAACTCCAACCTGCGCAATACAACAAGACTCCGTCTCAAAAAAAGAAAAAAGAAAGAAAATCTTAGAAGCCTCTAGTAGACTTGCATTTCTAAAACAACTGCCCTTTGTTGTGAGAATTACATTTCCATACATTACTGGATCTCATACACCAATATTTGATTTAGAATCTTCTTGCCTACATTAATGAATGAAATTGATCTGGTAATATGCTTTTTTGCCGTGTTTTGGCACCGAGAATTTGCTCACTTTGAAAGAATTGATGTGTTAATGTACTTTTTTGTTGAATTTGGGCATCTGGAATTTGCTGGCTTCATAAAATGAGTTTGAGAGTTTCTCTTCTTTTTTACATTCTGGAGTAGCTAGTATAGAATAGGAGCTATTTGTTATTTAAATGTATCATAGACCAAACTTGTAAAAAAGACTAGGCCTGGAGTTTTGTTGACAGGAAGATTTTCAGCTACAGATGAAATTTTTTAGAAACTTGACAATATTAAGAGTTTCTATTCTTTCTCAAGTTAGTTTGATAAGTTATATTTTAGGAATTTGTTCATTTCATGAGTTTTCAAATTTATTGACAACAATGTATTCATGTGTATCTAATATATATAGTGTTCTTATTTTTAAATTTTTAATGTTATTTCTTTTTCTTTCTTTTCATACTGAAAAGTTGCTAGGAGTTTGGCAATGTCATTAGGCTTTTCGAAGAAGAAAATTGTTGGCTTTATTGATTCTCTCCTTTTATTTTCATTTTTATTTTATTTCTGCTCTTTGTTGTCTGTTTCTCTCTTATTTTGTTATTTTTCTAGCTTCTTATAAAATGTATGTTTTATTTATGAATTATTTGTCTTCTTTTCTAATATAAGCATTTATGACTTTAAATTTTCCTCTAAATATTTTTCAACTACATTCTACAAGTTTGGGTAAATTGGTAATGAAATTTGGTTATTTTGTTTTTGTTCATTTCTCAATTTTTCTAAATCCCATTATATATATTTTTTTACTATGAGTAATTTAGAAATAGGTTTCTTAATTTCTAAACATATGGGGAAGTTTCTATTATCATTTTTATTATTTTGTTTTATCTTTAATATTTTCAGATAATTTTAAATCTATAGAAAAAGTTAGAAGAATAATATAAAGAACTCCCACTTACCCTTCCCAGATTTATAGTTGTTAGCTTTTATATCTTCTATCTGTCTGTATGGGTGTCTATGTGCATATATGTATGTGAGGATATAGATATATATACCTATATAATATACGTATGCATATATTTTGTGTGCATTGATATATATATATATCTATATGTGCATACAAAATACATTTTATGTAATATATAATACATATAATATATAATATTATATTTACACATGTGCTCATATGTGTTGTTAAAATTAGCCTTGTTGAGGGTGTGCAGGTAGTAAACTTACACTTTCTCAGTTTTTGTTTGGAATTCTTTATTTCATCTCAATACTTTAAAAAAATCAAATTTTAGATCGAGAAGTTTGGGGCAGCTTTTCCGCTATGCATAATGAAGATATTATTATATATTATTGTCTTCTTTGGTCTGTTGTTTCTGATGACAATTCACAGGATATCCTAACTCTTGCTTGTGTGAAGTTAATCTGTCTTTTCTCTCTGGCTACATTTATGATCTTCTCTTTGTCTTTAGTATCTTGCAGTTTCTCTACAATATGTCTAGGTTGACATTTCTTCTTATGAATCCTTCTTGTATTTCATTAGATTTCTGGAATAAATTGATATCTTTTCAATAAGTCTGAAAAAGTTTAGCCATTATCTCTTTAAATGTTGCTTCAGTCATTTTCTGTTTCTTCCTCTTCTTCTGAAACTTTAGCAAGAAGTATGTTATACTTTCCCACCTCATCTTCAAAGTCTCTAAACCTCTCTTGCATGTTTTCATTGCATTTTGTCTCAGGAATCAAATTTTTATGTACATAAATATTTTACTGTTTTCCAAGTCACCTGTTTTTTCCTTAAGTATATCTACACTACAGTTCAACTTATCAGCTAATTTTTCCATTTTCTTCATTACATGTTTATATTAAAAGTTCTTTTCTTGACTTTTTCTTTTTGACTTTTTGAGACATTTTAGTATACTTATTTAACATTCAGTGACTGATAATTTTAATAAGCGAATATTTTATGGGTCTAAATCTGCTGTCTGTAACTTCTACTGGCTTTTGCTTATGACATCTTGTTTGCCTTGCGTGTTTGTGATTTGTTTGTTTATATAAGCCAGATTTCTCAGGAATGAGTGTATTTGTTTTTGAAGCACTACTAGTCTGAGGCTACTCTAAACTAAATACTATTTTGAGATTTTTGAATAAGCCTTAAAATTACAATTACAGACAGTAAGACTGCAACTGTTGGTGAGGCCTGGCTTATAATGATGAATTACTAGGGTATGTTTCCAACCTTATTCCTGTTTAATTCCAAAATATGATATAGAGTATTTTTCTTGCAGTCTTCTGGGCAGGGGGTTATTTTTCATTTCCCTTTCTGCTAATTATTTACCCCTTTAGGTACAGGTTCATGGAAAGGAAAGTTTCTCCTATTAGAATCCACACATGACATGAGCCATGGGCTTTGAACCCCTCTACTTCTAGAAAATAGGAGAACACAAATGTCAAGATCACCATTTAGACACGTGCTCCAAAAAGCAAAATCATGAGTTAATGCTTCGGTTACTTTGCTAGTTTCCACTTCCACTCAGTCACTAGCCTGAGTATTTTCTGGACTGACTATATTTGAAAGAGGTTTATTTCTTTGTCTACTTTTTAAAGTTTTTTAAGTTTTCTAGCAATCCATGCTGCTTTAGGAAATGTCAATGATTTGTAGGTTAATAGGCATTGTAGTTCAATCAGGGTTCTCCTCTAAATTTGGAGAACCTATGAGTAAGACTAGAATTGGAATAAAATATTCTTATGGCATGTAGATATATGTGTATAGGGTCTGAAATCTATGCATTTTCAGTTAAATATCTTTGTCTGTATAATTACCTTCTATAATTTGATCCTTTGTGTCATATAATAAATACTCTTCTTTTTTATTAAATATATTTTCTTAAAACAATTTAAAATTCAGGGACAGTAATTTATAGTACCTCTTATTTGGCTATGTAAATATTCACATATTAAAATTGCATTTTCCAAAGTGTACTAAGGGTCAATTGCGTCAGAGCATCCTGGAGAGGTAATTAAACATGCATATTTCCAGGTCCCTCCTCAGGCCTGCTGAATCAGGCCCTCTCAGAGTAATGCCTGCAATCTCCATTTTAAATAAATAATGCTCTTTGTTCCCATATATCATCAAGTTTGAGAATCATATGCTAAAATTTATTTTAGAAATGCAGATTTGGTTTTATGTATTTGTTTTCTGGCACTTACATGTTTTTCTTCCTTTATAGTATTCTTCTGACATTTCAACTCTCTTACATTTTTGGGTCTTTAAATTTTCTTAATATTACTCTGTTTGAAATGGAGTATAAATGTCATTGAAAACAACAATATACTCCTGACGTTTCCTCTGTCCATCTCTTTTGTATATTCAGAAAATGTGGCATAAGGCTGCTTTGGAGGCTTTGTTCTTTGGAGTGCCAAAAAATTACATCAATGTATCAATTAACTTTATGTGCCACTCACCATGGAAAGAATCCAAACACTGACATTTACAAAAATAAGGCCCCTTGAATGTTAGCAGCAGGCACTGGAGCCTATTAACTGTTGAAACCGAAAAACTCAAATCAATTCAAAGGGGAGTTTTATAGATAAAGTGGCCTTGACTTATCATATTCCATATCTATACATGTGGATTCTCTTCATCATATTTCACATATCTATATATATTTACTGTATCATAGATGTTTTTCTGAGTTGAAGACTGTTGATTGTATGCAAAATTGGAAGAATATATTCTGCTGATAACATTTATAAGGATTGTTACTAAATAAATTAAAGGCTAGTCAAATGTAATAATTAAATATTATCAAAATAAACCAATAGTAGATAAGACGCTTTGTAGGATTACCTGTGATCTTCCTAAAAAGAAAGGCTGGGAATTGCAATGTGTTTTAATTATCCATGAAAATCAAGAGAGAAATAAGCTACTGTTACTCTTTAACCAGTGGTCATTTTTTACTTTTCTTGATATCTATTTTACTCTAAGCCTCTATTCTATTTTAAACATCTAATTCTATGTCCACCTGTTTAATTCATTCTCTTCTTTTATTCTTATAACAAGCTTTTAAATTGACATGACTTAAGTGCATAACTAACCAATTCTCCATATATGCATTTTGTAACCATTTCTTAAAACTTAATATTTGCACCACACTTTAAATATTTCTCTGCAACTCCCTTTTTGCTGTTCCTTTTGCTATTTGAAGCTCAGTAGCAGCAAATCATATGCATGAAGCAGGTGTTTTCTGGCTGGGTCAATTAGCTTAAGATGTTAAAAGGTCACCTAAGCATAATCACAATTGTTTATGGTAGACCAAGTCCAGACATCTCTAAGGTTAGGTACACATCATGGTATTAAGTATGCTTCAGATTATCTTTGTTTGAGGAAATGTTAACATTGAAATTGTGTGTCTTGATATTATTGATCACTAAAGTATCGAAGACAATATGATGGATGGACATAGTGTACATTTGCATCTTTCCTAATTCTTAAGTGAGCCTGCAGGATCGTAATTCAGAAGAAGCTCATAAATGAGCCATTGAAGATAGAAATGAGTGAAGGACAAACCTCTATTTTTACTTACTCTGTATCCCTAGAGTGTTTTGTTACAAACAGATTCCATCTTCTCTAAGTTCCTTTGACTAAAACCTTCTCTTCACTTTTAGGGACTATATTAGGTGAACTCGTTATTATATTCCCTGTTGTATTAACTAAGCTTTTCCTTCAGTAACGCAATTTATTTTTATCTTGAAATTAGTAGCAGCTTTATGACTTTTGACAACTTCATATCACCTTCAAACTCATCCTTACACTCACCTTTAGATACAAAATGTTCAAATTCAAACTATATTCTCTTTTGAAATACCAATTAAATTTAGAGGTGATATTAAGGTAAAAATGAAAGTAGAAAACACTAGAGCTTTACTTAATCATGTTATCATCAATCTCCGTGCCTCGGGACCAACTTAGGGTTGAAACATAGTCCTAACAAGCTGCTTGTAATATGTTCAATAACTCATTTTCCTTGAATGGAGTCCAAGATAGCCCCTGATATATACTAACTTCTGTATGATATTGCATCTTAAATCTTGTGAGGCTCCAGTATACTAAGAATTTGAGTCTCATCTTTTAGGCAAATTTTTAGCTTTCATCACAGTAAGTGTTGTTTGCAGAACAACTTTTTATTAAATTTACAGAACATAGAACTTGAATATTGTCTTAGTCTTTTTTCTGCTGGTATCACAGAACACTGGAGACTGGGTAGTTTATAAGTAAATCAATTTATCTGGAGGCTTGGAACTTTGAGAGCAAGGGGCTGCATCTGGTAAGGGCCTTCGTCTTCTTTTTTTTTTTTTTTTTTTTTTTTGAGCTCTCTGTCCCCCAGGCTGGAGTGCAGAAGTGCGACCTTGGCTCACTGCAGCCTCTGCCTCCCAGGTTCAAGCAATTCTCCTGCTTCAACCTCCCAAGTAGCTGGGACTGCAGGTGCCTGCCACCATGCCCAGCTAATTTTTGCATTTTTAGTAGAGACAGGGTTTCACCGTGTTGGCCAGACTGGTCTCAAACTCCTGACCTCATGATCCGCCCACCTTGGCTTTTCAAAGTGTTGGGATTACAGACATGAGCCACCGCGCCCGGCCAAGGGCCTTCTTACTGTGCTGCCCCATCCCCTGGTGGAAGGTGGAAGGGCAAAAGAGTGTGGGAAAGAGGGAAGGATGCCAAACTCATCTTTCCATTGGCGCCCACTCCCATGGTAACTAATCCACTCCTGAGATGAGGCCATTAACCCATTCATGAAGGCAAACCCCATCTCTCAACACTGTTGCATTGGGGATTAAGTTTTCAGCATATGAACTTTGGAAGACACATTCAAACCGTAGAAAATACGAAATGGAAATACACTGTGAGAGAACACCCCAGATCAAATGGCCTTTATTACTGATGATTTTATATCAGTTATTTAAATCTATCTATTTCTCCTTATAAAGTTGGATGGAAAGGATACAGATGATCTAAATAATAGGAGGTTCAGATACAAGTGGAAAATTATGACAATATCCCCAGATGCTCTTCGGGGTAAGTGGAATCTCCTCGGGAACCACTTCCCAGATCAATCCAGCTTGTCCATAAAAACGCATTTAAATGGTCCTCCCTCAGCCTGCTGCTAACAGTTGCACTCTTACATTATGTATGAGTCTTTGCTTCTTGCATGAACAAACTGCATAGTGTTCCATTAGTGATTTTCAATTTCATGCTAAGCTTTGCAATTTATTAGTGTTATTTAAGCTAATGTACTATTATTTTGCATATTTTATATAATTTGTTATTCATGCAATGTGATATTTAAGTATTGGGGATCAATAAGTCTACTTTGTTTACAAATTTGTATCATTAAAGACATTCAGTTAAATATCCTGCTACATCGACTTTGTTCTGGGTATTCTTTTCTAGAAATTTTTTCTATCCTTTTCAAAACTTGAGACTATGTTTTAGTAAGCAGAATTTTTTTAAAAATATTTTCACAGGAGTATTTGAATATATGCATTGAAGCTCTATAGTAATAAGATTCAAATTAATTTGAATTATGAAATGTTAAGTGATGATAGTGAGATGATTTTGTACAAATTTTACTATATAACCAGGAAATCCATAGAACACACAGACTTAATTTTTCACATTTACTCATCTCTGTAATGATTGTTTTAAATGCTAGAATGTGAAATCTATTAGATAAATCTCTATTTGTTTAGGTTAAAATGTTAGTGGATGGGGAAGGAAATATATGTTATATCTCTGATATACACACATACACACACACACATACAATCTTAATACAAAATCAAGTGTTTGTGCACCCTCCCTATCTGGCACACTTACCCTGCCATTCCTCTCTGTCAAGTGCGAGGGCAGGTACGGCGATGCAGTTAGAAAATTTCTACCTGCTTTGGGCTTTGCACTGATAAGACCTTCCTAGATTCATGCATTTGCTCTATACCTAAAAACAAGACTTGTAACAGCAAGAAATTTAGTTGGCCTCACACTGAAGATAAACCATTTCCTGAGTTTCAACAAAGATATATTAGTCATTACTACAGGTTACATCCTGTGTTCCTGAATCCTGTTCAAAGTGGAAGAGGGCAAATGTGCTTCTCTCAGGGAAGGATTACTCAATGGCTTGAGCCTCTTTATTCTGTCCTATTGGCATCTTGCACCTTTCTTCATTTTCTTACTTATAAGCTTTCGGAGCCTGGCCATTCCTATTTACACTAAGGTTCTTTGTGATATTTGAAAGCCCTTCTAAACTCTCTCACATGCATGCTCTTTCTTCACTGTGCTGTTTACTTGTAGGCATTTGAAGTCATTTTCCTACATGGTTTTTTAATATATTTCAGGCATCTTTCCTGGCATTTTTACTATTTCCCTGACTATATAGTTTTCTATGAGTATCTCTAAAACATTAGAACTGCTTATTGTCTAAAATTCATAAGTCACTTGGAGTTTGTCTATAAATAATAAAAATAAACATGTGAAAATATTTTGAAATTTTGAAATACTATCTTAACTTTTTAAAATCTTGCTTTGAAAAAATATAGAATACTGCTAAGGATTTGAGCTTCTCTGCAGGACTGAAAAAACTTCTAGAAACAGCTTGTTTCTAGGTTGCATTCTAGATTGTTTAATAGAATACTTGATGTCTTTGTAAGTCTCTCTCCAAGGAAGACTGTGGTAACATAAACCTAATTTTCCTGTTGACTCAACTTAAAGATTTAGTAAGAATTTTGTTTGAATTATTTTGGTTCAATTTTTTGAAGATTATTAAAAGAAAATGATTATTTGAATATTATTAAGAGATAAACAATTTTTTGAGGATTATTAAGAGACAAGACAATTTTGCCTGGGTCTGCATTTACTCAATTCATATGTTTCTTTATTTTAATGTTTCTTATTCTTTAGTGTTCATTAGTTGATTCCCTGAACAAATATGTATTAATTGACCACTGTGTGTTAGACTATGTACTACATTCTGGGAAATAATGGAGAGAAACCCCACACAGGATCTCTGCCCTAAATCATGCATTTGGAGCCCAGGAATCTGTATTACAGCAACCACCATGGGTGATTCTGATGCTAATGATTTACAGACCACACTTTAAGAAATAATACTTTAGTGTAGAAATGCATTTAAATATAGAACTGGTCAATTGTGGGCTATGGGATTAATCTTTTAACAAAAATAAATTGTGTTCAATGCAGCCAAAATAGGAGCTGCCCTCCCATCCTCTAGGCCCTGTGTCCCAAAGTGTGGCAACAGTGGGGTTTGGAGTGACCTTACTATCCTGCAGTGAGACAATGCTGCTTTCCAAACACCAGCAGTTGCAAATTTAGTTGCTATATCAGGAGGAAATTCATGGCTTCATAATTTCCATATGGATCTATTTTAGATATGAAAATCCCATCCATATGGAAAACATTATAACAGAGAATACAAGTAAATTAGTAATTTCACAGCTTTACACACCTAAACCTTTAGAATTAAGGTAATTTTCGCTGGTTAAATTTAGAAAATAAAAGAGTAAATCTGCCTTGCTCTTGAGGGTCACTATTTTCTTTTAAGTGAAAATAGACATGGTGCCATAATCATATTAAAGGAAAAGAGATAACTGTTAAATTTGAGGAGGTATCATTTGCATTGGTTCCCTTTCAGTCTTTCTCTAATCCTACCCTACTCATGGGCTTTCTATGACTCATATTTCTTCAGAAAAAGTTAAATCCACTTAACAAAGAAAATTGTTGCATTTACTTCTTATCTTTCCTCCTTTCTTGGGGAAAAACATATTATATTGATCATAACATTATATAACATATTATCATGTATGATTGATATAATATCTATAAAATATATATTTATATGCAAATAGAAATATATTGATAGACATACCAACTATATGCTTTGTATAAATATGTATTATATATAAATTATCTGTATTTTGACCAACTATGTGTGTACATACACATGTGTATATAATATTAATTAAGAATACTAACTTTCCAAGCTTATATATTAGAGCTAAAATTAGGATTGCTTTTAAACATTATTTATAAATGACTTGAAAGAAACTTTATATTAGAATATAATTTTTAAGTCAGAAAGTTGTATTCCAGTATATGTGTAATTGCAAAACCTGCTCAGGACTGAAAAGACTAAAATTCACAATGTCAGTCCTTGTTTATACAAGAAACATTATTTGAAACTGAAGTTAAAGACCAGAGAGTTGTTTTAGTTATTTTAAAATTATTATTGTTGATTGGGTGCACAAAACTGTATGAAACATAGTGACACTTTTGCATTGCACCCTGTATCTATTCTAGTGCCAATAGACAAGTCAATACATTTCTATTTTTAGAAATCATGAGTTTAGAATCTCATCTTAAAACTGAAGTGAAGAAGGAACAAAACCTGCCAATGCCTCTTGTGCTCTCCTGTGAAGCCCTAAGCTCATGTCCAAGTGCACAGAGTTGAACATTTAAGCTAGAAGCTTTATAAGTCATCTACTGACTTTTATTTTATAAACAAGGCAACAGAAACATGAAGAAGCTTCGGCTAAGATTGTTGGTGATGAAGCCAGAAGTAGATTCAAAGTCCTTTAATGTCTACCAATGGAACACAACAGAAATGAGCTATTCCAGAAATGTCCACGTTATTATTTTCATGCATGAACTCACTGCAGTGCAATATGAAGGATGGTGGGTACTCAGTATCCAACTCGGTTATCATGTATCCACAAACAGTGTTCTAGCTGCCTGTGTTAATACTGTATGATAATGGAAAGCTGAGTGCTTTTACCATGACAGATGTCAATCATCAAATCAATCCCAACATCAAAACAAATACTAAAGGTATTTAGATTCACTTATTACCGAGATTCTTGGTGGTAAGTGTAATAATATAATATATATTAGAAATATCCAAATCCCAAAGAATAAATTTGTTTAAGGACAAAAAAACTTGAGGGATGTAAGAATGTGTTTACAATGGAATAAAAGTGACGTGATGAATCAGGGTCAGCCCAGAATCGCCAAGGCTAATTTTTCAAATGTAAAACGCGGTTTGGAGTAATCCAGGAGCCCCAAACCTTTTCGCTTCAGGAATTCTCATAGAGAGAACAGGCTACTCTTAGGGATTGTTTGAGTTGATGCCACAATCCGAGTTCCTTTATGAGCCAACGTATAGAACAACCCACACATCCATTTGTTTTTGTGAGCTACAGATGGATAAGCAGAAAATAACCATTTGACATTAAAATTTACAGTTCACTCATAAACAGTACAACCAAGCGTTCACATTTCAGCTACAGTGAGGGGTCTTCCAGAAAATTATATCAGTGGTAATAGTCATGAGTAAAAGTGCTTAATATTCCAGTCTACAACTAAAAGAGGAACATTACTCCCCTAATTCGTGAATGGAAAAGACATTAGTATAACTGAAATGGCTATATAAATCAGTTTCTTGTTTTAAAAGATGAAGAAACAATTCTTATTCTGAGAAAGATGTGAGAGTTTGCAGGCATCTCAGTTGGACTGTCAATTTCATTTGTAAATTGTGTGAATATACCTAGTAAGTGTGTGCAAGCTTTCATAAAATTATATTGTTGCCCCAACAGAAACATTTTCAGCAATGATGAGCAAAGTCATATTCCTATTGTTGTCACAATAAGTTGTCTTTAAAAAAATCTCTAGAGAAAATGATTAATTAGATTTCAATTATGCTGCAGAAAAAAAAATGTACTTTACATACTCACACACTAAAAAGCATTGTAGTATTTCTTTAATGTGTTTAAAAATTCAAAAATGTTTTTAAAAGCCACTTAAAAAGTCAAAGCAAAAGCAAGCTAATGGAAGATGGTGTCATCCTTCAAGTTGACGTATGTTGAGTTTCCCCACATCCTTTTGTATGACATTACACAGACATTGTTGGAATTTTTCTAAATTATCTTAGAAAATTCTGAAATACCCATTCTGATCTGCTGACAGACACAAGGATGATCTCTCTAGTTCTGCCATGGGTTGTATGAAAGACCAAAATTAATGTTACTCCCCTTTAAGAGGAAGGCAGATTAGGTGGGCATGGCTGCTATGTTTGGCTTGACTGGTTATTGGGATTAAAAGCATCTCTCTCTCTCTCTCTTTCTCTCTTTGTCTCTCTCTGTCTCTCTCTCTCACACACACACACACACACAGTCTTCCTCCAGCCCCCAACCTTGAATATTCCTTGTCAAATTTCATTCCTCTTTCTTCCTTCTTGCCTTTCTCTTCTCTCGTTCCCTCCCACCGTTCTCCTTACCCCTGCTCCTCCCCATATTTCCCAATTCATTCACTCATTATTTCTTCCTTACTGATGTCATTTTACCTTTATTTTTATTTTTACTTCTTTCTACTCTCCTTACTTTCAATTCTCATTTTTCTCCTATTTCTCAGTAACCCTTTCATTACTTAAAAATTATGAAGATATTGCCAGCAGCTTTAATGGACTTTGTTAGTCAACATGATTTGGTTAACAAGAGATTAAATTTTAATGCTATATAAATCATCTTATATGCTGTTAATATAAATTTGATACTGTATCAAATATGTCTAGAAATAAATTTTGGTATTTGCTTCTTTCATATGACATTTAAAATATTTTTAAATGGCATTTGTTTGAAAAAACCACATAGGAAATTTATATTTCTAAATCCATATTTTTATAGTACAATAGTACTTGTTATATTGAGAGGCTTTTTAGATTTTAAATTATAATTTTTACAACTCTGAAAACCATGTTATTGCTATAAAAATATTATTTGCATGAAATACATATATTCTCCTTACTTTTTTAAACAGGTGAATTACTGCTGCTTTGTGATGTGCCAATGCGTTCTACATTTTAAATTTTAATATTAAAATATTCTAAATACAATGGGTGAAATATTGGTCTTAGAATTTATTTTCTATTACTCTAATAAAGCATCCTTTGTTCCACTGAGTGTTTTTAAGACACAGCCCAAGTTACCTTTCTCTTAAAATAGTTAAGTATATTGCCTCTTATTTCCAATTTTCTCCTTCGCTCCATTCCATACATCCAAAATTATTTAGTTTTCAAATTACATCGCTGCTGGAGGTGAAGCCGTTTCATCTCCCATGCTTAACTGCTGTGGGAGGGGACAGATGGGATAAAGCTGGGAATGGGAAAAGGATGAATTGCATTTTCAATCTCAGGTCACTCTGGTGACTTCAAGTGATTGTAAATTCACTTCCCAAAGAGATACCTCTTTCATAGAAAATACTCAAGTGTCAGCTCGTTCTCCACTAGAAGACTCCCTTATTTCCTGCCTTTGTTCTTCTGAGGGCCACTTTCCTCTGAGAGAATACGTTTACAGACTATTGTAATATGACTTTCTAACTCTCTTTGGGGCAAACTTACCTACTCGCAAGTTCCAAATCACCTTAGCATTCATGCCCTACCCCTCCCAGTATTCTCATAGTTCAACCCATGGAACATAGTCGATTGTAGCACTCCATGTCCCGAAGTCTGAGTTACCCAGCATAGAAATACACCACAACCTTCATGGGATAGATGCTCCATCAGGATAGTCCAAGGTGAGATTTAGCACTCCTAGAAGAGTGAAACCATTAGACAGCGTTGTGTCATTTCAAGTCTGATGTTTTTAAAGGTCTCCCACTCTGTAGGATAGATACAAGCCCTCCTTTTCCTGGTAGCCCAACGAGCACTGAATCAAGAGTGTCTGCGTGCACATACACACTTAGGTATGCACACACGTACGCACACACACAGGTATGCACACGCACACAGGCATACACACACACAGGTATACACACACAGGTATACACACACAGGTATGCACGAACACACACACAGGTATGCACACACACAGGCACATACACATATGCACACACGCACACACACAGGTATGCACACACACGTATGCATGCATACACACACAGGTATGCACGCACATGCACACACACACATATGCACACATGCATGCATGCACACACCCACAGGTATGCACACACGCATGCCCACACAGGTATACATATGCACACGCACGCACACAGGTATGCACACACACGCGCGTGCACACACACACAGGTATATCCATGCAGTCATGCACACACACACAGGTATGCACACACACGCACACACAGAGGTATGCACACACATACATACACACACATGCACATCCACACTACTCAAAGACAAACAGTAATTTTCAAAAAGAATAAACATACACATGTTCTCACTCATAGGTGGGAACTGAACAATGAGTTCACTTGGACTCGGGAAGGGGAACATCACACACTGGGGCCTATCATGGGGAGGGGGGAGGGGGGAGGGATTGCATTGGGGAGTTATACCTGATATAAATGATGAATTGATGGGTGCTGACGAGTTGATGGGTGCAGCACACCAACATGGCACGGATATACATATGTAACAAACCTGCACGTTATGCATATGTACCCTAGAACTTAAAGTATAATAAAATAAATAAATAAATAAAAAAGAATAAACATACAAGCACAGTAAGGAGAAGCAGTATTTACCTAACTAAACACGCTTAGGTAAACATCAGTACCGCGTAGGGTTGGTCCTCCTTTCATCATCCTCTGAAATCTAAGCCTTACTCAGAGGCCTGTAAGTACATAAAATACAGCCACCACTGCAACATTTAAGTCTACAAAGCTACAAAGTCTACAAAGCTGTTTGCCTCTTGACAATTATCTTCTAAATGCCCGAAGAGAGCGTGGGTCATAGATTTTAAATGATCTCCAAAGTCACTAGCCTACCTGTTGAGCAGACCATCAAACTCAGAGCTCCAGTTTTAATGACCCAGTGTACCTCTTTCTGACCAAACCAAGAGAAAAGTCAACTCAGGGCACGTCGTTCCAGCCAAACCAAGAGAAAGGTCAACTTCAAAGAATTTAAAGAAGCAAGAACCCACAGTGGATTCTCAGGCTTTTAATACCTTACAAGAGAAGGTCTTAGCAAATGGGAGCACTAAATAAAAGCGGGATACTGATAAACCAGGTGATGTGTGGACACCTGATTGGCTGGACACGAATAAGTCAGTGTTGTGTGGCAGAAGGAATAGAGAACTTCACGTCAGAAACCTTAACTTCTTTTACTTCATTTATTATTCAACACACATTGATAACTGGCTACCCCCTGAGTGGCAGGTGCTATGTTCAGGTCCTAACTCCACCACTCACTGACTGTGGGACTTTGGGTAAATCATTTACTCTTTCAAGGGGTTCACTTTTCCTATTTGAAATTTTTCATGGGGTTCACTTTTCCTATTTAAAATTAAAAAAAAAAAAAAAACAAAATCTGGCCTTCTTGTTTGTGGCAAGGGGTTTATGGTGAGGTACCAATGAGATATGCGTGGAAGCACTTGTAATACATAGCCTCCTCTATAAAATAAATGCAAGTTAGTCCCTTGTGCTATTTCATAATTATTTTTCCTCTTAAAAGAGTTAGGTAATGTCTACATTAGAAGAAAACAACTCAAAAGAACAGGAGTCTGTATTAATATTTCAGCGCTTTGTATATACCAGGCAAGCATTACACATATCATCTCACATAATTCTCACAAAACAATATGAAGTTGCTGTTATAATCCTGGTTCCTGTTTTACAGGTGACAAAGTGAAGATGAGCAACAGCTTAAAAATCAGAAAGCCAGTGTAGTGGTGATGGTTTCAGAACACTGTGAACGTACTTAATGCCACTGAATCTTACACTTAGAAATGGTTAAAGTGATGAACGTTATGTGTATTTTACCACAATAAGAATAAATAATAAAGCCAGGAACCAAAGCCAGACAGTATGCAAATACCTTAAGAGGTGAGACCACTGAGCCATGCCCGTTATCTCAGACTAGTAAAGACAGGCGTTTTTCTAAAACAAACAGGCATATGTAGATCTATAGTTTTATCTACTTACTTTTCAGTGTTTAGAAAAACTGAAGTTTGTGTACTCAATGTCAAGTAATTTTATTGAGTGTTTGATCTCTAACTGTGGATCTCCTGGACATGAGTTAGATGCCTGATCTCCTCATAGGAATTTATCTCCACAAACTGGATACACAGAGTTTTGAAAACAAATATCTGATATTCTATTTTCTGATTTGAGCCAAAGTATTTTGCTTTATTGTAATTTTAGTTAAACTTTTACATTGCCAAACTAGAATTATTCATGAAATCCTCAAAACTATATTGGATTACATGTATTTAAACCATGTTCCATGAAAATATAAATGATCCTATAACATTTGCAATCTAATCGTAATTCATTTTATAATGACAATCTCAGAACACATTTGTTAATTGTGTTAATTATATCACTCTCGTTGACTTTCTCAGCTCACTTTCCCTTTTGGTGAAGAGATACTTATGACATTTAGTGTTTAATGTCATTAGCTTTTTTTCTGAATAAGGATGGGAATATTGTTCAGCAATTTTGAAATCTAACAGGAATAAATGCAGGATGTGGAGGCATCTGTTGACTATACACATGCTGAAGAATCACAGTTGTTAAGAAATAACAGCAATCTAAAAAGGAACAGAAATATACTGGAAAAAAAAATAGTCCAGGAGGGTTAAGAGAAGGTTCTTTGGCAGCTTGCTCTGCCCAGCGTGCTGCAATAGCCCTTTCCAATGCATATTGGCAAACTATGCTGAATGATCTTGATAACAGAGATTTAATTAAAATGCTGCAAGCATAAGATCTCTGCCTTCGTGCTATAGAAGGTTTTGTTGAAAGAATCTTATTACAAACCTAGCAGGATTTTTTAAATGTTTTATTCACTTGTAGCCATCCTACTGATTACAGTTGGAAGTATAACACAACCAGTTGGTTCTTAATAAGGGCTTTTAAAAATCACAGCATGTTCTTCAGTCCCTTAGTACAGGATGAATGTGACATCAGGGACACAAATATCATTACCTTGATAAATTACTGACGGCATAATGATTATGGAAATCATCATCGACTGATCATCAGTCACAATTTATTTCAAATCAATGTCTACAATTTGTAGCCTGGATGGAAGTTTTATCAAAACCCCCCTCTGGTATAGTACAGCTCTTGGTAGCTAACTTCCTCCTAAGAGCATTACAGCCTTGTCATACATCATCTGCTGTTCATGAATGGAACCACTCAATGATTCCGTGGCCTCGAGCAATCCGAATTAGTCAGAAGAACACTGGGCTACCACACACTCATAGGCAAGCTCGTTCAGCAAAGCACTTAATTTAAGAACCAGCCAATGTGCCAAACTACAGAATCCCTCCTTAGACACAGAGTTTCCCAATTTTTTCCCCTTTCCAACTGGTAATAAATGGTCACGTTTGAGTTTACTATGCTGTTAAATTGCAAATCAATTGTTGCCGAATCATGCCATAATAGACGTTTACGTCTCTAAAGCAAGCTCTGTATGAGGAAACATAATCTGCATGCCTTTGTGACTTGGTAGTTTTCCATTATCCTTTTCTAACACATTTACCATTTCAAGTAATTTTAGGTCAGCAGGGCCCAAGAAGTCAATCCCTGTGATATTCTTATGTAATGTTTTCCTGATTTTTAAATTGGTCATCGTTTATGAAGGATCACAAAATGATCAATGTCAGTGCTAGCCAGTGATGAACTTACATGAGGAATACTCTGTGCCCAAAGGGCCACCTTCTCAGATTAATAACAGAGACTACAGAATATGCTTTAGCTAGCATAAGGGTTTGATTGGAAAATTGGCAAGAATGGATTTTTTTAAGGCTGTGTTTTCTACTTTTGCTTCTTTACAGGGAAACTGAAATAATTGGTTGGGTATATACTGTGGTTAAGATAGACAAGCTAACATGGAGAAATACAACAGAAAATAAACATACAAGCACCGAGTTTTGTTCTGTGAAATAATGTTGATGCAATATTATTTTTAGAGAGAAAAACATGATATTCGCAAAAATGGGCCAGTGGAAGTAGGTTGAGTAAAATTTACCATTTAACTTGTTATTGTGTTGTTAGACGCTGTAAGCTTTCTTTGTGTTTTGGATAAAGTTTGGTAGTAGTAACACTACTCCTTAATTTTATAGTTCGACTTTCAAAAGATCACATGAAATTAGACACTTGATAGATGTTTTCTAATGAAGTTAAGGTAAGATTACTAGTTCAAGTTTAAGGTTGGCATGTACTTCTCTAACCTTAAGTAACAGTTCTCAAAAGCCCAACATGGAATGAGGAAAACTGAGGCAATATTCATGATTCATCACTTATTAAGTGTCAGTTATGATTCAAGCATCCTGCTGAACGTCCCAAGTACATTATTTTTGGTAACTCTCAGAAGAACCCTAAAGGGGTTTGTTTGGCTCCAAATTTCAAATAAGAAAAGTGAATCATAATTGCCTAAGATATTGAAAAGTGTAGTGGGCAGATCTATTTGAACTTAAGGTAATTATTCTTCATGCTATGTGAAATTCCTTGGAACACGAATGATATTTAAGGTGCAGAAACGAGTTAAGTCTTGCTTTTCAAATCTTTAGGTGACTAGTATTTATGGACTGTTTGTCATATTAACAGTTGTATATCAAGTGATATGAAGAAAGAAAGAAAACAGAGAAAATGAGAATAAAAGAAGGAGAGAAAGGGAGAGGATAGAAGGAAAGGAGAGAGGGAGGGACGACGGACAGGAGGAAGCAAGGAGAGAATGGTCCCAGACCTTGAGGAATTTACAGTTACCCCTACCTCAATGTTCTCCTTTCTCTTAACTTCCCAAGGGAATCTGGGACATTGGACAAATCTTTTCTGAGCACCAACAATATGCCAAGACCTATAAATCTAAAACAGTCCTCAGTGTTCCCCCGGCTTCACCTGCAAAGCTTCCTCTGCTTTCTAAGTGCATGAGCTCTAACAATGACACCCTCCTCTTCCTAGTCAACCCATTTGAGATTTTTTTATTGCCGGCACCTACTCTCTCCAATATCTCATGAATGAGTAAATGTTGCTGATTCATCTTCTATAGTGTACCCCCCATAGATGTTTCCCTTTTCGCCCGTTCTATCAATGCCCATGCCTTATGCACTGGCAATAGTGCCGAATTGTTTCTAACAAAGTTATAAGTGATTTGGTGTGATTGTCCCTCAAGCTGATACTTCTGGGATGACTTCTTGGTGTGGCATGAGGTTCTGTGGTCCCAGTCCTGTGTGACTGCCCGGGCAGGCTGCTCCTCCTGGACTGACAGGCGTACTGGCTCTCTCTGTGGTATTTATGTTGAATCCCTGGCTTCTGCTCTGTACACGCCAGGGGAGGTCAGCACTCAGCATATGGATGGTGAAGTGGGGTCTGGGACATGGCAGCACCTGGGCAGAGTAAGAGGTTATGGCGACAGGCAGACTTGGGTTTCAGGGCTTATTCTGTCACTTATTTGCTGTGTACTTTAGGCAAGTTCATTCATTTGACAAATATGTACCACATGCTCCGTGCCAAAGCAATTTCTGGGGCAAACCATGGTGATCAAAACAGAAAAGATACTAAGCTCCATGGTGTCTACTTCTAATGGAAGATGATAGACAGGCAAGTACATTACTTAATAATTGAGATTATTTCAGATACCAGTAGGGAATATTTTTTCAAATGGGGTGATGTGATGGAGGGTAAGGTGAGGGAATGAGAGCCACTGAATTTAGATTTGGTGATTAAGAAAGACCTCATTAAAGAGAAATGTTTGAGAATGAACAGAAGGAACCAGCCAGGGAAAGATCAAGGGCAGAGGTTTTGGTTGGGTGAACAGTAAATACAAAGAGAGACAGCAAACGGAAGGCCAGGGTGGCTGGAGGGGGCAGGTGAGGGGAGGAGTAGTGGGCAAGGGGAGGGGTGGATGAGATCTGAGCAAAGGGCCTTGTTAGTCATGAAAAGACACTGGATTTTTAGCCAGGGGCAGTGGCTCATGCCTGTAATCCCAGCATTTTGGGAGGCTGAGGTGGGAGAATCACTTGAGGTCAGGAGTTTGAGACAAGCCT
>NC_045436.1:7724523-7923530 GCF_002776525.5 Piliocolobus tephrosceles | reverse complement strand
AGATCACACCGCTGCACTCCAGCCTGGGTGACAGATCACACCGCTGCACTCCAGCCTGGGTGACAGATCACACCGCTGCACTCCAGCCTGGGTGACAGATCACACCGCTGCACTCCAGCCTGGGTGACAGATCACACCGCTGCACTCCAGCCTGGGTGACAGAGAGAGACCCTGTTCCTCCAAATAGGAAAAAAAAGAGAGAGAAAGACTGCATTTTTATGCAGGTGTAACGGGGAAGCCATTGGCAGGGTTTAAGCAGAGGAGTGGCGTGGCCTAATAACGTTCATTAGAGAAACATGCCTCTGTCTGCTGTGAGGAGAAAGGACAGAGAGAGACATGTGGAGCAGTGAGTCCTGCTAGGCAGTTGGAACCAGAGTCCCCTCCCCAAGCCAGGCCATCACACTCCCAGCCAAAACTGGACCCAGCGATCCTGAGCGCATGCTGCATTCAGCTACTTCTAAATATCTAGAGTATTTTTAAGTTCTTAAATAACTATTTACATGTATTACAATCATTTAATGTTGGCATATATATGTGTATATTATTTTGAGACAGGATCCCACTCTGTCACCCAGGCTGGAGCGCAGTGGTGCAATCACAGCTCACTGCAGCAGCACAAGGCAGCACAATCCTCCCATCTCAGCCTCCTGAATTTTGGCATATATCTTGATATGCAATAAATGAAGTTTAGATTTATAGGTTTTGCAAATTCAGCCCAAATACTTTGCAAGATTTATTTGCTTTATTCCTTGCCTTGCTCTTACTTTTAAGGATGTTATAGGAAAATTTGTAGGGGGCAGAAATTAGGGGTTTTGGTAATGAACCAGCTATTTCTAACAGACACTAGTGAGGCACATCAGATGCTGGGCTAATGCTTTGTGTGTTAGAGTAACCATTGTTATATCAACCAATAGCTATTTATCCAGTGCTGTACAATACAGGATACTGTGCTAAAAATGGTAGCAGACACAGAGAAGTATATGATACATTCCTGCTCACATGGAGCTTGAAATCTCATGCAGAGCCAGGATGCATTTGCAGAACAGGTAATCCTACCTGACAGCTTGTGCGAAGGCCCAGACCAGCGCTGAAGGATGTGCCAGGGGATGGAGGAGGGGAGCACCCCAGACAGTGAACAGCTTGAGGAAATGACAGCAAAAGAAGAAAGGTAGAGCTTTTTCAAAGGTGATTGACCAGACAGGCCAGAGAATTCACATGGGCTGTTACATTAGAAGGGAATAGTGGGAAATGAGGCAAGAATAGAAAATTGAAACCAGTTGTATAGGGGGCTCAATGCCTGGCCAAGGAATGTGGGCTTTGTACTGTTGGAACTGGGCAGCTCTTGAAGGGTTTGGGGCAAGGGAGTGACATGATGAAAAGGTATTTGGGAAGATGAATCCAACAGCTGTGTGCCAGACCGCAGGAGAGGAGGCAGGAAGCAGCTGCTGTAGGTGATCTTCAGTTGAGGGGCGTGTTGGTCTTGTTGGTTCTGGATTTTCAAAGTAAAATAATTTTACATATATGTCAAAATTCCCTCATTTTTGGCCATGCGCCTCTAGTCCCAGCTACTCAAGGAGACTTAGGCAGGAGAATCACTTGAACCCAGGGGGCAGAGGTTGCAGTGAGTCGAGATCGTACCACTGCACTCCGCTCTGGGTGACAGAGTGAGAGTCAGTCTCAAAAAAAAAAAAAAAAAAAAAAAAAAAAAAACCCTCATTTTTCCTTATGCCATGTGAACTATCTGATGATATGATAGTTTTTATCAAGAAGTGTCCTTTCTTTATATAACATTTAAAAATAGTCCCTTTCTAGAAAAATTATTCACCCTTTTCTCCATTATTTTCTTGAGTAATCGTGACAAGCTAATAAAAAACCGACAAGGAAATAGCAAAAAAGTAGGAAATTATGAAAACAAGTGAGTGTTTTGCTAAGGAAATGTTTATTACTGTGGTTCTCATCATTATGAGTTAATTACAGACTCTCAGCAAATATCCCATTGTGAACTCAGAGGTGCAATATGTTTTATTTGAAAAAGTGAAATAGTGATTTCCTTTCCAGTATTCAGTTGCATTTCCTGCTATTTTAAGACTACTCAGTGGTACCAATGTACTTTGACAACCAATTATCCCAGCATGTCTTTGCAGTGTATTTTAACTATAATGCTTTTTAAAAGCTTGAATTGCAAAAACAGAGTTTTATCTTAATTGATCAGATGTGCTTCTAGAATTGTCTGAATACTATTTGTGTAATATCTGAATAACTTAACTAATTTACATGAGCAGAAAACAACACCTGTTGGAGTAAGGCACACAAAACTTCCTTCAAAGCTATTATTTATCATTTTTTTCCTCAGACTTTCTTTAATGTCTTGACTCTTAAGAAAGGACGACATGTAGTCCCTGAGTTCTGGCCAAAAGAAAGAGTAAGATGTCCCTTAGACCATCCCCGGAAGCTCATAATCTGATTTCCTGAAGCCAATTGCCATCTGATTATTACCGTTACAGGCAATGCAAACCTCAGACTTTGCCCATATCATCTTATTCTGTCTGGTTCCATCTAAAATCTGCTTTCAAGAATGGCATGGTACACACTCTATAAGCAAAAGGTGACTTTACCAAGTAGGAATTCTCCATGTTAATGTTGCCTTAAGCGCCTGTTAACTACAATGCATTGTTTAAAAGCTGACATCTGTGATTGTTTCAGGCACAGGGCCATTGTTTAATTTACTTCGGTTTGATTTTTTTTTTTCTCTCCGCCCTCCCAGTTGGCTTCTCCAGAAGAGTAAAGCCAGACAGTAGTTACTGCTTTGGAAAGAAAAGATAAGCCGGGCACTTTGGAATGCGTTTTTCTAACACTCCTTCGCCAAGTGTTACATGACTGTATCAAATTTCTTTAGACTTTGATAATGAGAAACAGACAATGCCATGGAAAATACAACCAAGAGATCTGCGGTAATAGAGGATTTCAGAAATACACATGGTTCTAAATGGCTCTAAGATTATGTGCTTTAGAGTTCTCAATCTTTTATTTTTTTCATGTTTGAGTAGGCCCTATGGTTGATTATCAGGTTGACGAAGGGCAGAGGCCCTGTCTGCTGATTATAAATGTGCATGTGTGTAAAATTTTCACACATAATATAATATTTCAAAGTTATTTTTATGGGGGCTCAGGGGTCCCAGAACTTAAACAAAACTGCTAATCATTGGCTCCAAGAAATACTTAGAAGGAATCATAGTTTTTTTTAACATCATATGGAGTCATTTGCAGACTTTTGGGCTACAGATCACATTATGTTTATTTATTCAGCTGGCTTTGGAGATTTGAGCAATATTTGGAGGCACACAAGTCTTTGCCTTGCTTAATAAAAAGTATACTCAAAGGTATCGCTCCAGCATTTTTATATACAAAAGGTTCTCACAAGCAGGGGTTGATATTGAAAAAAATGTAATTTTGAAATTAAAAAGAAAGAAACTAAACAATCCTGGGGAAAAAATCATCCAGCATTATCTTTCTTAAGAAATCTTCAACAGATCTTGTGTCCCTCATGCTATAAAGCTTGAAAATACATTATTATCTTTTACAAGAACACTGTAAACTTTATAAATTGCATTATTCTCTGTGATCATCTATGACACACAAGACCTGGCTCACCTTGTAAGAATAATCATTTAACACAGGATGTGTAATTTTGTTGGCATTATTAGTAGAGCTTTATGTCATGAAGTCAATTCAGTCTTTTCCATGAAAGAAGGTGGAATAAATATTTCATAGCTATGGCTTTTGAGGAACATTCCGCCTTTCAATCTTGAGACAGTCTTTCAACATGTATGCCAATCAGAAATCTTTAACAGATGTAAAATGCATCTTGTCTACTTGTCTTTGAAAAACATAAGGATCTCAAGATGCACCTGAAATATTCATTATATGGACAATACTTCAAGCAGGGCTAGACCTTGCTGAGTGTTTCAACCAATACCTATTTGTTCAAGTTTTTTCTCTTTTTCTGTTTTTCCTTGTTCTTTCTTTATTCTTTCTATCTTTCAACATCCCCAATACTTCTAAGTCCATGACTTGTCAAAATGGCTATAATATACCCAGATAAGTAAATTTATTGATAGCATTTAACATCTCAAACATTGTCTTTGATTTGGTTAGCTTCGTGATGGTTTAATGGAAGAACATATTTTGTACCATGAAAATATTTCTTTTACTTCCATTTTTCCTCTTTTGACCAACCTACCTCAGTTATTTTAAGTAATCACTTTACTGTGAAATTATCCTTTGTGTGAGTTTCTCTGTTAACATACAACTAGTGTAGGATAATTTCACTGTCAGCAGGAAAACTCACTTGTGGAATTTTGCCACAGTGATTTTTGTATTCTTTGCTTTGAGTCTCTATGAGAAATATCCCCACAGATTGAACCCATGACCTCCTCTTCTGATCTATGCTCACCTCTTCAATATTGATTTGTCTTTGGCTTGGGTGGATACTGTTAAATTTTGTGTTAATATTTAAGATGTATTTTGTAGATACTGTCATTATTTGACAAGGTGTTACAAAGTAATGTCTCTTTAAAGCGTTTCTTAAAGACAAAATAGGTATTTAATTAAGCTTAAAAAGAAGCAGGGTAATGTCTTTTAATTACGCAAACTTACACAACACACACACAATCACACACACACACACACACTTTTCTACAAATCTGAAACTAGGGAGAACTGCATGTAAAAGAACTTAGAGTCATGAAAGGCCATAAACTAAAACCATTTTCCCATATGCTACTATGTTTCTTATAAAATGCAATAGAGCATTTACAATTCCTATAAATCATTTTATCTGATAACACACTAAAATATATTTTCAATTTCCCTTTTCATCTCTTTTTATCAATACCACCATTTTCTTTTTTCTCACCCGAATCTAAGCTGTTAAACTTCATTAACAGAAATGCCTCCCTGCAGAAAAAAATATATCTCAAGCTTTGTCACAGAGCCAATTGCTATGAGAAGCAAGATAAAAAAGGGACAAAACAAAACATATTTTCAGGTCTTACGATGTGCCAGGCACTGTAGCAAATTTCTTTTCCATGTGTTTTCTCAGTAAAAAATGGAGTAAAAACGATGTGTTTTTCTAAATTGCTACTTCATTATGTTATATATGAAACTGTATTATATTTCTTTTGTTATTGTTCCTGAATTATTTTGATGACTAGACTATTACATCCAGTTTACAGCAATAGAGCACTGTTCCCAGGGAATAAAACATATGAAACATGAAAGGTAACTCTAGTGGATTTAGTTTTTTTATAAAATAGTCTATCCCATAAGAAGTAAAGAATATCCTAGTTCTCACTGAAGTTATTGATGGACATAAATACAGGTACAAACAAGAGAAATTTAGCTCAGACATCAGAAAGAATGCTCACGTGAATCATATCTTTCACAAGTATGCATGAAAAATGTTAATAATTTGGGGATGTTTTTATGAGAAACTAGGTAGCTATATTTGTAGGCTGATTTGTATACATTCTTAACTTTTTTAAGTGCTACCTTAACCCTAATTTAATACTTGAAGAATTTGAAAGAATAGAACTCAGAATAAAATTAACAGTTCAGTGAATATATTAATTTCACCAATGAAAAGATGAATTGGATGGCTTCTATGACAGTGTTTGTTCCTTTGTTTGTCTTTTTAGCCCAACATTCATACTTCTTCAAAGAACTGTAAGCAATGCATTTTTAACAAAATCACAATGACTCTGTTACTCTCGTGAAGATGTATTAATACTGACTACTAAATAAAAATGTCAAAGACGGTAAATATCATGCATAAAAGCATGAAGAAACGCTACATTGGTTTCAGGACAAATAGGAAATATAATATACATTCTGCATAGAAAATGCATTTCTAGTAAAGTTAGGTGAAAACAAATTATAGGCAAAAAAGTTAATGGTTCTCATGATACCTGAATAAGAAGGCAAAATTGAAAGAAATTTGGGCTCTCTGCAATATACAAACAAGGCTGACCCTGAACAAGAGTGTCAAGTGAGTTACCTGCTCTTTACACTCGTCCTTGTGTACCCAGTTCCCTTAAGCCTTTCTCCTGGGTCCAGAGATCTAAGGGTAATTCGCCACAGGCAAGAATCATTATTGCAGGTCCCCTACTCATGAAAGTTTTTGTATGCTAACTTCCATCTTTTTATGGCAGCGATTCTTAAGCCTCTCGACTGTGGCTCACTTACAGATGTACATACTCCAGACTATTTCCATTTTCCGAGGGAAAAAGACCCCATAATAAAAAAATACTTTGGGATAAACAAAATAACAATCAACATATTATAATATAATACCAACACAGCACAGTCCATGATGAGTACAGATAAAATCTAATCATAATGTCACAAATATGTTAATTCATGTCAGTTTGCAACCAAAACAGCAGTAATAACCACATGTGCCTTCCTAGATTTCAAGAACTCTAACAAGTTTCATGTGAACATGAATCTCAGGAGTACTGCAAGGCTCTCAGGCACGAGGTTGTAATCAAATGTCTTTGTAGAATCCTGGCTTAGAGTTCTCAGTTAATTCTGGTAACACACTAATATTAGTTTATGAATAGTATCTTCCACCAACTCAGCAAATACTGGTGAGTATCGGTTAGCCTCTATGAAACTGCACATTATTTAACTATAAGAAGCAAAGAACTACAAATTCTGTCCATCAGGTTGAACTTTGAATTTCTGCAGGAGTACAAGGGGCATACTTTGCGTTTGAGGGATTTCAGCGTCAATGCGCTGATCATGACCTGATGGAGTCAGAAGCTGTTCCCAGATGGAGATTTCATTTTCACCCTTGTTTACTTGGGTGCCAATGGCTACAGACTTGATACCCCAGGAGACAAAAAGAGAGAGAGAGAGAGAAAGCAAAAAAGAAAAAGAAGCTGAGCGCGGTGGCTCACGCCTGTGATCCTAGCACTTTGGGAGGCCTCGGGGGGCGGATCACGAGGTCAGGAGATCGAGACCATCCTGGCTAACACGGTGAAACCCCGTCTCTACTGAAAATACAAAAACATCAGCCGGGCGTGGTGGCGACGCCTGTAGTCCCAGCTCCTCGGGAGGCTGAGGCAGGAGAATGGCAGGAACCCGGGAGGCGAAGGTTGCAGTGAGCAGAGATGGTGCCACTCACTCCAGCCTGGGCGACAGCGAGACTCCGTCTCAAAAAAAAAAAAAAAGACAGTTATGTCTCAGTAAGCCACAATGGTCTATCCGAATAATGATCTACCTTGCTATACAAAACATCTTATAAGCAGAATTCGGTTAGACCACGAACTGGGAAACCGGTGCAGGTAACAACTAGAGGCGACAGCAAAGTTGTCAGTGGTCAGATGAGCTGAGATATGGATCAGGGCCCAATAAAATAGGGGAGTTCTGATAGGATGACAACAAGCTGATGGGTTAAACCGCCTGTATAGTTTCGAAGTGAGATCTTAGAGCCCTAATACTCCAGATGGGGAATCTAGATGCCCAGCAATTTCTTAACTAGAGCTTTGTGTGTTACATTGCTCTCACCCATTTAAGTCAGTGTTTTTCAGAGGGCACCCTCCTTTTCCCAAGACTCTGAATTATCAAAGCCAAATCAGCAAGTAGCGTCTTTTTCTTTATTATTATTATACTTTAAGTTCTAGGGTACATGTGCACAACGTGCAGGTTTGTTACATATGTATACATGTGCCATGTTGGTGTGCTGCACCCATTAACTCATCGTTTACATTAGGTATATCTCCTAATGCTATCCCTCCCCCTACCTCCCCCCACAATAGGACCCGGTGTGTGATGTTCCCCTTCCTGTGTCCAAGTGATCTCATTGTTCAATTCCCACCTATGAGGGAGAACATGCGGTGTTTGGTTTTCTGTTCTTGTGATAGTTTGCTGAGAATGATGGTTTCCAGCTGCATCCAGGTCCCCACAAAGGACACAAATTCATCCTTTTTTATGGCTGCATAGTGTTCCATGGTGTATATGTGCCACATTTTCTTAATCCAGTCTGTCACAGATGGACATTTGGGTTGATTCTAAGTCTTTGCTATTGTGAATAGTGCCGCAATAAACATACATGTGCATGTGTCTTTATAGCAGCATGATTTATAATCCTTTGGGTATATACCCAGTAATGGGATGGCTGGGTCATATGGTATTTCTAGTTCTAGATCCTTGAGGCATCACCACACTGTCTTCCAAAATGGTTAAACTGGTTTACAGTCCCACCAACAGTGCAAAAGTGTTCCTATTTCTCCACATCCTGTCCAGCACCTGTTGTTTCCTGACTTTTTAATGATCACCATTCTAACTGGTGTGAGATGGTATCTCGTTGTGGTTTTGATTTGCATTTCTCTGATGGCTAGTGATGATGAGCATTTTTTCATGTATCTGTTAGCTGCATAAATGTCTTCTTTTGAGAACTGTCTGTTCATATCCTTTGCCTACTTTTTGATGGGGTTTGTTTTTTTCTTGTAAATTTGTTTGAGTTCTTTGTAGGTTCTGGCTATTAGCCCTTTGTCAGATGAGTAGATTGCAAAAATTTTCTCCCATTCTGTAGGTTGCCTGTTAACTCTGATGGTAGTTTCTTTTGCTGTGCAGAAGCTCTTTAGTTTAATTAGATCCCATCTGTCAATTTTGGCTTTTGTTGCCATTGCTTTTGGTGTTTTAGACATGAAGTCCTGACCCATGCCTATGTCCTGAATGGTATTGCCTAGGATTTCTTCTAGGGTTTTTATGCAAACCACGTCTTTCATTAATTGTTCTCCACTTGCTCTAGGGTGAGGTGATTCTATGGCTCAGATGAAGGCTCGGTGACACCTGCTTGTCTGAACATATCAATCCATCCTTACAAAGTGATATAAAGTGTGTTCTAATGTGAAATAACTATTGCTTATCCTGTTCTAATTTCCAGTTACATTATTCAAGTACTACTGGAGTTGATTTACAAGCATCTTTCACCGTTCTTTGGAGCTTACAGATAGAAAAAGTGTTTAATAAACTTCACCTGAGTCACAAGGCAAGCTGTGCTGGCCGTCGATTGCCAATACACTGTTTGGATATTAGCTTAGAGCACAGGATTTAGATCTTACTAGCTGTTGTGAACAGTTGTCATTTGTATTAATAAATCTTTAAAGGAAAGCTTGTTCCTGGAGATTTAACATTTTATTTCCAGAAAAGCCAAGAACAAATGTGAATATGGCTAATAGCTAATTTTTTCTTCCTTCTTTCTTCTCCTTTTTCTTGTTGCCGAAGATGATGGCCCTTCAGGGGACAAAGGGACAGAAGACACAAAATGCATTCTTTGGAGTTGGCTTTGGACACCTTCAGTTTTCTGCTAAAAAGTTCTAGTCTGGTTGACCCCTAATCTTCTTAGTGTTTGATCGTGGACACGCTGACAGTACCGTCATCCTCATGCCTACACGGAGGATGGCAAAGATGAGGGGTTGAAGGCTTGCTAAAGCACTTTCCTCATTGACAAAATTGGCAGTGACCTTAATCAGTGACTCTCTAAGCTTTTTAGCACTGACAGAAATAACCATTTTTTTCCACTCTGTCTATTTTCATCATAGACACTTTTTTCCTCTGATCTTCAGAAATGATACTCGTCCATAGGTTTGTAGAGCTTTAGAAAATCTGGTCACTGTACTCTTCTTCCATTTGTATTGTGATTCTTATCAAAATCCCCCAAATATATATTTAAGGAGACTTGATTGGGAAAAAATCTCAGAATATAGAAAAATGTCTATCTATGAACAGAAAAATTGGTCAGTTTAAGTCCATTTTAAATAATCAGTTTGGTTACCACTGTTTATAAACCTGTACAGAATACAAATGGCTCTAAATTGTATACTATATTCATTTTCTTTAAATCTATAGATCTTAGTTATTTTTCTAAATATTTGCAAGGGGTATGAAATTCCTGAAAGCTGAAAATAGTTTCTGTAAGGGAAAAGTTAACAGTAAATGACTATTTTAATTCACTTGATATTTGGAAACCATAATCTTGATTGCATGGCTAAACTCAATCGCACCCTTAAGTAATTATTCTCCATAAATTAACATACTATTTCTATCTTCTGTAATTTTCAAGAAATCAAGGCTGTTAACTATAAGCTATGGCTAAAATCACAGTGAAACTAGAAGTTTCTAACATCCTCCTGGTTAACTGTATGGTGATCCGTTGTGTCTAATTCCTAATTAGGATGGACTAAACAACCAAACCAACTGCCCCTCCACTCAGTTACTTAGTTTATCTAGATAACTGCCTTGGTTTGTTTCTTTGGCATATAATTGCAAGTAATAAAAATCCCGTAGTTGGAGAAGAATGAGAAGTCACTGAGATTATATATTTACAATTTATAGCTTTTGAAATGATTATTTTTGTCATTTATTCTAATCTGTGAACCCTAGCCAGGCTAAGTCCTGAATCACTGCATGATGTTTAAGAGAGGCTGCTTTTCAGAAAAGAGAACAACAGCACTGATGTGTGTGTAGAATAACCGAAACTCAGGCCAGCTCCATCACCCCACAATTTTTATTATCATTTTTTAATGTATCCAAGTCAACAAACAAGACAAATAACCACTTCGCAGTATTAACCCTGCCTGAATTTTAAAACATTCTGCGTTTGAACACAGCCTCCTCCATAAAACTTGCGTCTCTTGTCTTTCCTAACGCCGCAGTCTTCAGAGACTCCTTCCTCTTCTATGATTCCTTTCTCCCTCCTAGATGGGAGTCTGTCCATATCCACCCCCTTAATATTCTACACTGTCCCTTGGCAATCTCATCTAACCTCATTGCCTTAATGATCACTTTTCTGAGACTGGAAGTTTTGTTTTGGTTTGTTTTAAATCTTTGACCCTTGGACCACACTGATTCCCCTGCTACAGATTCCCCAGTAAACCTCTGCTTTTCATCATGCGTTATTATAATCCTCTGTATCAGTTTGTCTCCATAAGCTGGGAATTCCATGAGGCCTGGGCTCATATCCTTCCAATTTCACTGCTGAATTTCTGGGCCTAGCACAATACCCAAATTATTACAAGTGACTTAATCGCTGCTCTCAGAGTTTCACCTCAGTTCCAATCCCTCTGAAAAATTCCTTCAATCAAACTGAAACGCATCAAATTTCGCCTCCTATTTCCATTATGTTCAAACTCTGTAACTTGGTCATTTTGTCCCCCATACATGGGCTGCTCCCCATTCAATCTTCCTGTCCCAGGCCCTGCCCACCACCTTGAAGACCATACTCATTCTCAGTCTCCATTTAGGCCCCACCTCCTCCAAAAATCACCACCTCTTCCTGTTGGAAGTCACCTCTTCTGCCTCCTGACTCCCAGAACATTTGATTATACCTCCTTTATGATACTCACCAGTTTGGTATATTTATTACACTTCTTTGTTTGTTTAATTTCCTTGAAGAAAAGTTTTACAATAGCCAGCTACACATCTCCCGTACCACCTGGTACATGCAGAGATAGTAATTGCTTGTTACGTGACAGAGCAAACCAGTTATCATTTTATAGTTCTGTAGAAAAATACATTAGGAAATAGGTGACATATACTGTTACGATAAAAGTAATGTTTTATAGGATAGCAATTTTTCTATTTGTTCTGTTTTTCCAGGCTTGAACCACAGCCAATATCTCTGCTTGGCAACTCTAATGAACAAATTGCCACAAAAGTGAAAGAGAACACACCTTTTTGGTAAGTAGCATATACATTTCTAAATCTGATGGTAAGCACAAGGCTAATGTTTATGCCTCCATTTTGTTTAAAGTCCTATTTAATAAAAATTGTAGATGTTCTGGTATGTTTTCTTGGAGATAGAGGGAATTGAGGAAAAGTTTTCAAGAAAACTGTTATTTCTTCCAGACATTTGTATAAAACCTTTCAGTTTTGACACAATATTGAGGTAATTCCCTATATTTCTGGAAATAGTTTATATTTGAGGGGAAATTTTTTGGAAGCATAATAGACATGCAGAAAATGTGGGAACCCTGAGTACACAGCTGGATGGATTTGTACAAAGGGAGCGCATCCCTTAACCAGGACCCGGTTAACAAACAGCGTATTCTCCACACGCCAACACGTATCTCCAGCCCCGAGCCCCTTCTAGTCACACCCCCTCCCACCTCCCTTCCCTCACCCCAGCACGGCTAACCAGGATCATGGCTTCTAACACTGCAAATTTATTTCCCCTGCTTTTAAATTTTCTATAAACAGAGGAACTATCTTTTTGAATGACTTAAAAAAGACGAAATTGAGAAAATGAACAAGAAGCCCAAGTGATCTTCTATTCATGTAACAGCTGTTTTGCCAGATGATTTGACAACTAATTGGCATTATCTCACCTTTATTCTAAACCCCAGCAAACATCACCTGTTTTAATCGAGGGTCACTGCTGATTAAGCCTCTACTTGTGTTGTTCCCGTATTTGTGCTTAATAAATTACAACTTGCCCAAGATCAGCAAAGGTATTCGTCACGTCAAACGTTTACAGCAACTGCCTTTTATAATTAAAGCAAAAGATTTTCTTTTAGCATTGACTGATTAAATTGGTAATTAATACGGGATGAAGATTTTGCATGGTTTCTCAGAGCAACCAAGAAGAGAGAAGTAGATCAGCAAACAGCTTAATGACACGTTTCTTAAAGACTTTATTGTATTTAGCATAATAAATGACAAAATAGGATCACATTTCTTTATTTCAAGAAAGATAAATGCATTTCTAGTTATTTATTCCAGAGAAGGCCTTCCCAACAGCCTCCTGATTCCTGCTAATTTTCAGGCCTCTTCCTAAAAAATAGCAATTAAATCCTAACACTTTGAATGCTCCACTTAATATTAGGATTTCTACCTGTCCTAAACTTCCAAAAAAAAAAAAAAACTGTTGCTGACCAATTTTCTTATACTATTTTGAAATGTTAGGGTGCTAATCCTACATTATTAATTTATATTTTAGGGTACCTGGTTCCTTTCGTAAAAATAATGTGTCATCTAAACCATTTCTTTACATTTAGTGTCATTATTAATCTGCAAATCACAGTGTGATATTTCATCTCATCTTACCTATTATATATTAATTCCCTGTTACCCAAAAGAACTTCTTGACTTTGCTCTTAAATTTCAGGAAACACTTGAGTTTAGAGGGATTTGCAGTCCTCTATATACCTACGTCACCTTACATATTCTTAAACATGTATTTAATTTATCTTTCATTATGTAAATCATGTATAAAAGAAAAGGATTTAAAGTAATAATTCCTACTCAGTTTTGTTGAAATTGATCTAAGAGGCTTCTAATTATTTTAAGGTTATGCATGTTATAAAGCAGTTAGTACGCTGCAAAGTTAAAATTGGTATTCAGTAATTGAATTGTTTGTCATATAAAGGATAAATGCTGAGGGGATGGGTATACCCTTCTCCATGATGTTTTCCACATTCTTGCCAGCATCTAAACATCGCATGTAACCACCCATAAATATATACAACTACTAGGTATCCACAAAAATTAAAAATTTAAGTTTTTTTTAAACCAAGACCTTGAGATGTAGAGATTTTTATAAGCTTAACATTTACGGAGTGCACTGAGAATTTGCTTGATGTTCTTCAGGACAGAGAGATGGCCTAGTCACTGCATAATGGGATTTGTGTCTAAATTAGGAGAAATTAAATACAATATCACAACAACGCTCAAAAAGTAATAAAAGTAATAAAATTGACATTAAAATGCACAATTTGACAATATCACAACTTAAAAAAAGTTGGAAATTACGGAAGTAGACACATGGAAATATTCCATTGAGCTATTGATGTGAAAAACAAGGAGTTATTTCTGTAATAAAGACAAGGTCAGTTCTACTTAAACACCACCAATAAACAACCACTGTTCTGTCTATCAGGAAGGTTGGTTTTACCTACTCTTAACCTTCGTTGAAAGGTAATCATAACAACGTGTGCTTTTCTGCTTCTGGCTTCTTTCGTTCAACGTGATGTTTTTCAGTTCCATACCTGTTGTTGAGTATGACAGTAGTCATACATGTATTTTTTACTCTTGAATAGTATTTCATTGATTAATATGCCACAACTTTTTAATCATTCGCCTCCTGTACATTTGGGTTTTTTCCAAGTTTTAGATACTATGAATCAAGCTGTCATGAACATTTTTGTAAAAGTCTTTCTGTGGACATATGTGTGCATTTCTCTTGGGATAATACCAAGGAGTAAAATTTCTGGTTAGCTTTTGACACACTGTCTAGCAGTATTTTCAAGCCTTTGTCCCATTTTACACTCTCACCAGAAATGTATGAGAGTTCCATTTGTCCCAAATAACAACTGGTGTTATTATTCTTCTGGGTTTCAGCTTTCTTGTGATCTCACTGTGGATTTAAATTTACGTTATCCTTATGACTAATGATGCGTGTTTTCATGTGCTTATTAGCCGTTCATGAGTCTGCCTTTTTTGGAGTGTCTATTTGAGTCCTTTGCCCATTAGATATGGTTGTCTCACTTGCTTTTAAAATATCTTTTGGGTATTCAGGTATTTGCTTTTTGGATATTTGTCTTTAAAATATCTTTTGGGTAGACCTTTGTCAGATGTATTATGTCAGATATATTATGAATATTTTCATTCAGTTAGTGACTTACCTTATTCCTTAACGATGTCTTATGGTAAATAGGCTTTTAAAAATTTTGATGACATTGATCAATATTTTTATTCTTGGTGCTTTCTGTATCCTCTCTAAAAAATATTTGCCAATACCAGGTTTGAAAATCCTTATAGTTTTGATGCAATTGGGTCTATGATCTTGAATTAGTTTTTATGCATAGTGTGAAGTAGGGGTTGAGATGTATTTGTTTTTATATGTTCACACAATTATTTCAATACAGCAAAAAAAAAAATCACTTCAAATTGAATAGCTTTGGAATTTTGGTGAAAGTTGATGGGTCATATGTGTCTATTTCTGAACTGTTTATTCTATTTTATTGATCTATTCTATTATCCCTATATCAATACCACACTAAGAACGTTGTAGTCTTGAAATCAGGTGATATAAGTCCCAAATTTTATTCTTCTTTTTCATGAATTTTTCTAGCCGTTTTAGATCTTTTACAATTCCGTATATAGCTTAGAATCAACTAGTCATTTTCTACACAAGAGTTTGTTGAGATTTTGATTGACATTGCATTGAATCTCTAGTTCAATTTGAAGAAAAATGACTATTTTAATGATTTTGAGCCTTCCAATCCGTGAATATGGTAACTCTCTCCTTTTATTTAGATCTTTTTAAATATTTTGTATTTTTTAGTTTAGAACTCTCTAGTAGTTTTTTTATAGATTCTTTTGAATTTTTATGTAAACGGTCATTTGTCTACTTCATCTTTTCCAAACTTTATGCCTTTTATGTCTTTCCCTTTACTTATTGTACCATCTCAGACTATCCGTACAATGTTGAATAGAAGTGGTGAGAAAAATTTGCCTCGTTTCTGACCTCAGGAGAGGAAAAAATGTTCAATATTTTGTTATTAAGTATGATATTAACTTCAGGCTTTTCATAGATGTTTTCTCAGACTAAGGAGGTTCCTTTTTATTCCTACTTTGTTAAGTGTGTTTTATAATGAAGGGGTGTTCAGTTTTGTCAAAAGCTTTCCTTCCTGCATACATTGAAATGATTATATGGTCTTTCTTCCTTTTCTGATAATTTAGTGAATTAAATTGATTTTTTTAAGTGCTAAGTCCATCTTGCGTTCCTGGGATAAAATCCTCATTTGCTCACGGTGTGTGGTTATTTTATGTAATCCTAGATCTGACTTGAGAGTGTTTTGTTAAAACTTATTTATGTCTATATTCAGGAGAAATACTGGTTTCTATGTTTTCTTGAAATATTTTTGTCAAGTTTTATTACCAAGATGCTGTTGGTCTCATTAAATGAGTTGGAAGGTATTTAAATATTTCCTCCTTTTGTGTTTTCTTAAATAATTTGTGTAGATTTATATGTTTCATACATTTTTAATAGAAACTCACCAGAGCATCCATGTAGGCTTAGAGTTATCTTGGTGGGGAGCTTTTTAATTGCAATTTAAATATATGTGTGTATATATATATATAATATTTATATATATAAAGTTATTCAGGTTTTCTGCTTTTCGTGTTAATATTTACAGGGTTTTACTTTTTTTAAACTTTTATTTTAAGTTCAGGGACACATGTGCAGGTTTGTTACATAGAAAAACTTGTGTCATGAGGGTTTGTTGTACCGATTATTTCATCACCCAGGTATTAAGCCCAGTATCCATTAGTTATTTTTCCTGATCCTCCCCCTCCTCCCACCCTCCACCTTCTGATAGGCCCCGGTGTGTGTAGCTCCCCTCTATGTGTCGATGTGACAGACAGTGTGGTTCAATATACTTATTTTATTTAAGTTGTAAAGTGTATTTACACAAATGTTCGTATTTCTTTATTATCCTTTGAATGTCTCTATGAATTGTGATCATATTCCCTCTTTCATTTTTGATATCGATTATTTATATTTTCAGATTTCTTTCTTGATCAGTCTTGCTGGGGCCCATTAATTTTATTAGCGTTGGTGCCAGTATGAGAATGGACAGAGGCATTGAAGTAATACTGGGAGGAGGAGTTCAGACTCGTTCTTACTTCTGGAGCCTTTCTTCTCAGCTCCTCTAACAAACTTACTCATTTACATTTCAGCTCTCACCACTTGGCCTTATAAAAAACACATAGTATCAACATTTGGATTTGTTGACTTTATTTTTTTCTTAATTAATTGCCTTAGTTCCCTTATTTTTACTATTTCCTTTCATTTTCTTACTTTGATTCTTATGTGATCTTCTTTTTCCAGATACTTAGAAGGTAATTAAGATTATTAGCTTTAACTCTTACTTCTCTTCTAATATAAGGTTTGTTTTGTTTTGTTTTGTTTTTCCCCAGGAGTCTCGCTTTGTCGCCCAGGCTGGAGTGCAGTGGCAAGATCTTGGCTCACTGCAGCCTCCACCTCCCGGGTTCAAGCGATTCTCCTGCCTCAGTCTCCTGAGTAGCTGAGATTACAGAGGCATGCCACCACGCCCAGCTAATGTTTGCATTTTTAGTAGAGATGGGGTTTCACCATGTTGGCGAGGCTGGTCTCAAACTCCTGACCTCAGGTGATCTGCCTTCCTCGGCCTCCCAGAGTGCCAGGGTTACAGGCATGAGCCACCGGGCCCAGCCTAATATATGTATTTTAATGCTACAAATTTTCCTTGAATCTCTGCTTTAACTGCATTCCATAAATTTTTATTTATGGTGTTTTTATCATCATTTAGCTCAAAAGATCTTCTAATTTCTCTCATGATTTATTATTTCATTAGGCATTATTTAGAGGCATATTGTTTTATTTCCAAATATTTGGGAATTTTCTGTATCTCCTATTCTTATTAATATGTAATTGAATTCCACTGTCATTGGAGAGGTACTTTGTGAGGTTTCTGTCTTTGGAAATTTATTGAGATATTCTATTTTATAGCCCAGAATCAGCACATGATCTATCTTGGCAAATGTTTTAAGTGCATTTGAAAGAAACATGTTCTCCGAAGTTACTGAGTATGGTGTGTGTGTGGTTTTTTGTTTTTGTGTGGGTGGGTTGGTTGGTTGGTTGGTGGTTGGTTGGTTTTGTTTTGAGATGGCGTCTCATTCTGTCACCCAGGCTGAAGTGCAGTGGCACGATCTTGGCTCACTGCAATCTCCCCATCCCAGGTTCAAGCGATTCTCCAACCTCAGCCTCCAGAGTAGCTGGGACTACAGGCACGCACCACCATGCCCAACTAATTTTTGTATTTTTAGTAGAGACAGGGTTTCACCATGTTGGCCAGGCTGGTCTCAATATCCTGACCTGGTGATCCGCCCACCTCAGCCTCCCAAAGTGCTGGGATTATAGGCGTGAGCCACTGAGCCCAGCCTAATTTTTGTATTTTTATTAGAGATGGAGTTTTACCATGCTGGCCAGGCTGGTCTCAAATTCCTGACCTCAGGTGATCCACCTGCCTTGGCCTCCCAAAGTGCTGAGATTATAGGCATGAACCACTGCACCTGGCCGAGTATGGTGTTTTATAAGTACCAATTTATTTAATCTGGTTGATCATGTGGTTGACATTTTCTTTATTCTAACAATTTTTTATCTACTTATTCTACAAAATACTGAGAAAGAAGTGTCAAAAATGTCTAACTGTTAGTGTGATTTTGTCAATTTCCCTTTTTTCTTCTGTCGACATTTGCTTCACACATTTTTGAATCTCTCTTATTAGGTGCATACACACATACCTGTTGTTGGAGCTTGTTCTAAGTTCCTAATCAATGAAGACTTTTATTATTATAAAAGGTCTCTCTTTCACTCTTACCACTCAGACTGGGTTGGCTTCAGCTTCTCTCCATCCTGTATGATAAAAGAGATAGAGAGATTAGCTCTCTGCCTCATAAAGAATAGCCAATGCCTGCTTGATCACATGGAATCTTGCCCTCCATTTGGACAACACAAGTCTTAGCCAAGGACCCACAGAGACTCCATACAGACTTCTCCTCCTTTCTCCTATCCCTACCCTGCACCGCCCTCCTTTCTGGTACCCTACCATGCACGTTCCAGATGCCACAGCAGCCCTGGTGGCTAATCTCCGCCTCCTCTGTTTAATGTTAACACAGTGCTCTACTTTGGCTCTGCTTCTTTGCATGCAATCTGGAAACTGCCACAAGGCAGGGAGCCAGGACAAATATAGAGTTTCCTTTATGTGCTTCCCTTCTCTCAAAGATCCATCCTGCACTGGCTGTTGTTCATTGCCTCCATACAGTTATTGTATGTATTGTGTCCAGGTTTATTGTTGTTTAGGATGGGAGAACACATCCAGGGCCAGTTATTCCTTCATGGCCATGTGTTGAAGTGCTTCTGTTTGGTCACGTTTTTTAATGATAGACAAAATAATTACAGCAAGTCTCTATTTGCGTTTTGGTAGAGTGAAAAAAGGACATCTCATCATCTTCAAATCTAGCCAAATAAAATATCCATCAAGCTCTCATAAATAAGGCAGATATGTCTCCTGTTTGCCTAACGTAGTCCCAGTTAATGCCTACTATTAATTTCACTCTCAAAAATAGCCTCACTTTTGTAATAAATGGCCTGGCTATCCTATTTATAAATAGTGATTGTTAGAGAATCCTATAGGCCAAATTTACCTTCATTATTCAATAGTTTTTCATATTCAGTTTATGTTTTCCAAATTTAATGTTGTTATTTCTTCTTTAGGAACCTTTTTTTTTTTTTAACTGGTTTGTAAGTCTTCATACAACCTACCTCTTCATTCTCTGACACTATGAAATAGGTTTTAACTGTGGTCAGAATGTGTCTTTGAGAAATAAACTGCACAACACAAACCATACTTTTATTAGAAAATTTCTTATAGTAGGAAAAACACATCCCATTTATTCACAAATTTCTCCTTCTCGATAAGTCAAAAGACAACACATTGATCTTCCTCACCATAGTTGATGGAATTTCCTGCATGGACTCTACGTTCAGAGCCTTGGCTTGGTACAAGTGTGCCAATGGACAGAGGCCTTAAAGTATTATTGAGGGGAGAAGTTAAGACTTATTCTTAATTCTGGAGCTTCTGTTCTCAGTTCCTCTGACAAACTTAGTGATTGACATTTCAGCTATCATTATCTGGCCTTATGAAAAACACATAATAACTTGAATATGCCCAAACATCCCACAGAAAAAGAAAATATGCTGAGAAAACTGTCCCATATTTCCTTACCTTTGGAAAAGAATGAATTACTTCAGCAAAACAGCATTTGAAAGTAAACATGGTATCTTTGGCCATAAATATGCCTCCTCTTCTTTATAAAGGTACGATGTCCTCTGGACTATATTTCTGGCCATGGAGTCAATGCCATGATAGCTTAGTAAACATGATATAAGATAAACACTCTTGTTCGTTATTTATTTTCTTTGAATATACACCTAGTTAATGCAGACTGACAACTTGAATGGCTATCTAGTTATTTTTCAATTTCCAAGTTATATATCATATTGAGGCAGTAATAAATGTTGCACTTTCAAATCTTATGCAAATATGTTGTATTTCCATATATCTCATGTTTGGCAATTTATTACTTTTATGTTTTTATTTTGAAACTATTTATAACCTATTTAATGGCAGACTTGTACCTACCATGAAATATGGGGAACACCTTTCATTAAGTGGAAGGTTTTCTTTTATGATAGACCTTACAGAAGATTCAAGCTGTTAGTCAGAGGCACTTATTTTGAGAGAGTGGCAGCTTGGGTGCTGTAATACGTTTCCTCTGTTTTAAAACATCCCAAAGAATGCTGTCAGCTCTAAGTTTCTATACCTAGTATCTACTAAATCAGATCAAGCCATTTTTACATAACGGTTGCAAATGTGTTTTTTTGAATGTTAAATCTGTTTCTATTTTTCAATCAATTTAAAATGTGTAGAAAAAGTGTTCTGATTGTATATTATCCAATTTTCATCAGCTGCCGGAAGGAAGTGCTGTGAAAATCTGTGATTTAAAACCCTTAAAACTTCTGCTTGAAATGCATGTTTTGTTAAGAACATTAAATATGCAAAGTATTTTGAACAGAATTTTGATGTATTTATTAATAGGATTTAAAAGTTTTAGGATTTCAGATATTCATAGATTTTATTATCCTTGATTTGCAAGGTCATGTATTTTAGGTCTTTATATTTCTCCTTTAGGAAATAATTGGAATCGTGAAGGAAACTGGTCAAAGAAAAATAAAGAAATAATTATATTATTAATAATAATTTTATCTTTTCTCAGAGTTATTGGAAAGTATATTTTATATAAGGTATATATATGTATATATAACCACAAATATCAATAAACACTTACCTAAAACCCATTGTATATCAATCATTTGCCTGTGAGCTGTGTAACATACACAGGTCTTCCCTTCCAGGAGTTTGTGATCTAGTGAAATGTATAAAAATATACATGTCAAAGGAGTGGCTTAAGTACTGTTGGATTTTAGAGGGGGGAAACAACTTTTTCTTCCTCTAAGACTTTATGTCTGAAGCGGGATTTGAGTTGAATAAAGGTGATACATAATAGTAATGCATGACAAAAATAATACTGAATGACAAATTTAAATGCAATATTTGTTTTATTAAATCTAAACAACTTAGATTGGATATAAAAAATAAGAGTGGAAGATACAAAATAATCCAATTACAGCAGATGCTTTTTTATAGCTATATTTTGTTTCATACTAATTGAAAAATTAGAAGCAGAGAAACTCTGTTAATTAGTACTTTATTTAGTTTTTATTATATTTAGCTTTACCTCCTCTATGAGTCAGCATTCATGTTTATCCATATCAAGAGATAGCCAAAAAATTGTGACTTAAACATACAGGGATTGATTTTCTCACTTATGGCAAATCACCGGCATAGCAGCTCCATGATGTTACTGGGGTTTCTTTCTAGCCCTTTAACCACCCACTCCTATGGTATTGAATCAAGTCCAAGACAGCACCTGGAGCTCCAGTCATCACATCTCTCTTCTAGGCCTATATCAAGAGGAAGGAACAAAGAAGGGTGCCAGCCCTTCCTTGAAGAAGGCCTTAAGGAGGTACCATGTGCTGTTTTGCTTATACACCAGTGGCCAAGAGGTTGTCAAATAGCTGCATCTACTACATGGAGGTTGGAAAATGCAGTCTTCTAGATGGATGTGGATTGCCCAGACTGAAGACAGGGTTTGGTGGTAGTGCGGAAAGGAAGGAGCCTAGTGTAGGCATATGGCTGTTTCTGTCATTCTTGCTAAACATGTTTAAGGTTCCTGATGCACATTGTGGTGTTACTAATTTGAAATGAGACACCTGACATAAGGGCTGTTACTTACTGGGTGGAATTATGTTAGGCACTAGACATATTGTTCAGTCCTTAGGTAGGCTCCACACATTCTAGTTGTCTGCTCTGATGAAGATCATGAAAGAATTCACTGAAAATGGCTGAACCTAGTTTGAGAATGGTGGACATCTGGCTGTGTGTTTAACTTACGTACAAGGCTGCATATCATTATATTTGGGTGAATGATTAGGTAGGTATGTATATAGCTAACATATTGTATAATTGGGTTGATATAAAAATAGAGGGGGAAGAAAATGAGGGGGGCAGGAAAAGGAAGAGAAGAGAGAAGAAGGAGAAACGGAATTGGGAAAGTTCTTAGCAGTACATCAAGGATAATCTGGTCTATGGTCTAATCAAAATGTATGTCTGTGTATTAACCTGTTCTGCTCTTTAGTTTCATAGTGTAGGGCATGATTCTACTCTGGGATGCTGTTTTGGTTATGACCTTTATTGTTTTTGGTAGTTGATTATTTTTATTATTATTATTATACTTTAAGTTCTAAGGTACATGTGCATAACGTGCAGGTTTGTTACATATGTATACATGTGCCATGTTGGTGTGCTGCACCCATCAACTCGTCAGCACCCATCAGCTCGTCATTTTCATCAGGTATAACTCCCAATGCAATCCCTCCCCTCTCCCCTCTCCCCGTAATAGGCCCCGGTGTGTGATGTTCCCCTTCCCGAGTCCAAGTGATCTCATTGTTCAGTTCCCACCTGTGAGTGAGAACATGCGGTGTTTGGTTTTCTGTTCTTGCGATAGTTTGCTGAGAATGATGGTTTCCATCTGCATCCATGTCCCTACAAAGGACACGAACTCATCCTTTTTTATGGCCGCGTAGTATTCCATGGTGTATATGTGCCACATTTTCTTAATCCAGTCTGTCACTGATGGACATCTGGGTTGGTTCCAAGTCTTTGCTATTGTGAATAGTGCCGCAATAAACATACGTGTGCATGTGTCTTTATAGCAGCATGATTTATAATCCTTTGGGTATATACCCAGTAGTGGGATGGCTGGTCATATGGTACTTCTAGTTCTAGATCCTTGAGGAATCGTCATACTGTTTTCCATAATGGTTGAACTAGTTTACAATCCCACCAACAGTGTAAAAGTGTTCCTATTTCTCCACATCCTCTCCAGGATCTGTTGTTTCCTGACTTTTTAATGATCGCCATTCTAACTGGTGTGAGATGGTATCTCATTGTGGTTTTGATTTGCATTTCTCTGATGGCCAGTGATGACGAACATTTTTTCATGTGTCTGTTGGCTGTATGCATGTCTTCTTTTGAGAAATGTCTGTTCATATCCTTTGCCCACTTTTTGATGGGGTTGTTTGTTTTTTTCTTCTAAATTTCTTTGAGTTCTTTGTAGATTCTGGATATTAGCCCTTTGTCAGATAAGTAGGTTGCAAAAATTTTCTCCCATTCTGTAGGTTGCCTGTTCACTCTGATAGTAGTTTCTTTTGCTGTGCAGAAGCTCTTTAGTTTAATTAGATCCCACTTGTCAATTTTGGCTTTTGTTGCCATTGCTTTTGGTGTTTTAGACATGAAGTCCTGACCCATGCCTATGTCCTGAAGGGTATTGCCTAGGTTTTCTTCTAGGGTTTTTATGGTATTAGGTCTAACATTTTATTTATAGATTTAATAAATAAATCTAATCCATCTTGAATTAATTTTCATATAAGGAGTAAGGAAAGGATCCAGTTTCAGCTTTCTACTTATGGCTAGCCAATTTTCCCAGCACCATTTATTAAATAGGGAATTCTTTCCCCATTTCTTGTTTTTGTCAGGTTTGTCAAAGATCAGATGGCTGTAGATGTGTGGTATTATTTCTGAGGACTCTGTTCTGTTCCATTGGTCTATATCTCTGTTTTGGTACCAGTACCATGCTGTTTTGGTTACTGTAGCCTTGTAGTATAGTTTGAAGTCAGATAGCGTGATGCCTCCAGCTTTGTTCTTTTGACTTAAGATTGTCTTGGCAATGTGGGCTCTTTTTTGGTTCCATATGAACTTTAAAGCCGTTTTTTCCAATTCTGTGAAGAAACTCATTGGTAGCTTGATGGGGATGGCATTGAATCTATAAATTACCTTGGGCAGTATGGCCATTTTCACGATATTGATTCTTCCTATCCATGAGTATGGTATGTTCTTCCATTCGTTTGTATCCTCTTTTATTTCACTGAGCAGTGGTTTGTAGTTCTCCTTGAAGAGGTCCTTTACATCCCTTGTAAGTTGGATTCCTAGGTATTTTTTTCTCTTTGAAGCAATTGTGAATGGAAGTTCATTCATGATTTGACTCTCTGTCTATTACTGGTGTATAAGAATGCTTGTGACTTTTGCACATTAATTTTGTATCCTGAGACTTTGCCGAAGTTTCTTATCAGTTTAAGGAGATTTTGGGCTGAGACAATGGGGTTTTCTAAATATACAATCATGTCATCTGCAAACAGGGACAATTTGACTTCTTCTTTTCCTAACTGGATACCTTTTATTTCTTTCTCTTGCCTGATTGCCCTAGCCAGAACTTCTAACACTATGTTGAATAGGAGTGGTGAGAGAGGGCATCCCTGTCTTGTGCCAGTTTTCAAAGGGAATTTTTCCAGTTTTTGCCCATTCAGTATGATATTGGCTGTGGGTCTGTCATAAATAGCTCTTATTATTTTGAGGTACGTTCCATCAATACCGAATTTATTGAGCATTTTTAGCATAAAGAGCTGTTGAATTTTGTCAAAAGCCTTTTCTGCATCTATTGAGATAATCATGCGGTTTTTGTCTTTGGTTCTGTTTATATGCTGGATTACGTTTATTGATTTGCGAATGTTGAACCAGCCTTGCATCCCAGGGATGAAGCCCACTTGATCATAGTGGATAAGCTTTTTGATGTGCTGCTGGATCCAGTTTGCCAGTATTTTATTGAGGATTTTTGCATCGATGTTCGTCAGGGATATTGGTCTAAAATTCTCTTCTTTTGTTGCGTCTCTGTCAGGCTTTGATATCAGGATGATGTTGGCCTCATAAAATGAGTTAGGGAGGATTCCCTCTTTTTCTATTGATTGGAATAGTTTCAGAAGGAATGGTACCAGCTCTTCCTTGTACCTCTGGTAGAATTCAGCTGTGAATCCATCTGGTCCTGGACTTTTTTTGGTTGGTAGGCTATTAATTATTGCCTTAATTTCAGAGCCTGCTATTGGTCTATTCAGGGATTCAACTTCTTCCTGGTTTAGTCTTGGGAGAGTGTAAGTGTCCAGGAAATTATCCATTTCTTCTAGATTTTCTAGTTTATTTGCGTAGAGGTGTTTATAGTATTTTCTGATGGTAGTTTGTATTTCTGTGGGGTCGGTGGTGATATCCCCTTTATCATTTTTTATTGCGTCTATTTGATTCTTCTCTCTTTTCTTCTTTATTAGTCTTGCTAGCGATCTATCAATTTTGTTGATCTTTTCAAAAAACCACCTCCTTGATTCATTGATTTTTTTGGAGAGTTTTTTGTGTCTCTATCTCCTTCAGTTCTTCTCTGATCTTGGTGATTTCTTGCCTTCTGCTGGCATTTGAATGTGTTTGCTCTTGCTTCTCCAGTTCTTTTAATTGTGATGTTAGAGTGTCAATTTTAGATCTTTCCAGCTTTCTCTTATGACATTTAGTGCTATAAATTTCCCTCTACACACTGCTTTAAATGTGTCCCAGAGATTCTTTTATGTTGTATCTTTGTTCTCATTGGTTTCAAAGAACATCTTTATTTCTGCCTTCATTTCGTTATGTACCCAGTAGTCATTCAGGAGCAGGTTATTCAGTTTCCATGTAGTTGAGCTGTTTTGATTGAGTTTCTTAGTCCTGAGTTCTAGTTTGATTGCGCTGTGGTCTGAGAGACAGTTTGTTATAATTTCTGTTCTTGTACATTTGCTGTACAATTGCCAATTATGTGGTCAATTTTGGAATAAGTGTGATGTGGTGCTGAGAAGAATGTATATTCTGTTGATTTGGGGTGGAGAGTTCTGTAGATATCTATGAGGTCTGCTTGCTGCAGAAATGAGTTCAATTCCTGGATATCCTTGTTAACTTTCTGTCTCGTTGATCTGTCTAATGTTGACAGTGGGGTGTTGAAGTCTCCCATTATTATTGTATGGGAGTCTAAGTCTCTTTGTAAGTCTCTAAGGACTTGCTTTATGAATTTGGGTGCTCCTGTATTGGGTGCATATATATTTAGGATAGTTAGCTCTTCCTGTTGAATTGATCCCTTTACCATTATGTAATGGCCTTCTTTGTCTGTTTTGATCTTTGATGGTTTAAAGTCTGTTTTATCAGAGACTAGTATTGCAACCCCTGCTTTTTTTTGTTCTCCATTTGCTTGGTAGATCTTCTTCCATCCCTTTATTTTGAGCCTATGTATGTCTCTGCATGTGAGATGGGTCTCCTGAATACAGCAAACTGATGGGTCTTGACTATTTATCCAATTTGCCAGTCTGTGTCTTTTAATTAGACCATTTAGTCCATTAACATTTAAGGTTAATATTGTTATGTGTGAACTTAATCCTGTCATTATGATATTAGCTGGTTATTTTGCTCGCTAGTTGATGCAGTTTCTTCCTAGCCTTGATGGTCTTTACATTTTGGCATGTTTTTGCAATGGCTGGTACCAGTTGTTTCTTTCCATGTTTAGTGCTTCCTTCAGGGTCTCTCGTAAGGCAGGCCTGGTGGTGACAAAATCTCTAAGCATTTGCTTATCTGTAAAGGATTTTATTTCTCCTTCACTTATGAAACTTAGTTTGGCTGGATATGAAATTCTGGGTTTAAAATTCTTTTCTTTAAGAATGTTGAATATTGGCCCCCACTCTCTTATGGCTTGTAGAGTTTCTGCTGAGAGATCTGCTGTTAGTCTGATGGGTTTCCCTTTGTGGGTAACCCGACCTTTCTCTCTGGCTGCCCTTAAGATTTTTTCCTTCTTTTCACCTTTGGTGAATCTGACAATTATGTGTCTTCTAGTTGCTCTTCTCAAGGAGTATCTCTGTGGCGTTCTCTGTATTTCCTGATTTTGAATGTTGGCCTGTCCTACTAGGTTGGGGAAGTTCTCCTGGATGATATCCTGCAGAGTGTTTTCCAACTTGGTTCCATTTTCCCACTCACTTTCAGACACCCCAATCAGATGTAGATTTGGTCTTTTTACATAATCCCATACGTCTTGCAGGCTTTGCTCATTTCTTTTTACTCTTTTTAATCTTTTTACTCTTTTTAATCTAAACTTAATCTTAAACTTTTTACTCTTCTTAATCTAAACTTAAAAAGATTAAAAAGTAGGGACAGAGCGAGATAGCCGAATAGGAACAGCTCCAGTCTCCAGCTCCCAGCGCGAGCGGCACAGAAGACAGGTGATTTCTGCATTTTCAACTGAGGTACTAGGTTCATCTCACTAGGGAGTGCTGGACAATCGGTGCTGGTCAGCTGCTTCAGCAAGAGCTGAAGCAGGGCCAGGCATTGCCTCACCTGGGAAGTGCAAAGGGGAAGGGAATCCCTTTTCCTAACCAGGCAAACTGAGGCACACAACACCTAGAAAATCGGGTAACTCCCACCCCAATACTGCGCTTTACCAAGGGTCTTAGCAAATGGGCACACCAGGAGATTGTATCCCACACCTGGCCGGGAGGGTCCCACTCCCAGGGAGCCTCCCTCATTGCTAGCACAGCAGTCTGGAATCTAAGGGCAAGGCAGCAGCGAGGCAGGGGGAGGGGCGCCCGCCATTGCTGAGGCTTAAGTAGGTAAACAAAGCCACTGGGAAGTTCTAACTGGGTGGAGCCCACAGCAGCTCAAGGAGGCCTGCCTGTCTCTGTAGACTCCACCTCTGGGGACAGGGCACAGGTAAACAACAACAACAACAACAACAATAGCAGCAGAAACCTCTGCAGAGGCAGACGACTCTGTCTGACAGCTTTGAAGAGAGCAGTGGATCTCCCAACACAGAGGTGGAAATCTGAGAACAGATAGACTGTCGGCTCAAGTGGGTCCCTGACCCCTGAGTAGGCTAATTGGTAGACATTCCCCACTAGGGGCAGACCGACACCCCACACCTCACAAGGTGGAGTACACCCCTGAGAAGAAGCTTCCAAAGCAAGAATCAGACAGGTATACTCGCTGTCCAGCAATATTCTATCTTCTGCAGCCTCTGCTGCTGATAACCAGGCAAACAGGGTCTGGAGTGGACCTCAAGCAATCTCCAACAGACCTACAGCTGAAGGTCCTGACTGCTAGAAGGAAAACTAACAAACAGGAAGGATACCCACACCAAAACCCCATCAGTACGTCACCATCATCAAAGACCAGAGGCAGATAAAACTACAAAGATGGGGAAAAAGCAGGGCAGAAAAGCTGGAAATTCAAAAAATAAGAGCGCATCTCCCCCTCCAAAGGAACGCAGCTCATTGCCAGCAACGGATCAAAGCTGGACGGAAAATGACTTTGACGAAATGAGAGAAGAAGGCTTCAGTCCATCAAACTTCCCAGTACCCAGTGCAAAGAAACTAAAAATCTTGAAAAAAGAGTGGAAGAATTGATAACTAGAATAATTAATGCAGAGAAGGCCATAAACGAACTGACAGAGATGAAAACCATGACATGAGACATACGTGACAAATGCACAAGCTTCAGTAACCAACTCAATCAACTGGAAGAAAGAGTATCAGCGATTGAGGATCAAATGAATGAAATGAAGCGAGAAGAGAAATCTAAAGAAAAAAGAAGAAAAAGTAATGGTAGTTCATTCTTTATTTCCACATTTGCAGATGCTGAGAGTTTACCTTAAGTAGTCCCAAATAAGTTTTTTTTCTAATATTTTATAATATGTTGTCTTCCTTATTTATTTCTTAATAAGATGATGGCTCATCTGTCTATTCATTCATCTATCTATACATAGTCCTTCCATCCATCTATATACCTATCCATCTATCAAATCATCTATCTGTCATCTATCCATCCATCCATCCCTCCATGCATGCATGCATCCATCCATCCATCTGCCTACCTACGTGTCTGCCTATCTACCTATCTGTGTGTCTACCTACCTACCTACGTACCTACTTATCTTTGTATCTATCTATCTATCTATCTATCTATCTATATATATATATATATCTACCTCTCTATCTATCTATATTATGAATGCTCTTTGTCTATTGGTCTATGACCTAATCAGTGTTCCCTCTGTCCTTGGCAGGCTGCATTTCTCATCTAGTAGAAGGGTAGAGTTCTAGTCTATTCTCGTTTCACAGTTACGAATCAACTCCTCACGTAGTTTCAGATGAAAGTGGGATTGCCACATTGGCAGCTCCTTGATACTGTGTGTGTTATCCCAGTAATTATCTCTCTGGCATAGAAGAGCAAGACTGTTCCTATCTGACAAGTCCACACGCAGAAATATATGGGTCAACCTGCAGAAATCAACACAGTCAAGTGACATAAATTCAGAAGAATAATATTCAGTACCATTTGTATAATGAACTGCACCGGCAAAAGGAAAGAAAGTGGGAGGAGGGAGATAAAGTAGAGAGCGGGAGAGAGGAAGGAAGGAAGATGGAAAAAAGAAATTCTCTGAGGAGTTTTCAGTGGAAGAAATTACCTCCAACCACATTTAAAATGTTTTCAATGACCTTCTTCACTGAATTTGAGCACTGGAAATTTCTCATTTCTCCCTGCAATAGATACAGTCTACTAAAAACTAGGTAGAACTGACAGAAGCAGTGAAGGAAAATTGTTACCAACTTAAGAGAACAATATGCCCGGCTACCGACACTGCTCGTAATCTCGTCTCATGGGAAAGCATTTAATATCTGCAGTCACATTTAAATTTGAGAAGACATGGTTTTTAAAATTCGTATATAGCAATAACAATAGTTAATGAGGTAAATTTTATTTTCTTCAAAATATCTTGTATCCCTCTAACTCATAGAACGTTAGAGATCACTATGGAGAAGCCCCAGATGTGACTTCTGTGATATTTAGAAGAGACCCTGAACTCTTGCTCCCTCTCATAAAATTAGTAGATGCGCTTGTGGCACTTCGTTGATTGCTCAGTCCAAAGTGATCTGTCAAATATCAGCACCTGGAAGCCTCATGCACATACAAAGTTAAGAAAAAAAAGTGTTTTTTTGAAACATGTTTGGATTGGATTTTAAAAATAAAATAAGTAAACTTCTTTTTAGTGTGTCGAAGTTAATTTCCCAAAATTCAACTCTTGCATAGTCAATGGGGATGGGATAAATATTATGGGATTTTCATTTGCATTGCCCTTCCTGTTCTCTGAAATAATTTATTATAATTTTCATGAGACTTCATAATATTATTCATTCACTTCATAATTGAAACGTTGTTAAACTCTGCCTCATGTTGATTCCTGACCTATCCCAGCCAAAGGCACCTTCCTCTATTCCTTCTCTCCTTTCTAACTAAGGAAGTTAGCAAGTTTGATATCCAGTGATAACCTACACAGATGATTGTGATCTTATTGATTTATAAAACAAAAATGATACTTCTGGCTTCTTAGAAATATATAGTAGATTAATTGATAGGAAAAGTGTTTAAATATTTACATATGCAAAAATGAACAATCAAATATGTAAATATCGATAACACACGCAAATAATATGCAAATGTTGATTAACAAATAAATGTATGAATGTTAGCCATTAAAAGATACAGAAGAAGATTTAAAAAAATAAAAGACATAGGGGAATTAAAGTGTGATTATCATTTCATCAGTTTATCATTTTGACTGATATATATTGTTAAAACATAGTGACAACTTATTGTATTCAAGTTTATTACCCAATTTTTAGTAACATAGTAAAAGTAGTGAATATGGTGATAGTGACAAGGTCATAGAATGCCAGAAAATTGTGAACAACTACAGTAGTCCCTGGCACTTTAGTAGATGCTAAAAAAAAATTATTTGGTAAGCTCTCTCTCTCCCACCCTTTGAAAACAGATGAGAAAAAAATCTATAGACCCTTACTTTAGTTAAAATTTCATATAAATTCACAAAGGAGTTCCAGTTCGCCTGGCAAATGACAAGCCCTTCTCCTTGTGACAAAATCAATAAAATCTACAAACCATATGTACAGGGCTCCTCCTTTGACCAACTTCCAGTGCCAGCCCCCATGTCTCTAATAGAGGTCAGATCAAGTCTTCTGTTCCTGAAACCTAACAGTTATGTTTTGGGTTTTATTTTTGGCTTATCATTCTGTTATTTGGCCCAAGTTCATCTGAGTATGTAATGAGAATAACTCATTGAGCTAATATATTATAAAATAGCCTTAGACTTGAAGCTAGAATTCTGGGGGAAATCCTAGGCATGAAAGTCTACCCCCGACCTCCACCACTCTCTCCATTTAGGGATAACTCAGCTCTACTTCGACTCCACATTCCCTGGAAGATTTATTCCCCGACCATCTGATTACCAGAATAGCACAATTTAGGATACTCTTCGGGAATGGAGATTGAAAAATCATTTAGAGGCAAGTATGATGAGTCAATCAATCATGTTACTTCTCACCAATTTTCTAAACCTAGCATCAATAAGAAGAAAGAAACTCAGTGAGAGTAATTCACAGGGACAAGTTAAAGAAAAAAGGAAGTTAAGGAGAATAAGTTAAAATAAGTAGTTCAGAAGACAGACAGAATGAACATGAATATATTTATTCGTGTCTTCAAATGTTCATTTTGTCTGTCTTCAAATATCAGAAAAAAGTTATATTTGAAGTTAGAAAGAAAGGAGTAATATTTGTTGACCACATATTATGTACAAAGCATTATTCGACGTCCTGAAATATATTTGAGATCTTGAAATTGATCTTTGTTTTTGACCCCCTTGGCTTATTTTGCTTTACTTTTATTAGCATTAGTAGCACATATTAAAACTGTCACAAGTCAATGAAATATGAGTGGGACTGAGTATGTTTCCTGGAGACTTACAGAACTATGACAGAGACAATTCCAAAAACAAAAAATGCCAGATATTAACCCTTCGGTTGCCTGGGTTTTCTAACATTCTCAGCGGAATGAAATGGTTGCAAAAATTGTAACATGTAAGCTCAACAATTGATACATTTATCTCCTTACCAGGCATCTAGGCCATAAAAACAGCCTACTTTTTAGTTTCAAACTCTTAATGGCAGTTTTCTCAATTAGAATTATCTTCTGCATTATTCCTCACATTCAGGCAACTTCTGTGATTTTGTAAATTTTTGATTGAGAGAAAAATATGCACACCATTCGGAAAGTCAAACACTGCAGGGTGAAAATACTCGAGTGTAATTTCGAGTTAATTCTGGAAGTTCAAGGTTTTAGTCAAAAGAACATATGTTTTCAAGGGCTTCTGCAGTCCCCCCGTTGGCCTGCAGAGTTCGGCTGCAAGACCCTGGCTCTCCCGGCTGTGCCTTCATTATGAGGAAAAGCCTCTGCAGAGGGCGTCTGCTCGACTCTGCTAATACATTTTAAGGGAGATGCAGAATCAAAATGAGAAGCAAATGGATTAATTATTCCTCTACGTGGGAGCTGGGAATTCATTCATTACGTTTGTTCCTCATCACTTTGTGTACTCTTGGGCTTCTGCAGGAAGGAAATGTTAAATGAGAAATGAAAGGAGTGAGCCTTTATTTTCTCAGTGTTGGAACTTCCATTTCAGTGTTCCAGAAGAGAGAACTGTTCTGAGCACTGGGGCCTGCACAGTCTGCCACATAGGCCCACTTCTCAGAATTAGAGGGTGAAGACTGATACACAGCGGTGCCCATTCTCAAGTACACCATAGTTCAGCTGGGAAAACAAAAGAGCTGGGTTTTTAACCCTGACTTTGTCCCTCACTAGTTAGACTTCAGACACCTGGCATTGAAGACTTTCTTTATCAAATCAGAGGATAAAAACCAATTACTCCTAAGGTCTCCTCTAATTCTAAACTTTGTATTTCCATATAATTAATTCTAGGCTTTGACTGCTAGGAAGGGCTTCGGTAATAATTCCACAGTCCACTCACCTACTTCAACACTTTCTTCTAAATTGGTCCAGTGGATTGAGTTTTGAACATTGGAAATGGGAGATGGAACCTGTAGTCACAAACATAGAAGTAATGGCTTGTAATCATCAGATTAAGCTCTCAAAAGGTCTGATTAAGAGAAACAAGCCAACAGAGTAAGCAGTGATTTCAAAACAACCAGCAACATCAAATTAGCAGTGGCCCATCCTGGATAGAACAATTTTTCAATTATAATTTTAATTTTTTTAATATATAAATATTCCTGCAGATTGTCCCCATTCAAAGTAATGGCATGTTTTGTGTTTCATTTTGCTTTCAGAAGCAGTTGTGCTTATTAAATATTATCTTTTTTTGCAATCAATCTTTTTTTTTTTTTGCTTGTTTAATAAGTGGCCTAGTTCATCTAATATTTCAAATGATGGGTGAAAAAGCTTATTTCTCTGACCAAATTGTAAACTCCCCAAGAGGAGAGACCAAGGAACTAATACCAAAACATTGTGCTAAGAAGCTGTGTGGGTGCACACATGTGGGTGCACACATGTGTGTGTTTAGTAGAATTGAAGAGAGGTCCACCAACTCATTCAAATCACACATGCTAGCCATGCTTTACAAACTTAGTGAGGATACCCATAATACTAGATACCATGTCACTGATCCAACTATTTTTATGTTGTTATATATTTACAGCCCACCTCTTTTCACAAAGAATTGGAGGCAATATACAATTTTTTTTTTTCTTTGAGAAGGAATCTCGCTCTGTTACCTGGGCTGGAGTGCAGTGGCAGGATCTGCCTCCTGGGTTTACTTATGTCATTCTCCTGCCTCAGCCTCCTGAGTAGCTGGGGCTACAGGCACCCACCAAAACACCAGGCTAATTTTTTTGTATTTTTAGTAGAGACAGGTTTCACTGTGTTAGCCAGGGTGGTCTCGAGCTCCTGACCTCATGATCCGCCCGCCTCAGCCTCCCAAAGTGCTGGGATTCCAGGCGTGAGCAACCGCAATATACAATTTTTACATCCCTCAGTGAAATAATAAACTATAAATAGAAATAGAAGATTAATGGCAGGGACAAGGAGAATAGAAATATGCCAATCCTAAGATGAGTCTGGTTGCTGAACATCATGTTTTGTTTGAGCTTTCTGGTCGCCAGAAGAAAGAAATGGAAGCGTGTTCAGTTCAAGGTCCCCATTCATGAACGGGAGGCTGCATCCTGCTCCCTCGGGAAGCAACACGTCTTGATAAATACATTAAATAGTTGTGTTTCCCGGGAAAAACCCTGTGGAACAATTCTCATTATTTACACAGAACTCTAGATGAAGTGATAGTTTTTTCATGGCATACTGATAAGTTTCTCTGGCAATTGGACATCACATAGAACTTTCCATCCCAGATAACCAGTTTATGTGGCTAGCCTGGATAGTTGAAGGTCTCCTGTCTTGAATATCTAGGAATAACGTATGCTAAACTGACTTGAATTACTAAGAATTTCCCCTTTATTTCTGAAATTTTTCTAACTTTAATTTTTATTATAGTAAATATATATAATGTAAAATTTATTATTTTAACCATTTTAAGTATAAAATTCAGTGACATTAAGTACATTCACAATGTTCTGTAAATATCACCATTATTTCCTTAACATTTTCATCATCCCAGATAGAAACTGTACCCGTTAAACACTAACTTCCCATTCTCACTGTCCACAGCCCTGAATAACCTCTATTCTACTTTCTGTCTCTGTGAATTTCTCTATTCTGTGTACCTCATATAAAGTGGGATAATACAATATTTGTCCTTTTGCGTCTGGCTTATTTAACAGCATAATGCTTTCAGGTTCATCCGTGTTGTAGCATGTATCAGAATTTTATCTCTTTCGATGGCTGGATAATATTCAATTTTATCCCTTTCTTTTGAAAAACATAATCTAATCTTTTCAGCCTTTAGATTTTTTCCCTGTTCCTTGAGTTGTCAAAATACTAGCAAAATAATCTAAAATAACATCTACCTATCTCTTAAATAGTCCTACAATCAAACCATTGTCTCAGTTACTTTGCTGACCTCAGGGTTTTCCTTTGATACTATTCCTTTATCTATTATGGTTTGATTTGAGACTTTCATTGAAAGCAATTTTCCCTATGGAAAATGTTTACTTAATCTGTATAAAAATTTTTATAAAAAATCTTATTTTTGTTTCTTTGTTTAACAAATTACAAACTTTCTAGATCTTGGTATCAAAGGGGCAGCTTGTGAAATATTTCTTAATTTTCTTCATTGATCAATGTAATTATCAAATATTTTCACATTGCTTTTTGTATAATGTATAAGCATTACAGTTGCATCTTTTTTCCCCTTGTCCTGAGCAGCTACTTGCTTCCTGAGAATGCCCACTAGCAATCATTGAAAACTTCTCGGTCAGTCCCACAGCCTAAGGAAAAACTCTACAAAGTTCAAAAACTTTGAAGAGATTCAAGTTTGTTTGTTTGTTTGTTTTGAGACAGAGTCTAGCTCCATCACCAGGCTGGAGTGAAGTGACAGATGTCAGCTCACTGCAACCTCCCCCTCCCGGGTTCAAGTGATTCTCCTGCCTCAGTCTCCCGAGTGGCTGGGACTACAGGCATGCACCACCACACCCCGCTAATTTTTATACTTTCAGTAGAGACAAGGTTTCACCATGTTGGCCAGGATGGTTTTGATCTCTTGACCTCATGATCCGCCCGCCTCGACCTCCCAAAGTGCTTGAATTACAGGAGTGAACCATCGCGCCTGGTTGAGATTCAAGATTTCAAGACCATTGACTAAAATTTAAACAACACAACCTCTACTTGAGCATGAAAAAAATCACTCCCATAGCTATGTCTTCGTTTCATTTGACTCATATAAAAATAATGCATAGAGATCAAGATTTATATCAAATAACATCTTAAGTTGAAACTATCAGTTCAAAACTTAAATATTTCAAACATTAAATGCCACTTACAAGATACCTTTCTATTAGGTATACCTATATCTCATAACATGTTAACAAAATAATATGACGTATTTTCACTAGGCCATTCTTAGAGATAAAGCATTCAAAGAATAGACTTAATTTTAAAAGCTAGTTCATCTTCTAAATGTGGATTTGAAAGTGCAGTCCCATACGTGTGTTTTTAGGCAAGTCATCTCTTATATGAACATTTCAATAGGTAGATAAACCTGCTGGAAAAAGATCTGGCGGCATTTTCTCCTACAAGATTTTTTTGTTGTGGTTTTCTTGTTTTTTTGCTTGTTTGTTTGTTTGGTTTTTTTTGAGACAGTGTCTCCTCCATCACTCAGGCTGAAGTGCAGTGGTGTGATCTCCACTCACTGCAACCTCTGCCTCCTGGGTTCAAACAATTCTCCCTCCTCAGCCTCCTGAGTAGCTGGGACTACAAGCGTGCACCACCACGCCCAGCTAATTTTTGTATTTTCAGTAGACATGGGGTTTCACCATATTGATCAGGCTGGTCTCAAACTCCCGACCTCAAGTGATCCGCCCACCTCAACCTCTGAAAGTGCTGGGATTACAGGCATGAGAGAGCCACTGTGCCCGGCCTCTACAACTTTTTCTTCATTACATTTTGCTAAAAATTTTGAAAGTAGCTAGATATGAAATGAACTACAAATGTATTTTAATTTTGAAGCAAACTTTTGAGATAAACATTGGTTCAATACATGAAAATCATTAATTAAATACATTTAAATCACATGGATTCTTGGCATTTTCTCTGGATTCTCTCTTTCACCCAGTGTTAATAATTTATATGTATTCTATATGTCTAATTTATATATGATACAAATCAAGTATGTCATGCACATGCACTTAATATTCAGCTATACATTACCAGCCTTAAGAAAAATCTCTTCGGTTTGTTTCTAACTTCACATGCCTTCATTTCATATTCAAACTAAAACTTAAAAGTAATTTTTAAAATTTGGTTTAAAAATCTTACATCGTTACTGCTTTGATTTTGATATTACACCTTACTAATAAACTTTGGGTTAATGATCAGTTTTAATTCAGTTTAATTCAGTTTTAATTCAGTGATATTTCTAAATTGGGTAATGAATATCTGACATTATTCCTAGTGCCTGACACCTGCTTGAATGTCCTTTACCATGAGGAAAGTTTTCTGTTGAGCCAACATAAATAAAATCTGGAAGCTAGAGAAAATAGCTACCTTGACGAAACTTGGCTCGTAAGAACCCAGCAAATACTTTAAATACATTCCTGTTTTATTTCATGAGTTCTTCTACAGTGTACTTTTAAAAAGTTTTTCTTCCTGCTCACCTTATTTCCCCTAAGTGCCAGTCTAACAGACTGATTATAATAGGCAGTAGAAACACTAGGAAAAAAATGTCCTTTCTGAACCCCAGATTCTAAGCTTTAGTTACTGGTCGGGTCTTCCCAAATTAAATGGCTATCTTTACATGTACTTGTGTGATTTAAAAAAAAAAAAAATAGGATGTTTTACAGCCAGAACTTAAACTTACAGTGTATGCATTAATAACTAAATGTATTTACTAGACTGTTAATGTAAGCTTAATGATAGACTTGACAAAATACATTAGATTTATAATGACTATTTCCAATTTCTCTTTATTAGGAAATTAGTGATAGCTTTAATCTATTAGTAGGTGGCTCCAGGACTATTCTGGTTCTCCTTTTTCCCATTTAGTTCTCTTCATTCTCTTTCTTTCTCTGTGCCTCTCTATCTAATCTTCACTGGAATGAATGTTCCCTTGAATCATGCTTTAAATCCTGGCTGCAACCACAACTGCTTAACGTATTTCCAAGGGCATTTGCCTTCTTCCGACATTCTTCACTACAAAATTTGAAGTTCAGCGCTTCATATCTGAGAACAGTGTCTCTCTTCTGCATACTCTCGGATCAGCCTCTCGGACTCCAGGATACATTGGATAATTTTATATCCCCTGGCTTTTTAAAGATGAGATACAGCTTCAAAATGGGGAACAACCTAGAATAGCCTTTACAGTACAAAAATCTTGAATTCAAATCACTCTTCCTCCTTTAAACTATCAAGCATATTCCCTCGATTGAAGGATCTCAAGGATTTAACTTTTAGCTATTTCATGCCTACAATATATGCACTATATATGTACACATGAAAAAAAAGACAAGCAATAAAAACCATACCAAATAATCCTAAACAGCTTCCCATATGAGGCTCAATTTTATTTTATTCGATTCTATTCTATTTTATTGTTTTATTTTTTTGGAGACCCAGGCTGGAGTGCGGTGGAGTGATCTCAGCTCACTGCAACCTCTGCCTCCCGGGTTTAAGCGATTCTCGTGCCTCAGTCCCACAAGTAGCTGGAATTACAGGTGCTCGCCACCACGCCAGGCTGATTTTTGTATTTTTAGTAGAGCTGGGGGTTTCTCCATGTTGGCCATGCTGGTCTTGAACTCCTGACCTCAAGTGATCCACCCGCTTCAGCCTCCCAAAGTGCTAGGGTTCAAGGCATGAGCCACTGTGCCTGACCAAGGCTCAATTTTAGTTTGTCATTTCCCAACCTGCACTCTGATAGACCCTAGGCTTGTAGGTAAATGTTTAGATAGCCCATGAAAAGAACAAATCCATATCAGATTAAATTCACTATCTGTATTAGTCAGCGTTTTCTAGAGAAACATAACCAACAGAAATATATATATATACACAAACACATATATAATGCACATATATATATGCCTCTGTGTGTGTGTGTGTGTGTGTGTGTAGAGAGAGACAGAGAGACAGAGAGACTTAGAGGAATAGGCTCATGTGATTATGGAGGCTGAGAAGTCCCACAGTCTGACGTCTGCAAACTGGAGAAAGCAGGAAAGCCAGTGGTGTGATTCAGTCTGAAGACCTTGGGGCAGGGCTCCGTTGGAGGAGAGGTAACAGTGTAAGACACAGTTCTAGTCTGAAGGCCTGAGAACCAGGAGTGCCAATGTCCGAGAGCGGAAGATGTGTGTTGTAGCTCAGACAGAAGAAAATTCACTTTTCCTCCACCTTTTTGTTCTATTTGGGCCCTCAAGAGACTAGTCGATGCCCACCCTCACTGGGGAGGGGGATCTGCCTTTGTCAGTTCACCGATTCAAATGGTCTCTTCCAGAAACACCCCCACAGACACACCGAGGAATATTGTTTCACCAGCTACCGGGGCATCATCCCTTAGCCCACTAAAGTTGACACATTAAATTAACCATCACGCTACACTTACATGGTGATATGGTTTGGATATTTGTCCCCTCCAAATCTCACACTGAAGCCTAATGCCCAGTGTTGGAGGTGGGGCCCGGTGGGGGGTACTGGATCACAGGGCGGATCCCTCATGAAAGGCTTAGCACCATCCCCTTGGTGATGCAGGCATTCACGTGGGATCTGGTTGTTTAAAAGTGTGTAGCACTCCCATTCCCAGCCTGCTGTCTTGCTTCCACTCTCACCATGTGACATGCTGGCTCCCCATTCCCTTCTGCTATGATTAGAAGCTGCCTGAGGACCTCACCAGAAGCAGATGCTGGCAGCACCCTGCCCATATAGCCTGCAGACCTGTAAGGAGAAATAAAACCCTTTTTCTTTATAAATTTCCCAGCCTCACGTATTCCTTTACAGCAATGCAAGAACAGCCTAACACACATGGTATGTGTTTTGAGGCTGTTTTTGGCCTACAATCAATACTATTTAATGGTTATGGTAGTGGTGGTAGAGGTGTGAACAATTTAATTGAATGGGCAATAATTATAAATTAATCCTCAAATTAGTGAGGTTCTTCATGACTGTTCTTCCTTTGAACAGCAAAGATACAGAAAACTATAATCCTTGGAACTGTGCCTTCCATTGTAATATTTTCTGGTTGCATTTGGGAAGAGTGCGAAAATCCTAACTTCCTCCACTGTTGATGGATTCTATGCATATAAATGTTAAAACTATACTGCAGTATTAAATAATTTGCTTTTATTTTTCTTCTTCATTATTTTAATTAATTGGGATCTTCCTTATAAGCCAAAAATCTGAATTCCACTAGCTCTTAATGAATGATACAGAAAAATATAATTTCTCCGTGAACATTAGGTTGATTGGAAAATGTCATCCTCTGACCTACTCAGCCTTGCTAATCAAGAGAAGTCTTCAGAGGGACTAACAGTTGGATTAAGCAGGCTACAATCCATCAGCCACCCCCTTTATTTGTTTAAATTACAGTTTATGTCAGGTGTGAGGTTCAGTGTATCTGAGGAAAGCCACGCCAACATGGTTGAGAGCGTATATTGTCATGTCTCTGGTAATTGGATAGTGCGCTGTTTCACCTTAAGCTGTTTTGAATTAATGCAGGACATCAGCCACCGGCTTTAGGTGGTTTAATTATCAGAATTGTCACATTTTAGTTATCAGCCCAAGGGGTGCATACTGTACTGCGGTTGATTGTGAACATGTGGTACTACCTGATATAGGTTACCTGATGGCCAGATGTGGGTCACTTCAGGAACAGACTTAATTTAAAGGAGTACTGTCCTGATTCAGAAATATTTATAAATAGGAATCTGGCTTTCAAAGAAAAAAAAAAAAAAGACTACGAAAATACAAAGCTGCTCAGTTGAAAGAAGAAAAAAATAGATCCCTTACTATCTTAGCTTTATATATAGGAATTATGCTACTATTAAAAGGTTTCTAAATGTCAATATTCATTGTGGGCTTTTAAAAAATTTTTGCACTTAAGATTATTAAAATCAAGCAATTTATTCTAACATGTTAGACTAAACTGTGCCCCCACTCTATTATTAGAATGAAATCACTTCTTATCAGAAGTGTCTATTATAAAGCAAGTAGAATATAGTCTTGTTCATTATTTTTACTTAAAGGGGCCTCAAGCATTTATATGGAAAATCATTAGTGCCTGTAGGGTGGGTGAGGTTTTCAGCTCTGTGTGTTTAACTGCACTTTTACTGAAATATTTTAGTGGGTTGTTCAACTACCGAGCACAGTATCCCAATGACCATCACAGTGCCCTAAATTCTATTGTTTTCCTGGATGCTATTGCTTTCCTGAAGCATCAGTAAAAATAATGGAACTAATCCTTCTGAATCACTGCACTCTTTTCCCAGTTCAGTTCTAATAGTATTGACTACAATCTAAGCATTTTTGCTTCACTCAACACAGCTCTTAAAGGGCTTTTCCTTTTGCAGGCATACTCTCTGTGGGTGGTCAATACCCTTATGAAATTGTCAGACTTGAAAGTAAGATGGATTGTTACTGGAACATTAAGTAGGACAGAGAGCAGATGAAATTTAAATACAAAGTTGCAGCTGTTCATAAGCTCAAAAACTTGAATTAGTTCAGCCGAACTGCTAAATTCCAATAAGAAACAAACTGAGGACTTGGCTACTTGTTCCCTAATAGGAGGAAAATGCATCTAAAATATAAATTGAAGCCTTGTCATCTTAAGAAACCAACATTTGCACTAAATTATTCCCTCCCTAAACCACCCATTTAATCTAATATTTACAAATCCAGATGGTCTTTCCTACCACTCAGCACCTGCCATCTCTGCAGTTTTTGGTACCACAGTCCCCTCCTTCACAACCTCTTCCTTGGCTTCTCTTAGCCAGTCTAATACCTTTCTTATTTTCTCTTTCTTTCTCTCCTTTCTTGCTTCTATTTCTACCAGTTCTCTTCAGATCAAATTCTCAGACTTTCTACCCTTCCTCTATTTTTCTTTCTTTATCTGGTTCCTTAGATTGCTTATCTACTCTTGCCATGTCAACTATCACCTATGTGCTCATTATTAAACCTGAAGTTTCAGCCCATGCCTTTATCCTTCATTTATTTCCAGTTGTTCACAGAATATGTCCAATCAGGTGGTCATGTTTGTAAAGTCAAATCTAGTGTATGTGATGATCAAAAATGAATCCTTTGTCTAACTTTTTCTTATGATCTGAATGTGTTCCCACCAAAATTCAGGTGTTGCCAATGTGACAGTGTGCGGGAAAGGGGAGAGGTTGTTTAAGAGCTGATTAAGTCATTAAGCCATGAGGACTCCTTCCTCATGCATAGGATTAGGTACCCTTCAAAAAGGACTTAAGAAAGGAAATTCGACCTTCTTACCCTTTGACATTCTGCCATGTGAGGACATAGCATTTGTCCAGGAGAGACTGGACAGTCACCAGACACCAAACCTGCCAATGCCTTGATCTTGGACTTCCCAGCATCCAAAACTGTGAAAAATAAATTTCTAGTCTTTGCAAATTACATAGTTTGTGGGATTTTGTTGTTGCAGCCCAACACAGACTAAGACACTTCCTACTTCAATGAATGTCTCCTATGTTACCTTGCTTCTCTGAATTGCATATTTTGAAGTTAATTTTATTGCATCCCTCTCCCATCCCACACTCAGGTAGGCACTGAGTCCAAGTCTACATGCTTCGCAACGTTTCTGGTTTATTTCTCCTTCTCGTGTCATATGATGGTTACTCTAGTTTACCATCGTGATTTTACTTCTTATTTTTAATAGTTAACTACCTAGTTTCTCAGAGTCACCATTTTATTTAATGGTGGTTATACAATAGAGTCATTTTCACCATGTATTGCATTTGTTAAAAATCTATATTAGCTTCTTTCGCATATTTGAATAAATTTGAAAGTTTCAACCCCACATTAAGGGTGCATATGAACTAGTCCCAGTTTACTTTGTCGATCTTGGGACATTGTTGATGTATCCTAAGAGGGATGATTTCTTGCCTTTTAGAGCAGTCCTAGCCACCTCGGCCCCTCACATGCTCCTGTTCACTCCTACTCTTGTCTCTCGCTTTTTCTGCTAACTCCTACCCGTCTTTATCACTCAGCTCAAAATTTTCCCTCTCCGTGAAGTTTGTCTGAGTTAACATGAGCCCACGGTGGTTTTTCTCATGTTCTGAGTGGCCTCTGAATGGCACATACAGGCTGAAACTCTCTCGACATTACATAGGTTGCTTCCAAATTGTTTTCTAATTTATCGTGAATATATGAATTTCCTCTCAAACAAGATTTAACATTCCAGAAGAGGAAGAACTGTGAATTGTACCATTTTAAATGTGTGAATTCTACCATTGAATTTAAAAATAACTATTCCTAGTTTCTGGGATGTTTCCCCAATTCAGTTATTTCTAATCCCTGTGTGAGTATCAGAGGAACTAGGTCTTTAATGGCATAATCAGATCCCATGTCAAATAAATGACATTAAGAGTGTCATTAATATAATTCCGTATTCCCAGAGATGTTCTGGAAGGTTTATATGTATTCTCATTTATTATAAATACATTGAAGCATGCTTAAATGAAAAAGACTGAATAAAAATGAATTTAAATGACAAAAACGGTGTTCCATAAATGTAAGAATTAATGTCTACATTCTCATGTAACTTCAAGCAAAAATACAGAACAAGTGGGGTTCTACTGACGAACCCACACTCTGAACTTGTTTTGCATTATTCCACCCACTAAAATTATAAACCTTTGGAATAGACCTGAATGTTAATTATTATAATGTTAAGGTTATGATAATATAGATAATAAATTATAGTCATCTAAGACACATTTCAAAAATACAGAGGCAGGCATCTCTACCTCCACTTCCCCCACCTCCTGACCCCCCAACCATTCCTCTTAGGAGGCATCCAGTATTTTGTGGTTTCCAAATTAGGTATCAATAAATGCAAAGATTTTTGCTTCTGTAATATCATCTGTGTAATATAAAATTCATTGACATTTATATTTGTGCTTTTATGAAACTACTAATCCCAAATGAAATGTTCTCGTGAATATGCAAGGAAAATGCTTTTGTTAGTATTTGGTCCTGTTTCTACATTTGATTTGTATTTGGTTTTTAAATGATTAATCAGACTAGGAGAGCACAGCTGTAGGTTAAAATGTTTTAGCAACACAAGACAGTCCCACTCTATACAGAGCCATCCGATATTTTACCAAGGCCTTTGAAATAATTTGTAATTTTTTCTATCCATTTAAAATATGTATATTTTAGAGAACTGTACACTTAGAAAAGCATTTTTATTGCTAATAAAACTACCAATAAACAAACATCAAACATAAGATGTTGTGTTTTATATGTAGGAGGGAAAAAACAGGCTTGGTTAATCCTGTCTACATTTTTGAGAAGTTGAAAAAAAAAATTGAGTTCTAGCAGGTAAGAAGAAAACACAGTTTTGAAACTAAACACCTGCAAAGAGAATGTCACCAACTATGAGTTTCTTATGTTTTTGGATAAGGAGCTGGTCTTAGTTAATAGGATATGAGGCAACGATGATGTTGCTAATTTCAGAGTTCCTAATGAAACAGTAACACTACCCTTTAACGTAAGCCTATGATCTGGTTATCATTACCAGTAATAATGTAATGAGTAATGGCACTTTCTACTGTAGTTACACGAGGGCTAGGGAGAAAAGTAAGAGCACGAAGGTAGCTCTAATTCTCTCGAACCTTGTGCCATGGAGACCTACCTCAGACTTCACACAGAGATATTCTCATTTACAGGCCTGGCGTGACTGGCTTCACCAAAATAGTTCTCCATTATTTGTTGGCAGCTGATAAACCCATCAAAAGGTAACCAATAAGTAAGAACTTATTTGAAGAGTGACATTATCTTACTACTGTCAGGGAGTATGAGCAAAACAGCCAACAGTTTATCGTATTTACAAAGAGAAGAAGTGATTGGAAGTAGAACTTTTTCTTTTTTTAAGGTCAGAATCCTTAATCCCAAAGCTGCAGAAGATTTGATGTCTTGTAAATGGTCAATTTTATCTGTGATCTTGTTAGGGGCTTTGCCAAGTCAACGGTCTCCAAGTCAGTGACAGAAAAAAAGGGAAATTAGAACTTTCTCCAGCTTACGATAGAATGATATGTGAGAATTCACGGATGCCACAGAGTAGATGTCTGAGTGTGATTTGCATCCAGTTATGGCTGTCACTGTTTGTAATGCATGCATATTTATGCACACAGTGTGCAAACAAGGGCTAATGTTTATAAACATGAAAAATATTAGAAAATTCATTAATTAGGGTCATTTGTACAATTCCATTGTCAACTTTAATCACTTGTTTCAATTGATGTCTCCTTTGGAAAGTCAATCCGCCATAGTTACTTATTTATTCAGCAAGAATATTGTGTAGGGCTATCTTCTGCTTGACCTATAATGTTATTTCTAATAACATTCATTCATTTCATTCTAATAAGCAGAAGGTTAAGTTTAACACATCAACATATGCAGTTAAATTAATAAATACATATTAGCTGTTGGATTTCATCCCCGTCAGTGAAAATAATGTGTTTGTATTGTATAAGTATGTGTCTGTTGCCTATTTTTTATCTTTTAGCGAGACCCTAAACAAAATCAGTATTTTTGGCAAATTGAAACATCTATAAAGGCTTAGGTCATTCCATGAGGCAAATAATAAGTTTCCTTCTGAATTAAACTATATAAGAGATCCTGATTAACTTATCATTAGCTATTCCATTAATAAACATTATCTCAACACACACAGTTACACAGAAGATCTAAGCACCATCATTCAGTACACACTCATTCTCCCAGTTCCCCAGTTTTTCCATCTTTCCATCTTTTCTATACAACTTTCTATCTGGCTGATTTTTTTTTTTTTTTTTTTTTTTTTTTGAGACAGGATCCTGCTCTGTTGCCCAGACTGGAGGGCAGTAGTACAGTCATAGCTCACTGAAGTCTTGAACTCCCAGGCTCAAACAGTCCTCCCTTCTCAGCCTCTTGAGTAGCTGGGACTACAGGCATGCCACCACGACATCCAGCTAATTTTTAAAATTTTTGTAGAGACAAGGTCTCACTATGTTGCCAGAGGGGTCTCAAATGACTCCTGGCCTCAAGTGATCCTCCTGCCTTAGCCTTCCAAAGTGCTGGGATTACAGGTGTGAGCTATTGTACCCAGCCTGATTGTATTCTTTATATAAACCTTTCCCCTGCACCATGCCTGCCTCAAAGTTTATTTTAATTGTGTCTCCATTGGCAAAAGTCTGTTACATACCCAAGCTTTCTGTGACTGTTTAAATGTAGTTGTTTTTCTTCATAGAACAGACTCACTTCCTGACATTCCCACTGCTATTTGCTTTCTCTACTGTTATTCCTACTGTGTCTAAAATGTAAGAACTCTGTTTAAAGAGCATAACCTTTAATAGGCTTTCCTCCCCACTCCATTTACTGTCAGGTTCTGAATCAAGGGAAAGTGGGTATCCATGGAAGAGAGCAGGCATTGGGCTTAGGGACAATGGGTGACTGATTTGTTGGGAAGTGAATGAATAGTCTTTTTCCCCCAATCTAAAAACTAGAGAATTTGTTCAAGATTTTTTTTCATTTCTATAAAAATGACCTTAAGTAAGTCACTTAATCCTTCTAGACCTCCATTCTGTTGCCTATGAAATAAAAGTGTTCAATAAGCTCATCATGATGGTCCCTTTTAAAATTAAAATTTGTGATTCTGAGATACCATGCAAGGGACTTTTAGAAGAACTGAGAAGTTTTACTGAAGTTAAGAACAATGTTCTCAAAGACATCCTGGTATTTCTTGTAATTAAAATTTAGCGTTTGCTCTTCATCCTGAAAGGTGACAGCACCGGCTTTCCCCAGATGCATCTCAAAGCCCGCTGGGAAAATAATAAGTGTGAACCATCCGAAGCCATGGTACATGCTAAATGCACACACATGAGAAATGAGGATTCTCACAAAAAGTGGAGGCATGCACTGACCACTGGGGTGTATTTGATGAGAGTGGAAGACCAGGGCTTACGACCTCCAGCTCCCTTCTCTTCGCTAACACAGCAGTGGGCTTGGGTGTTCCGAAGGAATGCTGTCTCTCAGTAGACACCAGCTTACCAGGCCCTCAGCCAGCCCCCACCCAGATGCTCCAGCTGTTCCTCCTGCACACAGCTGGGCTCTGACTAATCCCAGGAGGCCTTGCCTGGTAGAGAGAATCCGCAGCATCACAGACCTCTTACAGGGTGAGGGCCCAATTGAAACCCCAAAATATGTCTCCACACTGGGGGAGACCTTCTTCCTGGAAGTCACCTTTGAGAAACTGAAATTCTGTTGCCCACCTTGTGCAGCCTTTGTTATCCATCCTAGCCCTGGAAAATAACTCCTCTTCACCCTGACATTCCCTTCCTGAAAAGGTTTGATTCCTCCATAGGGATTCACTTTAGCCCAATTGTTCCTTCTTCCCTTCAACCTACCAGCTCCAAAGTTGGCTATTTTTCACTAGTTCTACCCCCGGATCTGTAGCCTAGCATTTCAAACAAATTATTCAGCACATGAATTCAGCATTTCAAACAAATTATTTTGGCACAAATGAAGTGGTTAGTGGAATGGGTCTTATTGGCATCTTCCAATATTCAGCCCATTTTTTATCCGTGGCTCATTGATTTCAGCTTTGACGCAGATATAAAGACATACTAAAGAGCGTGAAATGTGTTATTAGTCAAAAGAAGAGCTCCTCCATCATTCTTCTTAGCTAAGTGTATCCAGGAATACATTTACAAGTGACTATCCAATTATTCTCTTCTGAACTAATTTCATACTAACTAAAAGGTAAAACATTGTTCCATTTTTAAACTTAGCATTCTTACGATACTGACTTTACATGAAAATTTAGAAGCATCTTAGTTTTCTTACAGCTTTGCAAGAAAAAGATTCATAACTTTGATCAAAGTTTTTGATTCAAAAAGCTTATCATCTGCATCTAAATCTGAAAGTTAGAGATCACTGGAAATACTGAACTTTATCTTCTTCAATTTCAAGTGTTTGAGGAAGCACTATTGGGCAAGGACAGTTTTTATGCTGGCCAATGATAGTGACACACTTATGTAAACAATGTATTTATTAACTGTATTAATGTTGGCATCTTCTGATGCCTTCAGCGTTATGTGATCAATAAATTTATTCATTCTTTCTTCCCCTTCCTTTCTTTTCTTATTCTAAACTTATATGGTCATACTTCCATCAGAAATTGGCTTAAAAGACTTGTTCTGCCCTTATTCACTCATTAAATATCAAAATCCTCACCAAAACTGCAGTCGCATTAGAGCAATGTAAGAGCCATATGACTCACCAACAATTCTATTTCCCTATTTCTCTAACAACTGCAGTCAGTGACGTAAGTGCCATTAGAAATTCTCTCTTCATCTGCTGTAGGCCAATACGATCAAGTAAAGCAGCTTTATTCACTTCATGCAATCCAACTTCATTGAAAAGAGAAAATGGAAAAGGATCAGTTCATACTAAAAATACTTCAGAGGTACTTCATCGCTTGTTTTTAAATAAAATCTTTGAAAAAAGCAGTAGTAGGTGAGTCAACACATCTGTAGCTACACACACACATACACACACACACCCCTTTTTATGATATTTCTGTCAATGGATAATAGTTACCCAATTCCAGTGCTTTATTCTAGGATTTTTTACTGTTTTGTTCTACATTTTTACTCATCTCTTCTATATTTATATCTAAAGCCTGTTGATGGTTTATTTTTTCCATTGATTAAACTTCCTTGGCCGGGCGCTGTGGCTTAAGCCTATAATCCCAGCACTTTGGGAGGCTGAGGCGGGCGGATCACGAGGTCAGGCGATGGAGACCATCCTGGCTAACACGGTGAAACCCCCTCTCTACTAAAAATACGAAAAATTAGCCGGGCGTGGCAGCGCCTGTAGTCCCAGCTACTCGGGAGGCTGAGGCAGGAGAATGGCGGGAACCCGGGAGGCAGAGCTTGCAGTGAGCCGAGATCGCGCCACTGCACTCCAGCCTGGGCGACAGAGTGAGACTCTGTCTCAAAACAAAACAAAACAAAACAAAAACTTCCTCTGGTTATTAACATAAAGGAAAGGAAAGTGAAGGTGGTCTAAGACCCATCAACTTTGCTTATTCACATTTTCATGATCCGTAAATTATTCTCTGGTCCCACTGAAATGTATGTTGCTCTATGTTCTAATCAGCAAACTTGAACTTCCCCAACTCATTAAGCTTCCTGGCATTCATCTTTCTGAATTAAGATGTTTGAAGGTTTTCATATAACCGATTACTCTTTAGACCAGACCCCTTGCTAAATTTCTGTTGGGAAAATATTCTTTGTGGTAAATACCTCCTCTAATATTTTTCATCTGTCATGTGTATGTGATTCCAAGGCCCCAAACTTTCTGCTTGTAATAATATTTCAAAATTTTTATCATTAAATGCATTTCATTCACTATTTTTGAATGTAAGCGGTGTTTTGAAGATATTGCAATTACATCTTTAATTTTATTGTTTACTGATTCTAAAAAAGAACATTCTGCTGAAATGATGAAGCAGTTGCTAAATTACAAGGTAGTCTTTAATGTATTATTTAACTTTTATTATTTAACAATTTGTAATAAAAACAACAATTTTACATTACCATATTATTCATTGTAATAGAGATTTTCATTTTCTACATTCTAAAATACTTATACTGAATATTTTCAAATATTTAATCTAAAAATAATACCAATAATTTGGGCTAATTTTTTTTCCAGAGAAAATAAGTAAAAATCATGTGATTTTTTATGTCACTTTTAATACTGTCTCTCTGCATCTCTTAACAGTTTTTGAATATCTTGAACTGAAAGTACTAGATTCATTAGAAGACTAGTTCTAGGTCCACATGTTATCTCAGAAGTTAAAAGTAAAAAATCTTGAGGCATATATTGTCTTTTTATCCTTAAGACTTAGGTAAAATCATTTAATTTTGTTTTTATTTGCTTATAAATTTAAAAATTAAGGAATATTTTAAAACTGCAAGATTTAGAGAAACATAGAAAGAAAAATACTTGATACAGTATTTACAAAAATGTGAAAGAAAACCAACAACAATTTTTAAACCAATTTTACCCAATTCTTTGTGTGGGTTTTTTTTGTTTGTTTGTTTGTTTTTGTTGTTTTGTTTTGTTTTGTTTTTGGCTTTTGATTTTTCTTGAGACAGAGTCTCACTCTGTCACCAGGCTGGAGCGCAGTGGCGCGATCTCAGCTCACTGCAACCTCCACCTCCCAGGTTCAAGCCTCCTGCCTCAGCCTCCTGAGTAGCTGGGACTACAGGCGTGCACCACCACACCCAGCTAATTTTTGTATTTTTAGTAGAGACAGGGTTTCACCATGTTTGCCAGGATGGTCTCGATCTCTTGACCTCGTGATCCTCCCGCCTCAGCCTCCCAAAGTGGTGGGATTACAGGCTATGTTTTTTGTATAGGATCCTAACAGTATTTTTATCAACTACACTGAATATTTTATTCTTGAAGTAAACCTAATTTTTTCCCACTGACCTTTTTTCTTGATTTTTAAAAATTTTAGGACAAATTTTTTAACCTTTCATTTTATATTGGTTGTAGTATTTATTGCTGTAATTAATTTAGCAGAGAGATGTTCTCACACACTCATAAATTCATGAAAATAACAACTTCCATGCTGAAATTTTTCACACTTCATCACAGCCCAAGTATGAGTTTATCTTCAAAATTTGAGGAGGATCTTAAATCTTCATTGATTTATGAGAACATTTTAAAGGCATCCTGATTGCCAATGCCAAAAATATTTTGGCTTCTTAGATTAATTTAGATTCAAAAATAGCTTAACTTACTCTTCAAATTTAGTGGAAAAACTTTTTCCATTAAGAGTTTTAATTAACTAAAAATATGCCATTTTTCATCACTTTACCTGGTTATCATCATTCAAAATTTCACAAAAACTTAAGGGAAAGTAAATAAATTTTGGCTCAAGATGTATTAAAATATTATTAGTTGAAAATCAGTATATTCTTTCACCTATCATATATAAATATAGTCCAATAACAAACATTCAGCAGTTCCAATACGTGTATTTGTTGTTTGTTTCCCGTTTAAGATATGCCTATATATATCTCCAGTTCACAACAGACAAATCCAGAGATTTAGAATTTCAGTCTCGACTTGAAACTGACCCTCTTGCAATATACTCTTGAAGTCTCCAAGCCCCTTGAGTCCTCTTTTTCCTTCAGTGCAATTCAATAAATTCAATTCCACAAGCATTAATTGGGCCTCTGCTCTGTGTAAAGCACTCAGTGTGAAGTACAACAAAGAATAGGCTTCTGTCCTTCTCCTCCGTGATTTCACCACAGGAGAGACCTGCTCCCTTCCTTTCCCCTGGAGCACCAGAGCTGCCAGTAGTATCATTGAGAACAGAATTATAACATCTGGATAGTGCTAGTTTCTTTATTCTCTCTCAAGTGGCAAATCAGCTCCCTGAGAGGCATCTATTTCTGCCTGAGTTTTTGTGCACCTGCCCACGTGTGCACACACTCCCATTTCCATTATTTTCTCCAAGGCACGTAGACTTTCATATTTTTAATTTTCTTTCAGATGGGAGCTCAATTTTGAGGCACAGAGAGGAAACCAATGATGCTGACTTGAAGCAAACCTTCTCAATGATCAAGGGACAGGAAGAATTTGACACTAAGCTTCCTCCCCAAAATCATAGCCCTTCTGTAACTAAGAAACTTCTAATGGTGCGAGGGGTCCCACATGTATTCTACCTCTGTACCAAAAAAAAATATATGAACCTGTCTGTCATGAGGAATCAAAGCTACTGGATGGAGTCACATGTCCAGTTACCTGGTGAGGTCACTCATGGAGTGACCATATCCACTATTCATGCCACCCTAGTAAGGATCTTGAAATAAATTTTACAATTCCTCTGCCACAAGGGAAAAACCCAACCAAAACCAAGCCTCTAGCCTGTCCCCTGGGGCTACCCAGAATGGGATCCACCTTTGAGGCTAAATTCAATATTTGATCTCCCAAATGAAAGGAAAAGGCATCAGTGTTGGCCAAAACAGTTATTTAGATGGGCCTCTGATCCTGCCTACAAGAATTATTTCAGAGATTTCCAATGGAAATTACCCAATATGTCATGAGAGTCTATGAGCTTTATGATCTTTCTTCCATGGCATGTGCTCTATAATATTTGCAGATATTTACTGAAAATACTCACAGCTGAAAGCCCCTAACACACCCCTCACATCAGCACACACATTGCCACTTTCTTTCCAGCTGCCCGCTATATTTAAAATCACAGAATTTCACCGCGATGTTTTCCCACTTTTGGATCTTGTTTAGTGTAAAGTTATGAATTAAAATATAAAATACCAGCAAAAATACCGGGTATATCAGAGTCTTCAAATTATTATTATAAAGTAAATTTTTATGTTTTTATCAAGTTTTCACATCCTTCATTCCCCCAAAAAAACTGCAAAAAGATTATTTAGCAAGTTATTTTCCCCCTCTTCTGTAATGGGAATTTTCATTCCTATGACTTAGATAATATGTAACAAAGAAGCACATTACAGGACTGGATAGTGTAATCAAATTAGAGCCATATGATGCCAGACAGAAACGTATGGCTTTGCATAAAAATCTGGAAGTCCATATGTTCTCGATAAAGAGGTAAATGCATGTGCATGTGAGCGCGCATACACACACACACACACACTTCTATAAAATTTGGAGATAGATATTTTTTATATCTTAAAAGAGCCAAAAAACCCTATTAAAAGAGCAGAAAATTTGTTTAAGTTCCTTGTAGATTCTGGATATCAGACCTTTGTCAGATAGGTAGATTGCAAAAATGTTCTCCCGTTCTATAGGTTGCCTGTTCACTCTGATGGTAGTTTCTTTTGCTGTGCAGAAGCTCTTTAGTTTAATTAGATCCCATTTGTCAATTTTGGCTTTTGTTGCAATTGCTTTTGGTGTTTTAGTCACGAAGTCTTTGCCCCAAAGTATTATAAATCATTCTACTATAAAGACACATGCACACGTATGTTTATTGCGGCACTATTCACAATAACAAAGACTTGGAACCAACCTAAATGCCCATCAATGATAGACTGGATAAAGAAAATGTGACTCATATACACCATGGAATACTATGCAGCCATAAAAAAGAATGAATTCATGTCCTTTGCAGGGACATGGATGAAGCTGGAAGCCATCATACTCAGTAAACTAACACAGGAACAGAAAACCAGACACCACATGTTCTCACTCGTAAGTGGAAGTTGAACAATGAGAACACAGGGAGGAGAACGTTACACACCAGGGCCTGTTAGGGGTTGGGGGACAAGGGGAGGGGGAGCATTAGGACAAATACCTATTGCATGTGGGGCTTAAAACCTAGATGATGGGTTGATAGGTGCAGCAAACCACTATGGCACATGCATACCTGTGTAACAAACCTGCACATTCCCCACATGGATCCCAGAACTTAAAGTAAAATAAAATTTCAAAAAGAGCAGAACATGATCCCCAAATGTAGTCATAAACACTCAGTTCCCATTGGTGCCTTGGTTTCTGAGACCAAGGACCATCAATGGTATCCAAACACACACATTTAGATATCCAAAGCATGTGCTCTTGGAGAAGCGGAAGTTTTTTTCACATGATACTGAGTGATGAGGTGAAGATTAACTGAAAGTAGCATTCGTTGTAGAATATTTAAGAACATTGTGTTTTACAATCGGTATTGATTTCAGCATCACCTGTATGAATGTAACTTTTTAATTTTAAGTTTGGGAAAAAACGCCTCTATTCTTTCACAGTTTGGTTGCTTTATCCCATGAGTGGTTTCCTACTGAGGAAAACAGAAGGCCTTAATTTCGTCAGCAAATAGTCATTGGATGCCCCACCTAGTACTATGGATCCTATTCACCACACTCTCTCAAGGAAGCATCTATATTGCTTTAGGATCTACTTACTTTCTGATTCAAAAAAAACCCAAAAAACAAAACTCAATTTCTGAATTAGTTTTTATGTGTGTTTATATATTTGCTATAGATTGTTCAACTCTTCCACCAATTTGAAGAAAAAAACAACCTTGGAGGAAAGAACATTTACCTTCTCACTGCAGTTAAACAGTGTCTAGAATTGTATTATGCATACAAAAGGTGCTCTGTAAAAGTCTGCATTTCTAAGAAACAAGTTCAACAGCTGATGCCTGTGACTGTTCCTGTCCCCTCCTTTCCTTGCCTAGAGATAGGAATGACTGGTAACAATTCCAACTTCATTAGGCGATACTCACCTCTGGTCCAGCCTGTCATCTCTCCAACAGAACACATCATCCCTAATCAACTCAAACCAATTACTGTGTGACTTTGGGTAATTAACCTCCCTGTGTCTCAGTCTCAACTTCTGTAAAGTGCAGGACTTGCAAAATATTGCTGCTAGGTTCTTCCATACCTAAAACACCTTTGGTCTAAAAATACATCACCTTGGGGAGCAAGCTTCCTTCCGTGCAAGTCAAGATTTGAATGCAACCTGGGGCCCTGCAGAGGGCCCCTCCTGATTCTACCCCTACTGTGCTGGCTATACCTTCTCTTCTGACCGATACATCCTCATTCTGGGCCTGACCACTGAGTGTGTTACCCAGGGCTCAATCCTCCTGCCTCTTCTTTTTCATTCTACACTCAAGTCCTTGTTGAGTTTCATGGTTTTAGATGTTGTCTCTATAAAACAATGATTTCCATTTATATCTCTAGCACCAGCCTCTCCCCTGAACTCCAGATATGTATATAACTGTCCCTTCAACATCTCCTCTTGGATGTTCTTTGGGCATCTGAAACTCAAATTGAAAACTGAGCTCTTGATATCCACTTCCATATTTACTGCAAAAACTGTTAATATTCTTAAGTATCAAGATCTCTTCCGAAGCCTGCAGTCCCAGAGCATCCCCATGATCTGACTGTTTCACATCCTCCATCGCCACCACCTTTGGATGCAATCCACTATCATTCCTCACATGATCTACGGAGGATCTAACACCCTCCTGACTGTCTCCTGCTTCTTCTCTTTCTTCCCCAGAGCCTATGACCCACCTAGCAGCCTTTTAGAACTAAGTGGATCATGTAATTTACATGATTAAAATATTCTAAGGATAAACACTTGAGGCGATAGATGCCCTAATCACTCTGATTTGATCATTATCCATTGTATGCCTATATCAAAACATCACATGTACCCCATAATTATATAAAACTAGTATGTGCCCATGTTAATTAAAAATACAAAAATCCAAAAACCGATTCCAAGATTTTCTGATCACAATTAAAGTGTTTATGTATGGCCTACAAGGCCTAAAGGGATGTGACCCCTGGAAGACTCTCAAGTCTGTGTCACTCACTCACTGGCCTCTTTGTCACTGTTCACAACACTCTGTCCTGGTTGCCAGCCATGTCCCTCCCTCAAACGCTCCATGATTCTCTCCTTCACTGCATCCAGGTCCCTGCTGGAGAACCATCTCTTTGTTCCAGGCTATATAAGATAGTGATATGGTTTGGCTCTGTGTCCCCACCCAAATCTCATCTTGTAGATCCCGTATTCCCACGGCATGGGAGGGACCACGTGGGAGATGACTGAATCATGGAGGGGGTGGGTCTTTTCCCATGCTGTTCTCGTGACAGTGAATGGGTCCCATGAACTCTGATAGTTTTAAAAATGGGAGTTTCCCTGCACAAGCTCTCTTTGCCTGCCACCATCCATGTAAGATGTGACTTGCTCTTCCCTTGCCTTCTGCCGTGATTGTGAGGTCTCCCCAGCCACATGGAACTGTAAGTCCAATACATCTCTTTCTTTTGTAAATTGCCCAGTCTCAGGTATGCTTTATCAGCAGCATGAAAATGGACTAATACAGATAGTACATGCTCCTGTGTTTTCTCTATTCTTCTGCCTTGGCTTATTTTTTACAGCACATATTGTTCCTGGCATAATTATGCATATTTCAGTATGTATTTGTTATCTACTTCACTTACTGGTGGTAAGCCTTCATCAGATCAGGGACTAGATTTGCTTTGTTTACAATATAGATACCAAGTGTCTGCAACAGTGCCAGACACATAGTAGGCATCTAATAAATATGTATTAGACCATGACTCACAGTCTTGATTCATGAATTCCAGCTGCTGGGCAAATCTAACTTGAGCTGCTGAGGTGATCCTATAGAAGAGCTCAGTTCTAAAGGATTTCCTAATGTCACACATGATAGGGATAGTAACAATACCTACCCACTATGTGGCAGATAATGAGCTCAGCTTTTTTTTTCCTGGCTCTTTTAAAGATGTTTTCTTTTACATGAACTACTATGAAAGAAAAAATTAAATAACAAATAGAAATGTTTAATATGTTTTGATGTTTTCATATGATATACTATTTATTTATTTATTCATTCATTCTGTCACCCAGGCTGGAGTGCAGTGGCACAACCACGGCTCACCTTAAAAGCCTAGTATGCTTCCTAATTCTCTTGATTAGTTAGCATTGACAAGTCAACTTGAAATGGCTAGAGAGAGTCTACCAGGTCATCCTCAGTCTGCTGTTCCTCCTCCTGTCTGTGTTTCTTTGAGATTTCATCATTATCTTCCACAGCCTTTCCTTTTCTTCGTAATTACATTAAGTGCAAACTCAGCAGGATGACATTTCTCCAACTTCGGCTTCAGAACAGCAGTTTCTTCAGATCTGGGTGGTATATACTTTTTTACTCAATTTCTCCTGCTTTTCATTACATCTAGTAACTGTGACAAGCAAGTTCTGTTCTGTCTCAAAACCAGCCTGTCCAATAAACAACTTTCCATAGTAATTCCAGCCCTGAAGGCACTAGATAAAATGGCAGGCAGGGCAATTTGGGAAGGTGTGTATAAATGGTAAGCAGCCGTCAATGTGATTCTGTTAAGAAGTTCATCAACTGTTTTCCTCAAAATGTCTGGATTCTCCAGCATTGTATAGTAAGTCTGTGAGGAAGCACTCCAGTGGTCTATAGGGGTTGTGGATAGTCAGATGGAAATTTAAGTTGCTGTATAAAATGTAGTTCATATTCCAAACTCTGTTCAAGTGTCTCCTCCTGTCTGAGAGAACTCTCCCAAAGGTTTCCAACAAATTGGGGACTAGATACATTCAGTTTATCTACTTTATAGGCCAAAAATGCACATGTGAGCATTGTTATCCGGGAGTGATAGTTATTCCTTATTTACCTTATTTAATCCTCAAGAAAAAGCTACCTCAGATTCTCTTTCTGAGATGAGAAACCAGAAGGATGGGCTCCACAGTTAAGAAGTAAGTGATGAAGCACAGACTGTGTGCTCCTAAGTTTCTCTCTTTAACACAGAGCACAAAGTCAAATGCCAACAGGACCAAGCCATATTGAAAATGAGGGATACAGTTTGGGAATCACCCAGTGTCCTTTCTTGCTTTTTCTTGTTTCTTGTTTTTGTTTTTGTTTTTGTTTAGAGATGGGTCTTGCCATCTTGCCCAGGCTGGACTGGAACTCCTGGGCCCAAGCGATCCTCTTGCTTCTGCCTCCCGAGTAGCTGGGACTACAGACGTGTGCCACCACTGTACTAGGCTTCTTCTTGCTTTCTTTTGTCCACTCATTTTTTTATTTTTTGAGACGGAGTCTCGCTCTGTCTCCCAGGCTACAGTGCAGTGGCACAATCTCGGCTCACTGCAACCTCCGCCTCATGGGTTCAAGCGATTCTCCTGCCTCAGCCTCCCCAGTAGCTGGGATTACAGGCGCCCGCCACCATACCCGGCTGATTTTTTGTGTTTCTAGTAGAGATGGGGTTTCACCATGTTGTCTAAACTGGTCTCGAACTCCTGACCTCAGGTGACTTGCCTGCCTCTCCGCCCAGCGTGTAAACTCACTTTTAATAGAAATCAGAGTGCAGATAGCATTTCTCTGTCATGAAAAAAATGGTATAGTCACTAATTCATGATGATGCTTCAAAGTAAGGGTGCGACAAGGAGCCAGGAAGACTCTGGCAAGTTGGAGTATATGGGCATATCCTGAATGGGAAGCTCCCACACGTCCCTAGCCAGTCACTGCCATCAAGTAAGGCTGGCCCAGAGTAACCAAATCTTCCCCTTCCTCAAAAAAAACTAGAAATTCAGATTTTTATATGAAATATCCCAAGGTTTTAAATGTTAGGTTTAAAAACATGGACAAGCACCAGAGACCACAGAAGGCTTGTCTGCAGGCCAGGACACAGAGACATGTCAGCCCACAGACACCCTGGCTGTAAATCCTGGCCAGAGTCCTGTGCTGGGTATTACAGTGAAAGGATGAGATGTAGAGAAGGGAAGAAGGAGAGAGGGCGACATGCGAGACAGCTCAGAGATACATCATAAGGAAGGAAGGAAAGGCAAACACAAGACAGCGCCATTGCCCTATGGGATCATCACCCCACAAGCTCTCAGAGGAGGGAGAATTACTCCCATCTGGGGCAGCCAACGCAGGAATCGTAGATCTGAGCAGACCCTGAAAGAAGCCAAGTGCTTGAATGAGTAGAAAGGTACCTCCATGTTTCAAGATTCAGACAAAACAATGAAAGTGAAATGTTCTGAAATGCACGAGACACTCTACACATTTAAAGAAGTATTTCCTATTTACAAACTAGAGCTGGCATCATATAGGAAGTTTAATTGTCTATTTCTTGCACATAGGGGTTTGTTACCATCTTATTAAGACAACCTGTATTTTTGAAGAGTGCTGAGCTGTACAAGTTCTATTTTTAAATCAAATGGTTGTATGTGTATATTTCATACCTGGGAGTGCAAGTCACTGTATCTGTCTTATTCCATCCTTTCTTCCTTTGCATTTATTTACAGTTTCTTTGCTGAAAAAAAATCAGTTGATTGTTACGTTGTTAGTTCCATAAAGGCAGTTTTGAAAATTCAATGTGCCCGTATATTTTAAAGTGACTTTCAATAATTAGGGACTGATTTGAAATGTCCGGTAGTGGCAGTTTCCCTTTGGCTTTCGGTAACCTTTCCGTCCTCAGTCTGGTAGCTGAAGGTTTTTGGTTTGTGGCTTTTAAAGTGGTGTTAAGGGACATATTTCTGCCTCAGAACAGAGCTGTCCACCCGCACGTAGCCCAACTACACTACGCTCATGCAGTTATAAATTGAATAATAATTTAATTTTAAAATATTTAAATTTAATATTTACATTCCATATTGGGCGATACATTTTAAAGACGGCAATTTTCTGATGAATGTTTTTAATTTTAAGCACTCTAATATAAGGAATAATAAAAATGACATTTTAGACTGTTCTGAATTTAGGAGCATAAATAGAGAAATTCGGGGCCTAGTTTTCAAGAATAGATGCTAACAGAATAAACAAAATTAAACCTGTCATTATATAAAATTTTTATTCGCCCTGTGCTTGATATTCTAATATGCATTTTATGGAGTTTGTAGGAAGTTTAATTTTTCGTTTGGAGTAAAAGATAGTGTTACACAGTATAGGTGATAAATCAGGTTCTCATAGTTATGTGTGTGATCCTTAAAAGGTGAACGCACTAAATATACCTCAGAGACACAGCCATTAACCTTAAAGTGGTTGCAGATTTGACCTGTGGGAAAAAAAAGCGCAAGCGAGGTGTAGAGGTTTTTATTAATACTCCCACTATTTGGTTATAGGTATTAGAATATTTGAACGTAACGTTTATAGGCTACCTCCATAGAGTCTCCTGGAAATCTTGATTTCACTGGTTTTCCAACTTGACTTCTGCCTTCCGTTTCTGAATTCATTTCTTACTGTCGTACTACTGGCACCTAGAAGAATTTCTCTCGACTATTTTAACAAGCCTTCAGCTGACTGTTTTCCCTACCTTATCAATTCCCACTTATGTATCTTCACTCCTGTCATTAAGGCCATAAACAATGGAGTGAGTCAGACAGAAGTTTAAATTCCATTTCTGCTATCATTTAGCCCTGTGTCTTTGTGAAAATTATTTAATCTCTGTGATTTTGAATGTCTTTATTCATTAAATAAATACCTTCTCTGGTATTGTGGGGACTAAATCAGATGGGTCTATTCCCCACATCTCGACCACAGAATGTTTCTTGCCACGGATAAAGTCCCATACTGAAATGGGATGATTAGAGACACAGTCCCTCCTCAGCTCATCTAGCTCACCTTGGGTAAATCATTAGAATTCCCTAGGTCCAGCCGCCGCACCCAACAACTCAGGGGGCAGACGTGGTGACTCAGCCCGGCTGCTGTTCTTCCCGATCCACATGCTCATTGCCTCCGCACAGCTGGGGAGAGTTTCCCCACCCACATCACACTATATTTGTTCATGGATCATCTAGTAATTATTTTTTAGATTTTAAAAAGCAATATGATGCAATGAACAACAGATGCCTTCCCATCCTTTTATGCCTACACACTAGGTGTTCGAGGGCAAAGGAAACAGCAGGTACTTGATAAAAGCTGATTACGTAAATGTTCTCCCCAATACAGTGTATAGCATTAAGCTACATAATACCAAATCACTACAAGCAGCACATCTTCTAGACTTAATTTCTTTGAGTCTATGACTGAATGTTGATGCTGTTTGTACGACAAAACAATCTTTTATGTCAATATATCCACTGAAATTTTATAGAATTTTTTACATTTATTTCTACGTTATATATTAGTTTTTAAACAAATGTATACAAAAGAATATCAAAAAGTCTCATTGTTATACTATTCATGTTGCTTTTGCTATTTTTATAAAGAAAATAAAATGTTTGCAAATGTAGACACATGTGTAACATAAAGTAACGACACCTTCCTGTCCTCAGTTATTCTAAGTTGGTCATTTTATCAGTTTTATGTTTTAGTCCAGAATATATCTGTGCATATATATAGCAGCCTATGTGCACACACATTCTTTTCTTATTTATACCTTATAACATGCTAAGTAAGTGCTCACTTTTTGCTCTTTATAAAATATATATATAGGCCGGGTACGGTGGCTCACACCTGTAATCCCAGCACTTGAGAGGCTGAGGAGGACAGATCGCGAGGTCAGGAGTTCAAGACCAGCCTGGCCAATATGGTGAAACCCCGCCTCTACTAAAAATACACCTGTAGTCCCAGCTACTTGGGAAGCTAAGACAGAAGAATCACTTGAACCTGGAAGGTGGAGGTTGCAGTGAGCCAAGATTGTGCCACTGCACTCCAGCCTGGGCGACAGAGTGATTTTTTTTTTTTTTTTTTTTTTTAGAGAGGAGTCTCACTATGTCATCCAGGCTAGTCTGGAACTTCTAGGCTCAAGTAATCCACCTGCCTCAGCCTCCCAAAGTGCTGATATTCCAAGTGTGAGCCACTGTGCCTGGTCTCACTTTTTACTCTTAATACTACTCCTTGGAAACATTTCCTTATAAGTTATGCAAAACCACACAACTTTTAAAAAGTGACTCCGTAATATCCTATGATATGGCTATCTCATCATTTCCATTCTAGCTCCCTTTTCACAGTTTCCTTAGCTGTTTCCAGTTGTTGGCTACTGTCATTGCCATTGCTGCTTCAATGCGCATCCTTTTACTTTACATCTTGGAAAACTTATTTGAGTACATCCCAACTCTGTGATTAGGATCAAAAGGTGTGTAAATTTATTTGTAGCTTATTTTATTTAAAAACTTTATAATCCTTTTTCATGTTTAACCCTCGCAAAATCACTGCCCATTTTACAGATGAGACAAAGTGGGTAATTTGGTCAGAACTCATGATCAGTTAATGTGTAGAGACAAAATTAGCGCTGAAACCTTCCTGCATTCTTCATTTCTTTTCTATCACTTCAAGCTGCATTTCCAATGAATTCCAAAGAAAAGGTCATCTGGAAAATTGGGTGTCTTCATTAAATGGATTAAGGTGGTGGTTGACAAACCTTTGAAGAACCACATGGAAAGAGATGCAAAGAAAGACACGCTGTGCTGTGTTTTTCTCCCACAGACTGACCTCTTTGGAGTTACAATACAGCCAAGCTTTTTTCTTTCCTTGTTTACCAGGTTCTATGAGAGAGGATAAAGAGAAAGATATTCCTGTTGATGAAAATGATGACAGATAAAATGTGTTTGAAGGCTATAAAAACTCCTTACATCTGGAGCAGCTGGCAGCCTGGGATTGGACTCTAAGGGGAGCTCATAGATATCTAATTTGAGCAATGGTTAAAAGTAAACTTGGGAACAGCTGATTCAGTGCAGTTATCTCTGGCTCTGGGAAGTTTTTGTGATGTTTAGAGGCTGGCACATAAAAATCCACATGACACATATTTGCTGAGTCTAATATCCTTATGAAAATGAACAGGGATGATTTACAGGAATATATTAGACACAGATGTTCTTATATAAACCAGAATATAACATGATATAGGAGGTAATGAGCCATTAAAATGGGCAGAAAATACTTGCTAATGTTTCAATAATTATGTACATTGAAATACACAAATAACATACAAATATCAGTGGCGTAGAAATCAATTAGATTAGATAAATTGTTAGTCATTCAGCAAATAATTATGGCCTACGACAAATAAGGCATCTTGCTACAAATCACAAGATACAGAATCTTTGTACCTCAAGTATATTTCAGGATCACACACGAGGGATACTGTCTCCAAAATGAAGAAACCTAGTACTTTAATAAAAGCAGAGACGAGGTGGGCTAGGGCCACAAAGCTATTTAAGCTATTGTGATTTTAAGCACTAGGCTAATCTTCAGCTCAAATTCCACATTGGAGCTTTCAGGAATGAGGAAGAGGAAAAGGCAAGGGAAAGTTGACAACTTAGTTGGATAAACTTACATGACAGGATTCTGATACGACAGTTCTCCAAGCTTCATTAGGAATTTTCATTCCAAGCTCTGATACATGCTGCCCTCGTGATGCTTAAAATCTACAGAATATGATGAGCATACACAAACTTCTCTAATATGAAATGGTATAGTGATATATGTGATGTGAGTCAATAAAATAAGTACAGCTAGAACAGTAGCAGTGGGAATGGAAAGAATGAGATGACTGAAGAACCATTGCTCAGGAAGAAGCAACATGAGGGTTTTTAAGATTGGTGCAGGTGGTCTAGTGCAGTGGCTCACGCCTGTAATCCCAACATGTTGAGAGGCTGAGATGAGTGGATCACTTGAGGTCAGGAGTTCGAGATCAGCCTGGTCAACACAGTGAAACCCTGTCTCTACTAAAAATACAAGTTAGCCTGTAATCCCAGCTAATCTGGAGGCTGAGGCAGAAGAATCACTTGAGCCCAGGAGGTGGAGGTTGCAAAGAACTGAGATCATGCTACTGCACTCCAGCCTGGGCCACAAAGCAAGACTATCTCAAAAAAGATTGTTGCAGGGGATGAAAGAAAAACAAGAGGTGAAGCTCGGGATTTTGAATCTCTACTTGAGAGACAAGAAGAAAGGTGGCACTATTGGGCCAGATGCAAGGAAATGTGAGTTTGAAGTAGAGTTACCGCATGCTGAAGTCAATGAGCTGGCAGGGCTTCTGTGCAGAAATATCCAGCAGACCTTCGGAAATGCATAAATGGAGCTCTAAAGCAGTAACAGCACAAGGGTCACATGTTTGATTTTACTCTGCTTAGAAAGGATACTTGAGTACATGGGTGAAGATAGGAATATATGCAAAACAACACAGAGAGGACAAGAAAATAGACCAAGATGAGCTGTCCATCTCACTGAAGCAGGAACCAATGCAGGAATGAAAGAGTGATAAGGTTCATGAGCCATGTTTACTAACACAGAAACCGAGACAGGAAGGAGATCTGAGAAGAACTGGATGATTTGAGTTATAAAATATACCTTGCAAACAAAGGAAGTTGAGGACTGAGAAGGTGCCATTGAATTTTGTCCTGTTGGAAGTGAATGCTCAGTGCCACCAAGTGAAAATAGCACTTGGGCAGAAGTTTCTCAGCAAGGCAATTTACTTCTATAGAAGGGTGTATCGTGCGGATGGAGCAATGGCAAGAGCACACAGAACAAGGAAGGGGAAGGGGGTCTTATTCCTAACCCAGCTAGTCCCTACTGCTGTGCCTTTTCCCTATTGGCTAGTGTTAGACTGCAGAGTCTAAGCTAATTCCAAATGGCTATTTTAAAGAGAGCAAGGGTACGAGCTGGAGTGGTGGGGTGAGTAGTTTTGGTGGGAGGGGCAGTCACAGAACAGGTGACTAAGGAAACCTAAGGACACCTAAGGACAGAACAGGTGATAGAGGCTAGGAGGGGGTTGTTTACTGAAACTAGGGGCAAGGAGGGTAAAGAATGAGGAAGTCAAACTTTAAAATGGAGAACAAAGAACAGGGAAGCTGAACATACTGACATATTGGTTCTTTGAAGAGGAACTCAGAATTCATTGTACTTAACAAATTTTCTCTCTCTTGAATTTTAAAGGTAGTTAACAGGCTAAATTTTGAAGAGGAATTTACTGTATCCTACAGTCCATAGGATGTGATTGGTGATATCTGCACTTGAGCTTAGCCAGGAGGCTGGGAAGCAATGTGATTGGTGATGTTCAATGGAGAAGATGGTGGCAGAGCAAAAGCCAAATCACATCTTAGCCTTGTCTATTGCAATCACCTCTCAACTGCACTTTCTACTTCTAACCTTTCCTTTCTTCAACCATCCTTCTTTCTACCCAAAGTTATCTTTGTAAAAGCCAAATTTAGTGATATCATTCCTTTGGTTAAAATGTTTTGATGGCTCCCGTTTCCTGAGGACTTCAAAGTTCTCCCAATTGAGGTCACGCTCAACTGATACCATTTGCTACAATCAACTGTATATTATTTGCCCTTCTTTAGCAGGTCTGAATTTTTCATACCTTTTGCCTTTGCTAATGCTGCCCCTTCAAAATAAAATACCTCCTAATCTCTACCAATGGCCTACAACCTATCTCAGGTATCTCCTCCTGTGTGAGGACACCCCTAATCCTCCAGGCAAAATGAATACCTCCTCTCAATGCTTCCATAGAACTTTTCAGGGATATCTATTGGGTTACTAGATCACGTTAACTGAATAATGATTTTTTTATATATTGTGTCTCTCCTAATGTGGTACAAAACATACGACAGTATTATATTCATTCTTACAGCCCCAGTACCTAGTATTGTCCACACATGTTGTTTTTCATTGCTTTTGAATGAACAAATGCATAGAATAGCTGCTAAAATATAAGATGTTTGGGAATGGAGACAGCTGAGCATGTTTGAAGGCAGAACAGAAGGAATAAGTCAAGGGAAACGATGGCGAACGCTGAGAGAGGGAAAGGAGGAGATCATTAATGGAGCTACATCCCGAAGAAGACAGGATGAATGATATAAATAACACAGATGGTGAAGTGAGACTTGGGAAGAAAAAGAGACAAATTTGCAACTGAACCAGGAGACTGTGGACAGGAGACCATAAGTGAATTGATGATCATTGAGCCCCTTTTATCCACCAGGTACTGGGATAGGTTATGTATCTTTGCTCATTATTTAGCATTACTAGCCTTGTAACCTGTCCATTTATAGATGATCAGGCCAAATTGAAGGGTTTTAGAGTTTGGTTTTAGTCACATAAGTCAAGTTTGAATCCTAGGCCATTTTCTCTCAGTCTCCTGCTTTTTCCATGAAATAAAAATTGTCAGTGGTTGGAGGCCACAGTAGGAGATCAGGAGGACAAGGCACTTTCCACTGTTAAAAGGCAAAATTAAAGTGACTTAGAGGGAGTCTGGGCTGCATTCGTAGATAAGTGAAGCCAGAATGCCGCTTACATTCACATAGGCATATTTCATCCCGCTCCTTTACCAATTTGGGCTGAGAAAGAAAAGGCCACTGTTATGTTTTAGAGTTTCAATAATCTTCTGAATGTTTCCAGCACTTTCCCTTGGATTCAGGAAGACTGTATTAGATACTTTATTTCACAAATACCCACGAAGCACATGCTATTATGTGCTCAGCATGGGGAATTTCTTACGAGATATCAAATAAGAATCAGATATAGTCCTGAAGGAAAAGATATTTTAATGGAACTTTGATAGAAAGAAAATCACTATTCCATGAGGAGAATATTATACATGCTGTAAAAGTGATTCAAAGAAAAAGATGAGACAATAATTGATCTGAATTTAATGATATATTTGGACCAGATTATATATTAAACCAAGAAGGCAGAATAGGCATTCCATCAGAAAGAAAGGAATAAAGGAAAGGAGAGAGGAGGAGCAGAGAGAGGAGGAGAGGCGGGAAGGGGAGGAGAGGGGAGAGGAGACGAGGGAAGAGGGGAGGGGAGCAGAGGGGAGGGGAGGGGAGGGGAGGGGAGCAGAGGGGAGGGGAGGGGAGGGGAGGGGAGGGGAACAGAGAAGTTTGACTGTGAGGGACAGGAAGGTGGTTCAGGGAGCCAGAGGTAGTCTAGTGTGTATCATTGGAAAAGGCAAAAATTAAACTCTATGAGTAACATGTACAATTTTGAGTTACAGGCTAAGATATTATTAAGGTCCATACCCAGCAGGCACTAGGGAGCCACTGAGGGTTGAAGAAAACTCCAATACAGGCAGTGTGATTTTACAGATTTGGGTCAAATTTATTCTTCAAGTAAAATCCTTCTGTGGCTTCTCACCCCTGTTAGAATAAAGTCTAAAATCCACATCAGGCCCCTTCAAGTCATGCATCACCTGGTTTCAATCAAGCAGATTTTCAACTCATGATGGTGCCTCAGTCCTCCCAGCCCAGGGGTTTAACATATTCTGTTCCCCCGAAAAGGCTCTCTCCCATTCTTCCCTTGGGAAATGCCCCACTTTCTCTCAAATCTCATCAGACACATCACTTTCTCAGGAAGAAATGATCCTCTGGTATTCTAGGCTAGATGAGTTCCCCTAGTTATACCTTCAAGGCAAACTGTCCTTTCCAACATCGAATTAGAATTGTAATTCTATACATATTTGGATCATTACTTGGTAATGCCTGTCTGCCAAATTAAACTGTAAATTCCATGAAAGCAAGAACTATGTAAAACCAGCTAATAAACATTATCTCCGTGTCTAACGCAGAAGAGTAATACATAAATCGGCTCAAGCCTATGAATGGTTGAAAATGACTTATTTGATGTAAGGCCCTGAGATGAAAAGACAAGGAAGCTGTTAGACATCTAGAAAAAGGGTTGTTGAAAGTATGACACGAACAGAAATGGAGAGCTGTGTTTGAGATGTATTTTACGAGTAGAAGCAGGCCAGGCATGGTGGCTCACACCTGTAATCCCAACACTTTGGGAGGCTAAGGGGGCAGATCACGAGGTCAGGAGATCGAGACTGTGCTGGCCAACATGGTGAAACCCTGTCTCTACTAAAATTACAAAAATTAGCTGGGCGTTGTGGCGCCTGCTTGTAATCCCAGCTACTTGGGAGGCTGAGGCAGGAGAATCGCTTGAACCTGGGAGGCGGTGGGAGCAGTGGCCGAGATCACGCCACTGCAATCCAGCCTGGCAACAGCGAGACTCTGTCTAAAAACAAACAAACAAAAAGAGTAGAAGCAGTGGGACTTGAAATTTATTGGATGGATGATGTCTAAGTAATTTGAGAGGCCTGATAAAAAAAATATGTAACATGTTCCATTGATTTTCTGTCTTTCCTGATTTTAAAGAAATCCTTTCTCAGGTCAACTACAGTATCTCCCAATATTGCCATTCCTTTTATCTTATGCATTCTTTATAGAACAGTCTAAAAATATTTATTGAGTACCTACTATGTGCCTGGCACTCTTATGGGTGCTTGAAACATATCAGCAAACAAAGCAAGCAAAGATCCCTACATTCGTGGAGCTTACATTTTTGGCAGAAAGATACAGAACCTAAAGAGTAAACTGCAGATATAAGCATATTATAGTGTGCATTCAAAGGTGGTAGGTATAGGAAAAAGAAAAGTAGAACAGTGTAAAAGGGATCGATAGAAACAGCCCAGTGGCACTACCCCAGTTATCTAGAGCACGTAACATGTATTAATTTTAAAAGCATCTCTCTTTTCTTGTTTGTTTTACCTTTCATGAAACCCAGAAACTTTCCAAGTAGGCATTCAATGAAATGTAATTGCTCCTTTTCTCATCTGTTTCCTGGAGATAAAATCCTCAAGGGCAGAGAAGAAGCAGGATATCACAGAAGTGGGAAGAAAGCTTCCTGGTTGGAGCTGGGAGGGAAAGTTCTGTACTAGTACCCTACCCATCAGTTCAGGAGATCTCAGCGCCTCTCCCGACACAGCGCTCAGCATCTCAGCATCTTAACATAGTTCCTCAAACTTCCTTTTTTTTTTTTTTTTTTTTTTGAGACAGGGTCTTGCTCTGTGGCCCAGGCTGGAATGCAGTGGCATTATCTCAGTTCACTGCAACCTCCGCCTCCCAGGTTCAAGGGATTCTCATGCCTCAACCTCCCGCGAGGCTGAGACTGCAGGTGCCCACCATGACACCTGGCTAATTTTTGTATTTTTAGTAGAGACAGGGTTTCACCATGTTGGTCAGGCTGGTCTCAAACTCCTGACCTCAAATGATCCACCCGCTTCAGCCTCCCAAAGTGCTGGGATTACAGGCGTGAGCCACTGCACCTGGCCTGTTCCTCAGACTTCTAACCAACTCCTTAATTTTGTTATTATACTCTGAAAATATTTTCTTAGGCTACTTTTCTATTTCTCACTTTTCATCAGTTTCTTCTCTCCAAAAGTCTTTCATGGCCTTACTAACCTACAGGAAAGCACTGGACAATGCCTTTTATTTGTGGGTGAAAGTTATTTCAAATAACTAGTTTGCTACGTTTAATTTTTCATTCATGAATTATAATTTTTTCATGGCTTTCTGAATAGTATTAATAAAATTTGCATATTCATTCTAACAGTAAATAACATAATAAAAGATAATAAATATTTAATGGCTTTTCCTTAACTTTTAGAAAACAGTTGGAACAATTCAACCTGTTAAGACAGTGTTTACTTAGAAACTGACTTCTCAAAACAGAAGGTAGATACATTTTTTAATTGCTCATAACCTAAACAGTAAGAAAAGAATAAATTAACTTCTTCATTATCTTAGTCTACAGGAAGACTATTTTTTAAATGAAAGAACAGTTTGTTAAATAGATTCCAATTATTTAAATCAATTAAAACTTAACTACAACAAGTTTAAAAGTCAAATATTTAATTATTATTTTCATTTATTCCCAATAATGGAGTTATTTTGTTATATTAAATTAAATGTACTGATTATTTTGGCTTTGGGCAGACATGACTTTAATGTGTTTATAGGTTTTCAATTAATACATCAGTGATTTCCATAAAATTCTAGATGCTAGACTTCTCCTTTAAAAAAAAAGAAGTTTAATACTCCTCATTTCTTCCTATCTGTCTGCTTCATTCATGTATACATTCATATTCTCCTCTGTCCCTGAAGGTATATAAATTGACAATCTCAGTTCATTGATCAAAGAAAAAGTATCAGAAATGAACCCTATTCCTCAAAAGGCTTGCAACGTAGTAAGAGTGACAAAAAATAAGTAATAAATTCAAAAAATAATTAAATACAAAAAGGCAACTTTAATAGGATGTTAACTTTGTTAACATATATTGAATTTTCAGTTGAGATACTATCCCCACTCCTCAAAACAAAACAAAACCTGGGAGCAATGCCATAGGTGCCAAACCACCTCAAAGGTAGGAAACAGACATTGAGGACTGATCCAATGTGAGAGAATAAGAATTCCTTTGGGAAGCTGTTGGAGAGTTGTGGTACCATGATACCAGGCAGGGGAGTGTTTCCCTGTAACCTTAATCCAGTTGAGGAGGACTTAAGCACAGTCACCCAAAATGTTTAATGTGTGTCTTTGGTATCTCAGAAACCCAGAGACTGATGTCTGACTTTTCCAGCACCAACTTGGTGGCCTACTGGAACAGAAAGAGCTGAGCTGGGAGTAAGCTACACAAACATCACAGGGTTCCTCCCCAGCAGAAGCAAAGCCTGTGTGTGTATAAGTGTGTGTGTGTGTGTGTGTGTGTGTGTGTGTGTGTGGCTGGTGTATTGGCAAGAAAAAAATTAGAGAAAGATTTGAGGTTTTGGTTTGACACTGAATTCAACTTTTTAAAACCAAACCTGAGGGGCCATTAACTTTTTACCTGAGAGTCATCTTTAAAAGGATGAGATTACTTGAGATTTTACCCCAAGGCCTGGAACTACAGTTTGTTAGGTCGAAAGGTGGCAGGAGAAGGAAACGATGACATTGTTTCCTTCAAGTGCCCTTTCTAGTCCTGTGCTTTCAGTGAAGTGACACAATCGATTGGAGTGCAGGACCACCAAGTTCACTATGAAATATAGAAAATTATTCATCCAAATAAAAGAGATGCATGTGCATTGCAGAGAACAACACAATTTTCATGAAAAAAGATTGGCAAAGAGTTGGGGGCCAGTTACAGAAAACTTTAGAGTTGGGACATCATGAAGTCTGGGGACACATTCAACTGTGGCCGCGTCGCCTTAAAAGCTCAGCGGATCATTCTGCAAAACTAATTAAAACCTGAAAATTGACTTTGGACATAGAGAATAAAAATACACTATGTCTTCAAATGCTCTGCATTTTCTTTAAGAAATTTCTACTAAATGGCTTATCAAAGCCTGCTATTAGCCCCCACTGTTAAATATACCAAGTAAATCAAGATGTAAACAAACATATTAAACTACCATTTCGTTAAGAGCACAATTTGAAAGTTAATCGGATAAGAAGTGAATAAAGACAGGAAAGGAAACAGTGTGAGTGAGTGGTTCAAAAGAAGTGATAGACTGGAAACATCATTTGAAGAGCAATACAGCGAAGAAGTAGATCAAAAGATACCTCCTCCCAGGAGTTTCTTGTGTCACTTAAAATAATTTTTCATGTATGGAGGTAAGCATGGTTCTAGGAAGAGAATTTTGAACTTAAAATCAGTGGGTAAAAACTGTTGTTGTACCTAGTTGTACATCAAACTCCTGAGTATATTAATTGTACACTCATTGTATGAGTGAGTATACTAATTTATGCTAATTGTTGGGAAAGACAGTGCCCCCCTCCGTCTCTTGGGCTCTTACATGTCTTACTGGGTTTATCAAGAATGCAAAGCACTGACGGCTCTTTTCTGGGGCTGTTTCTCAGGGTCATGTTTGCAGAGCAACCTAGACAGATGATGTCAAGTCTCTCTCTGGGACAAAGATCTTGTTTTCTTACTGCTTGCTCTAAAAGCAATGGATTCCCCAAATTCAGTGTTCCCTGGCTACAGGCAAACCCACTGTGAGTGTAGCATCCATCTGGGCCCCTCCACATCACTCCCATGAGATTTGAAGAAGGGACAAAGGAAACAAACACAAACATGATGATGCTCATGCTGCTGACTGAGCTTTGAGTGCCGAAGTCCTTTGTTTCTGACCCAGGAGTCTTGTGTTTTGTGCCAGTATCCAGGAAGCATTAATTGGCTAGTTTACTTGCTTGTATGCAGGGTGAAATATCAGACCCGACATCATCATTGATATGTGTAGTCTTTACCATGCACATGACTTCCCCTGGTTAGGTATATCACTCAGGAATATTCAAAATACTGTATTTGGAATATTATGTTATGCTACTAGTCTAATCATTCCTTACTTGTTGGAGAACTGTTCATTGTTACTGCCTCAAAGCAAATTAATAACATGTATATACCTGAATAATTCAGAATCCTTTCCTTACTTTTTTAAGATTAAGCTTGATCAACAATTTCTCTTCATTTGAACCTCCCAGCTCTTCCCCTTTTCACCAATTTGTATTAGCTCTCTTTCTCCTCCAGAGACCTGTTTGAACACACAAGACACACAACTTGAATTAAAAATAGAGAGATGGTCTGTTGGGGTCTCTTCTCTACTCATACTGTGACATTGATTGCAACTTGAACATGCCAAGGAGTTACCTCAACCTTATAACAATATATAAAATAATAAACAGATGTGGCAACATAAAAATATTGCTATAATCTTGTAAACGGCAGGTTGAAGTAAGATAATTATGAGGATGAATAGCCTTATTAGTGTCAAATACAATAGTATTTTCCGTAAGTGTGTGACAGAGCGTCTTCTATTCCTTTGCAACCAATGGTGAAGACTGGTGGAAATATGAACTTTTTCTCAGATTCATAAAGGCAGAAGAAGAGATAGTGACATAATTATAATTATATTAAGAAGCATGGTTGATTGGTTGTCAGCACACTTACATTTAACAGTCTTGGGTGTTTTTACATGATAATGGCATAATGACAGTAATGAACTTAGAAGTTATTCTTAGCAAAGTATCACAGCAGAGTGCAATCGATTTCTGCAGAAGCTATAAATGCAATCTCCAACCTTATAGGTTATTGTAAATGCAAAGCACAAATTCTCATTCATAACTACTTAATTAAAGAACATTATTGGTTTACCTGTAATTGCTTTAATTTATCACAGTGTTACAATTTATAAGTAATGTGTGTTATTCTTCAGTAGTTTTATTGTAATTACACATAATTTACAATTCACATTACCGGATTTCTAATTATCCTCTAAATATTCTTGGTTATAAAAATGAAAATACTATTTTAAGGAGAATAGGATAATTAACAATGTATTAAATCTATTGGCTGTCAAGCATTTAACAAACAATAAAGTCAACTAATTCAGGCAATTTCGTTGATGGGTTATAAAATTTTATAAAGTTATGGAGTGCAACTTAGTCATTCCTTGAGACGCCACCATTAATAATGCTGTTTCAAATTAATCTTGGTAGAACTCTGGTCCACATTATACTTGGCAAAACAACACATCCAGCATCTCCTTTTATGTTTGGGTGGATGGCACTGGAGAGGGGCCAGTGTAGGTATCCATCAGAATATTCCTAAACAAGCTTTCCTAACGTTAGAGTTTCCAAGTTACTTGACTTAGAAGGTGGAATGGTGACAATTTCAATCTATTGAATCTATTGTGATTCTAGAGATTGGGAAAGATAATGTGGTTAGCTTAGTAAAATCACTATTTTGAATTTCCTTCAAAGTTTGTAAACAGCCTTGTTTTGGCATGATGTAGCAGTAGGCCAAAGTCACATGACCTCACCCTTTCATTTGAAGATAACTAATGAAAGACATATGGTGAGCCATAATGTTCTATAGAATATGCAGCCACCTCTACAGTGTGGTTTGAAAGGTCTTCAAAATTCAGTATCTTTTAAATAAACCTGAAATTTCTATCATTAGAAACAATCCTTGCGGTTAGGCATTGATCCAGAAAGCTTCCATAAATGCAACTGTAATATGTACACTGAATGAAATATGAATGGTCTTCATCACTGAATTCACAAGAATTCATTTTTAGATGAGTTGATATCAGGCAAGAGGTAGAAGGGACAGAGAAAATACTGTCAGAAAATAAAGAAGATAAGAAAGTTCTGTTGAGGCAAGAAACCTAGCTAAAGTAACATAAAACTATGTACGGTAGGATGGGGATATGTCCAGCAACCCAAAGAACCTTGTGATGTTTCTGTGTGCCAGGACAGAATAGATCATTGAAGAAAATTGAGACTGGCATCCTTGCTTGGTAAGTTGGTCTAAGACCAATCATAAAATCTCCCTGCTAAGGTTTTTTGGGTTTTGGGGTTTTGTTGTTGTTTTAAATCCTGGTCCTCGAAGCTATTGCACTTCCCTACCTTTAATGAAAATGGAGCTTTCTATCATTCAGAATAAAAATAATTGATTATAACTTTTTAAATGGTATCAAAAGATATGGTCCTGGTGTGGCTGGCAAAATGGCCAAATAGGAACAACTCCGGTCTGCAGCTCCCAGCAAAATCAATGCAGAAGGCGGTGATTTCTGCATTGCCAGCTGAGGTACCCAGCTCATCTCCTTGGGACTGGTTAGACAGTGGGTGCAGCCCATGGAGGGCAAGCAGAAGCGGGGCGGGGTGGGGGGCATCGCCTTACCCAGAAAGTGCAAGGGGTCTGGGAACTCCCTCCCCGAGGCAAGGGAAGCCGTGAGGGACTGTGCTGTGAGGAACGGTACACTCCAGCCCAGATACCACACTTTTCCCATGGTCTTCGCAACCCACAGACCAGGAGATTCCCTCCGGTACCTACGCCACCAGGGCCCCGGGTTTCAAGCACAAAACCAGGCAGTTGTTTGGGCGGACACCAAGCTAGCTGCAGAAGTTTTTTCATACCCCAGTGGCACCTGGAATGCCAGTGAGACAGAACCATTCACTTCCCCGGAAAGGGGGCTGAAGCCAGGGAACCCAGTGGATCCTACCCCTGCGGAGCCCAGCAAGCCAGGATCCACTGGCTTGAAATTCTCACTGCCAGCACAGCAGTCTGAAGTTGACCTGGGAAGCTCCAGCTTGGTGGAGGGAGGGGCGTTTGCCGTTACTGAGACCTGAGTAGGTGTTTTTCCCCTCACAGTGTAAATAAAGCCACCAGGGAGTTCAAACTGGGTGGAGACCACAACTGCTCAGCAAAGCCGCTGTAGCCAGACTGCCTCTCTAGATTCCTCCTCTCTGGGCAGGGCGTCTCTGAAAGAAAGGCAGCAGCCCCAGTCAGGGGCTTGTAGATAAAACCCCCATCTCCCTGGGACAGAGCACCTGGGGGAAGGGGCAGCTGTGGGCACAGTTTCAACAGACTTAAACATTCCTGCCTTCCTGCTCTGAAGAGAGCAGTGGCTCTCTCAGCACAGTGCTCAAGCTCTGCTAAGGGACAGACTGCCTCCTCAAGTGGGTCCCTGACCCCTGTGCCTCCTAACTGGGAGACACCTCCCAGCATGGATTGACAGACACCTCATACAGGAGAGCTCCAACTGGTATCTGGTGGGTGCCCCTCTGAGACAAAGCTTCCAGAGGAAGAAACAGACAGAAATCTTTGCTGTTCTGCAGGCTCGTCTGGTGATACCCAGGCAAACAGGGTCTGGAGTGGACCTCCAGCAAACTCCAGCGACCTGCAGCAGAGAGGCCTGATTGTTACAAGAAAACTAACAAATAGAAAGGAATAGAATCAACATCAACATAAAGGACATCCACAAAAAAAGCCCACCGAAGGTCATCAACATCAAAGGCCAAAGGTAGATAAATCCACGAAGATGAGGAAAAACCAGTGTAAAAAGGCTGAAAATTCCAAAAACCAGAACGCCTCTTCTCCTCCAAAGGATCACAATTCTTCACCAGCAAGGGAACAAAACTGGATGGAGAATGAGTTTGATGAGCTAACAGAAGTAGGCTTCAGAAGGTAGGTAATAACAAACTCCTCTGAGCTGAAGGAGCATGTTCTAACCCAATGCAAGGAAGCTAACAACCTTGAAAGAAGATTAGACGAATTGCTAACTAGAATAACCAGTTTAGAGAAGAACATAAATGACCTGATGGAGCTGAAAAACACAGCACAAGAACTTCGTGAAGCATACACAAGTATCAATAGCCGAACCGATCAAGCAGAAGAAAGGATATAGGAAACTGAAGATCAACTTGATGAAATAAAGCATGAAGACAAGATTAGAAAAAAAGCAATAAAAAGGAATGAACAAAGTCACCAAGAAATATGGGACTATGTGAAAAGACCAAACCTATGTTTGATTGGTGTGCTTGAAAGTGACGAGGAGAATGGAACCAATCTGGAAAACACTCTTCAGGATATTATCCAGGAGAACTTCCTCAGGCTAGCAAGACAGGCCAATATTCAAACTCAGGAAATAAAGAGAACACCACAAAGATACTCCTCAAGAAGAGCAACTCCAAGACACATAATTTTCAGATTCACAAAGGTTGAAATGAAGGAAAGAAATGTTAAGGGCAGCCAGAGAGAAAGGTTGGGTTACCCACAAAGGGAAGCCCATCAGACTAACAGTGGATCTCTCTGCAGAAACCCTACAAGCCAAAAGAGAGTGGAGGGCCAATATTCAACATTCTTAAAGAATTTCAAACCAGAATTTCATGTCCAGCAAAACTAAGCTTCATAAGCAAAGGAGAGATAAAATCCTTTACAGACAAGCAAATGCTGAGAGATTTTGTCACCTCCAGGCTTACCTTACAAAAGCTCCTGAAGGAAGCACTAAATATGGAAAGGAAAAACCAGTACCAGCCACTGTAAAAACATTCCAAATTGCAAAGACCATCGACACTATGAAGAAACTGCATCAACTAACTGGCAAAATAACCAGCTAGCATCATAATGACAGGTTCAAATTCACACATAACAATATTAACCTTAAATGTAAATGGGCTAAATGCCCCAATTAAAAGACACAGACTGGCAAATTGAATAAAGAGTCAAGACCCATCAGTGTGCTGTATTCAGGAGACCCATCTCACATGCAAAGACACACATAAGATCACAATAAAGGGATGAAGGAATATTTACCAAGCAAATGGAAAGCAAAAAAAAAAAAAAAAAAAAAAAAAAAAAAAAAAAAAAAAAAAAAAAACAAAAAAAAAAAAAAAAAAAAAAAAAAAAAAAAAAAAAAAAAAAAAAAAGCAGGAATTGCAATCCTAGTCTCTGATAAAACAGATTTTTAAACCAACAAAGATCAAAAAAGACAAAGAAGAGCATTACATAATGGTAAAGGGATCAATGTAACAAGAAGAGCTAGCTATCCTAAATATATATGCACCCAATACAGGAGCACCCAGATTCATAAAGCAAGTTCTTAGAGAACTACAAAGAGACTTAGACTCCCACACAATAATGGTGGGACACTTTAACACCCCACTGTCAATATTAGACAGATCAATGAGACAGAAAATTAACAAGGATATTCAGGACTTGAACTCAGCTCTGGACCAAGCAGACCTAATAAACATTTACAGAACTCTCCACCTCAAATCAACAGAATATACATTCTTCTCAGCACCACATTGCATTTATTCTAAAATTAACCCCATAATTGGAAGTAAAACACTCCTCAGCAAATGTGTAAGAATGGAAATCATAACAGTCTCTCAGACCACAGTGCAATCAAATTAGAACTCAGGATTAAGAAACACATTCAAAACTGCACAACTACATGGAAACTGAACAACCTGCTCCTGAGTGACTACTGGGTAAATAGCAAGATTAAGGCAGAAATAAGTTATTTGAAACCAGTGAGAACAAAGACACAATGTTCTAGAATCTCTGGGACAGAGCTAAAGCAGTGTTTAGAGGGAAATTTATAGCACTAAATGCCCACAGGAGAAAGCTGGAAATATCCAAAATCGACACCCTAACACCACAACTAAAACAACTAGAAAAGCAAGAGCAGGCAAAATCAAAAGCTAGGGAAAAACAAGAAATAAGTAAGATCGGAGCAGAACTGAAGAAGATAAAAACAAGAAACACCATTCAAAAAACCAATGAATCCAGGAGCTGGTTTTTTGAAAATGTTAACAAAATAGATAGACCACTAGCCAGACTAATAAAGAAGAAAAGAGAGAGGAATCAAATAGACACAATAAAAAATGATAAAGGGGATGTCACCACTGATCCCACAGAAATACAAACTAACATCAGAGAATACTATAAACACCTTTATGCAAATAAACTAGAAAATCTAAAAGCAAACGGATAAATTCCTGGACACATACACCCTACCAAAACTAAACCAGGAAGAAGTCTAATCCCTGAATAGACCAATAAAAAGTTCTGAAATTAAGGCAGTGATTAGTAGTCTACCAACCACAAAAAGCCCAGGACCAGACAGATTCACAGCCGAATTCTACCAGAGGTACAAAGAAGAGCTGGTACCATTCCTTCTGAAACTATTCCAAACAATAGAAAAAGAGGAACTCCTCCCTAACTCATTTTGGAGGCCAGCATCATCCTGATACCAAAACCTGGCAGAGACACAACAAAAAAAGAAAATTTCAGGCCAATATCCCTGATGAACATTGATGCAAAATCTTCAATGAAATACTGGCAAAACGAATCCAGCAGCATATCAAAATCTTATGCATCACAATGGAGTCGGCTTCATACCTGGGATGCAAGGCTGGTTCAGCATACACAAATCAATAAATGTAATCCATCACATAAACAGAACCAATGACAAAAACCACATAATTATCTCAATAGATGCAGAAAAGTCCTTTGACAAAATTCAACTCCCCTTCATGCTAAAAACCCTCAATAAACTAGCTATTAATGGAACATATCTCAAAATAATAAGAGCTATTTATGACAAACCCACAGCCAATATCATACTGAATGGGCAAAAGCTGGAAGCATTCCCTTTGAAAACTAGCACAAGACAAGGATGCCCTCTCTCACCACTTCTATTCAACATAGTGTTGAAAGTTCTGGCCAGGGCAATAAGGCAAGAGAAATAAATAAAGGGTATTCAACAGGAAGAAAGTCAAATTATCTCTGTTTGCAGATGACATAATTGTATATTTGGAAAACCCCATCGTCTCAGCCCAAAATATCTAAAGCTGATAGGCAACTTCAGCAAAGCCTCAAGATATAAAATCAATGTGCAAAAATCACAGCATTCCTATACACCAATAATAGACAAACAGAGAGCCAAATCATGAGTGAACTCCCATTCACAATTGCCACAAAGAGAATAAAATACCTAGGAATACAACTTACAAGGACTGTGAAGCACCTCTTCAAGGAGAACTACAAACCACTACTCAAGGAAATCAGAGAGGACACAAACAAATGGAAAAACATTCCATCTCATGGATAGGAAGAATCAATATCATGAAAATGGCCATACTGCCCAAAGTAATTTATAGATTCAACGCTATTCCCATAGAGCTACCATTGACTTTCTTCACAGAATTAGAAAAAACTACTTTAAATTTCATATGGAACCAAAAAAACAGCGCATATAGCCAAGACAATCCTAAGCAAAAAGAACAAAGCTGGAGGCATCATGCTAACTGACTTCAAACTATACTACAAGACTACAGTAACCAAAACAGCATGGTACTGGTACCAAAATAGATATGTAGAGCAATGGAACAGAACAGAGCCCTCAGAAATAATGCCACTTATCTACAACCATCTGATCTTTGACAAATCTGACAAAAACAAGCAATCGGCAAAGGATTCCCTATTTAATAAATGGTATTGGGAAAACTGGCTAGTCATATGCAGAAAACTGAAACTGGACCCCTTCCTTACATCTTATACAAAAATTAACTCAAGACAGTTTAAAGACTTAAATGTAAAACCTAAACCCATAAAAACCCTAGAAGAAAACCAAGGCAATACCATTCAGGACATAGGCATGTGCAAAGACTTCATGACTAAAACACCAAAAGCAATGGCAACAAAAGCCAAAATTGACAAATGGGATCTAATTAAACTAAAGAGCTTCTGCACAGCAAAAGAAACTATCATCAGAGTGAACAGGCAGCCTACAGAATGGGAGAAAAATTTTGCAATCTATCCATCTGACAAAGGGCTAATATCCAGAATCTACAAGAAACTTAAACAATTTTACAAGAAAAACAACCCCATCAGAAAGTGGACAAAGAATATGAACAACACTTCTCAAAAGAGGATATTTATGTGGCCAAAAAACATATGAAGAAAAAGCTCATCATCACTGGTCATTAGAGGAATGCAAATCAAAACCACACAATGAGATACCATCTCACGCCAGTTAGAATGGAGATCATTAAACAGTCAGGAAACAACAGATGCTAGAGAGGATGCGGAAAAATAGGAAGGCTTTTACACTGTTGGTGGGAGTGTAAATTAGTTCAACCATTGTGGAAGACAGTGTGGCAATTCCTCAAGGATCTAGAACCAGAAATACCATTTGACCCACTGATCCCATTACTGTGTATATACCCAAAGGATTATAAATCATTATGCTATAAAGACACACACACACGTATGTTTATGGCAGCACTGTTCACAATAGCAAAGATTTGGAACCAACCCAAATGCCCATCAATGATAGACTGGATAAAGAAAATGTGGCACATATACACTGTGGAATACTGTGCATCCATAAGAAAGAATGAGATCATGTCCTTTCCAGGGACATAGATGAAGCTGGAAGTTTCTCAAGAAACTAACACAGGAACAGAAAACAAACCACCGCATGTTTTCACTCATAAGTAGGAGTGGAACAATGAAAACACATAGACACAGGGAGGGGAACATAACACACTGGGGCCTGCCAGGGAGTCGGGGGCAAGGGGAGGGAAAGCATTAGGAGAAGTAGCTAATGTAGATGACAGGTTGATGGTTGCAGCAAACCACCATGGCACGTGCATACCTATGTAACAAACCTTCAGGTTCTGCACATGTATCCCAGAACTTAAAGTATAATAAAAAATAAAATAAGAAAATGTGTGACTGCATGAACCTTTCTGAAGCCTAATCAAACCTGAGGTTAGAAGTTCCTGAATTGAACTTTAGAAAGAGTAATAAATATATTGTCTTGCAGTTATCAATCAGAAAAAAAAGATGTGGTCCTAAAATCATAAATTGTATTTACAGTTCAAGGCATATCACCATAACTGCCAATCATCTACTAAATTCATCTGCCTTGAAATTTGGTTGTCGGCCGGGCGCGGTGGCTCAAGCCTGTAATCCCAGCACTTTGGGAGGCTGAGACGGGCGGATCACGAGGTCAGGAGATCGAGACCATCCTGGCTAACACGGTGAAACCCCATCTCTACTAAAAATACAAAAAAAAAAAAAAAAAAAACAATTAGCTGGGCATGCTGGTGGGCGCCTGTAGTCCCAGCTACTTGGGAGACTGAGGCAGGAGAATGTCATGAACCCGGGAGGCGGAGCTTGCAGTGAGCAGAGATCCATCCACTGCACTCCAGCCTGGGTGACAAAGCAAGACTCCATCTCAAAAAAAAAAAGAAAGAAAGAAATTTGGTTGTCATGAATAAGCTAAGTCCCATTTTGAAATAGTACACCAATTATACTCACAACCATGAACTGTTAATAGCACAAATCTATTCTATGAACTTTTGTCATCTAATATTGAAATACTCACACCCCCATCCAGTACCGCATTATATTCAGAGACATAACCAAAGAGGCTTCCAAAGACTGTAGCCATTTCCAGCAAATCAAGGGTTAATAGGTCTATCTTGTGTCTTCCATTAGTGGGTGTCACTGTGAAGAAATTAACAAAGCCCTATTCTGAAGACTTTCGGGACCAGCTTGGAAGCATTTTGTGATAATGGTGCTCATTGTAACTGGATTTGACCTGTGGTTAATTCATATCAGCAACTAAAAATGCAGGCATTTAACTACACTGAATTTAATTCTAGCCCAAACCAAGCTTTTTAGTCAGCCTACAATATCACAAGAAATATTGTAGAATTGAATAGTTAGCTGCATTCAATCAGACTCAATATATTTTTTGTGTATTTTTAGGTGAGAAATGTGAAATTAAGGTGTATGGGATGTCTGCATTTCCTTCTCTTCCTGGCTGTCTTTATTTAATATGCTCAAATCCGTTATTAGGTAATGAATGTGTCTCAATTATTTCTAGAAACAGGTTGATGAAACTGACTTTTCTACAGTAAAATTCCCCTTTGTGTGTGTGTGTGTTTTGTGTGTGTGCTTTTAAATCACACTTAAACATACACAGGGATATGATGTTGGACAATGCGCTAATTGAAGGGAAGAGTTTAATGGACCTCACAGAGGGTAAGGACAAGCCGTACCTCAGTTGATTGCTTCTCGCTTAGGACTCAAATGCTATCCCATTCTTACTTCTGGGTATGACTTGAGTCTGTACAGCGCACTGCATAAATGATTTTCCATGGCTTTTTAAAAGGCGGTGCATATTAATATTTTAAACTGAAGTAATTGCTTCTTGCTCAGCAATGGGTTTCATTTATGAGTGTTTATCCTCAGCAAATGGAAAGTATGGTTAATCTCAGTTAAAAATTGGTTCTTTAAATAGCTCTAATTACATTCTGTTTATATTTATATGTATTAGACACTTAAGATTTAATCGGTAGCAGTTCTAACAAACCATAATGTTTATTAGCTGGTTTTAAATTATTGTTATGGATGGGAGTTGAATAAGAAAATAAGTGATTTGTCTACTATCAAACACAGAAAATAAAAGATGGATCAATGCTTAAAAATGAGTTTTTAGCATAGCTTCAAATTTTAATATAATTTATGAGAAAGAGGTCATATTAGGTCAATTCGTTTTCTTTTTTCTTTATTTTTTAAACTCTAACAATAGAAAAAAAATGTGGTGTCTAATGGCATAAGATTCGTGGAGCTTTTGTTTTCAAAAATTATTAAGATCCTTGTGTTCGAGTGCTAGAAAAGAAGGAACTAAATTTTGCATTTTAATTCATATTTATTCAGAAGAAAAACTTACATGAGATATAACATGTTGATTTTTTAATGAAAAAAATTTAAGTTGATGTGATGCTAGGTTAAGTCAGTTTAAATTGCTTAAATTCTATATTTTGATTAAACAGAAAAGACCTTGTTGGATTCTGCTTCTTCCCTGAGAAATTTATCAAAGGACTTCCTCTAATCTTTGAATAAGACTTCTGAATTACACATGGCTCACACACAGTGAGTTAGGAAACTCACAGTCATTTTATTGACATTTAATTTTCAATTTGTTTTATTGTAATTTTCAAGATATGCAAAATGAAGTATAATTCAAAAGACAATTTATTAATAACACCTGTATCTCTATGGAACTAAAAACATTTGTGATTATTTTCAAAAGGCAACAGTATTCCCAGAAAAGAAGTTTGTAGAATTATTAGTGTCATTTTATAAATAAGGAAGATGAGGCAAATATTACAACTTCTTTACATTGTGAAAAATGTAATCATTTTATCTCCACCTTAAACTCCGAGCTCTGTCCCAAGAGCTATAAGCCACCATAGCCTGCTAGGCTAGTTCTTCTTTTGTAGAAACTCATTCCTCTTTTGTTTTCTATTTCTGTTGCTACTTTCTAGAGAATGTCCTTGTTACCTTATGCCTGAAAACAAAGCCTTGCAAATTCAGTCTAGTCTCTCTCTGCCCAGCTACAGGACTCCACTATGGCACTTGTCCCCTTAAGCACCCACAATCATGCCACTCTTCACTCTCAAAGCTGCCAGGAGATGGCCCCTCTCTATTGGATAAAAGCCCATGTGCTCGTCTCTGCATGCCAGGCACTTCTGGATCCGGTGCCTTTACCAGGCCTTCCAAACTTACCTCCCAGTGGTCTGCAAAACTCTCGAATCCCAGCCAAGTCTCATGTCCATCTCAGGTTTTTCCTCCTCTGTACTGATGCCTTTCCATTTTCTTGAAGGATATTCTACCGACATCGGGCCTTATGGAAATCTCCCCTATTCTTGAAGCCACAGACAAACCTCATTGCCAATATGTCACGTTCCAGATCTGGGTTCCGAATGCATTTGTTTTATATCATTCATACGTCATGTATCCTATTTACCTCATTGCATAAATATTCATATCCTTGTTCATGTCCAAGCTATGTAACGCTAGCTTGGCGCATAATAGGTACTCAGATCATATTTGTAAATAGATATTTATTACAGGATTAATGAATGTTGCTCAGTGCTGAGTGCTTTATTTTGCATAATTAAGAATCAGAGCTGGGTGCAGTGGCTCACACCTGTAATCCTAGCATTTTGGGAGGCCAAGGTGGGTGGATCACCTGAGGTCAGGAGTTCGAGACCAGCCTGACCAATATGGTGAAACCCCGCCTCTACTAAAAATACAAACAAATTAGCTGGGCGTGGTGGCATGCGCCTGTAGTCCCAGCTACTTAGGAGGCTGAGAAAGGAGAATTGCTTGAACTTGGAAGGCGGAGGTTGCAGTGAGCTGAGATTGCACCACTGCACTCCAGCCTGGGCGACAGGGTGAGACTCCGTCTAAAAAAAAAAAAAAAAAGGAAAGAAAAAGAATCAGATATCAGATGTGAGAGTGGCTGACAAGGAATATTTGAATTAATTAATTAATTAATTACTTTGTAGAAATTGTGAGTCATCTCTTTCACCTACCCTTCACACTCTTTCAATAACCGTTTCTTTCTCTTCATCATTTCCTGATTTAGTCCTGTGCAAGATGTTGGTGCCAGCCATCTGGGGGTGAACAAGACAGTCTTTGTCACCATGAGTAATAGTCTTAGAGAATAGCAGGGAAGACAAACGCAAACAATAATGGTAGTGAAATGTGTTGAGCGTTATGGCTGGGATTGACAGGAAATTATGGAAATGAAGTGCAGGGGACCTATCTGGCTTAATCTAGGGGACAGGAAAGACCTTCCTGAGGAAGTGAGCTTTAAACCAAGACCCAAGGAAAGCCGAGGACTAAAACAAGCAGAAGGGGAGAGCAGCAGGCCCCTATAATTACCAAGGCCCATGCTAGGCTCTAGGCACAAAGGTGGAAAAGAAAAGAATGCTTCCTGCCCCCCACGAAGCTTTCATAAATAATAAAACAGTTTGCAATAAGCACTGTGAAGAAAGCAAGCAATGTGTTGTTATAAAGAGTTAACAACTGGGGAGAATGCCATCTAATTACATATAGTAGCCAGAATGGACGTTTCTGAAGAGATATCACCTAACCTGTGGTCTGCAGGATAAGCAGGAGGTGGCCATGGGCAAAGCAGGTATGGGAGCATTCTAACTGAAAGCAGCAGCCTGTGCAAAGCTCTGACAGTGGAGGAAACTTGGACCATCCAGAGAAGACAAGGAAAGCCAAGGTGGCTGCAAAGCTGTCAGCAGAGGAGGTAGCCTGAGATGGGATTAGCAAGGTGGCCTTCCCAGACTATGGAGGGCCTCCGAGGCAAAGAGGAACAGTTTGCTTTTGACGCTCAGTGCAGTGAGAAACCATTAATGGGCTTTAAGCAAGGGAGCAGCACGACCCAGTTTACACTTTAAAGTACAACTTCTGCAAGAAGACGATTCCTAGCGAGGGAAGAAGAGGAGGAGGGCATCCAGGCTGATGGTAGCTTAGACTAGGGTAGGAGCAGTGATCATTGGAGTGGGAGAATTCTACATCCATATGGGAAGGACACTGAAGAGGACACATGCATTGGATGCCGGGGATGAACAAAAGAGGAATCAAGAGCACGAGGACAGACATGGTCATGACTGCACAGACGCCTTTTGCTAACTTCTTCCTTTTAAGCCTGTTTCTTTGCCCCAGGGTTGTTTCACACCCTGGCCCTATACAAAAGCTGAGAACTTTCTTGAATTCTTTACTATAAATTGAATTCATAAGACCTTAGAACGAGCTTGGAGGAAAAAAATTGTGAACTCTGATAAATGTAAATGTGACTTTCAGTCTTGAACCCGGCTGCTCAGTTGTCCCAGTTACCTTTTTCCTGGAGCGGAAAGTTTTAAAAGTCTCTTCAAGCTACCTCCATCCGCAGTGAAGAGACCATGACCCCACTGAAGATGTGGTTTTCAGGTGAGCTTGAAGAGATGCCTCTGAATTAGCTCCTCCCTATTCCATCCAAGGTTCTGTGGCCCCTCCTGTATCACCAAGCCACTGAGGATAGCAGCTGGGCCACACACACCAGTTTCACCCCTTGTTGGTTCTCAGTTTTTATCATCCCTTGGCTCTGGCTGTATGCATAAGTAATTTCAAGTAGATCTTGATGTGGAACTGAGCTAGTTTTATTTCATGCTTGCTGCTACATGTAGCTAAGCTTATATTCTAGACATTATAATGTTTTATACCTAGAAGGAGACTTAGATGTCATTTTATCAGATGTCTTTATTATATAGATGAGAAAACCAAGATGTAGAAAGTTAAAGTCATTTGGGGCACATCATAATACTCCAGAAAATCATAACCTTTGGAAAGCTCTGTATTCTAATTCTAACCACATCTCTTGCCAGCTGTACTAATTAATTCATCTCTATACCCTCCTTCAATTTTCTTATTTTAAAACAAAGATAATAATTCCTACTTTGCAGAATAGTCGAGGGGGTCAGAGATAATGTACAACAAGCATGTGATATTTACAAAACACTCAATAAATTGTCATTATTATTATATATTCACTTTTCGTTGTCCACTGTTACAGTGACAGTATCACTTAGTAGCCGATAAAGGCCTAAAACTCCTATTTCCAACCTAATGCTCCTTTTGATACACAGCATACAGCCTGATAGAAATTTTCATGGGTTCGTGGACTCTTACCTGGTCTATTTAGGAATAACAAACAAACGCATCCCCCAGCTTGTGCCCATTTCAAGCCCTTTGAGAGTTTTTTGTGCCCTAGAGAATTAGGTACACAATTTGTAACTTTATTCAGCAGTGAAATGCCACTGTGGTCGCAAAAAAAGCTAAAGCAATATTTCAACCCTAAGAACTAGGTCTGGCACCCAGAATAAAAGACTCTTTTAATAGGAAGAATAATCTATCAATTTTGTGAAAGGGCTTTTGGAAAAGGCTCAAAGTCCTACTGCAATATAAAACATAAATGGTACATTGTCCTAGTTTTTTGCTGGAAATTGTACGTTAGCACTAAAGAACAGAATTTCTTTTGCTTCAGCCTGCATTTTTAGAATATGCTATAAAGACAACTCTATTTTCTAGGAGTTAATAAGTAATGTAGGGGAAAAAAAGATGGCATGGATTAAATGAAGATAATAATAATTATAACAATAATTTTATGCACCTTTTCATACTTCAAGTATAAAAGAAAATTTGTTTCTACCCGTGAAAGAAAAATCCTCTCCTTATTATAATTGTTCTACACACTTTCTAGTATTTTCTTACACTGAGATATGGTTATAATCCTAGTCCTGCAGGAAGGAAGGTGTGTGTCTCTGTGTAAGGGTGCAGGGAGCTCGTTTCTGGTATCAGCCACTTGAGTGTGCTCTAGAATTGGCATGTAGCCTGTCTGTTCACCAAAAAGGTGATAGGATTCCTAGGAAAAGCTCCTGGAGATTTCAGAGTGATGTCCTCCATGGGAAACAGGCCAGGAAGATATAAATAAGAAACGCAGAGAAAGAGCCATGACTGTGATCAGCCTGTCAGTGTTTCAGTACAGTCAGGCGTGCCTGTGAACATTGGAGAGAGGAGAAAATGGTAAGATCGGAAACTTGTGCTCTAAAAGCAAAACAAAATTGTTTTTGTACCTCTTCCGTGATCTGTTTATTTCTCCATTTCTTTCTCTTAGTTTTAAAAGCTCCGATCATCTCAGCTGAACTAAGGGGAAAAATGTGTCTATTGTTGGACAGCTGTATAAGGGGACAGCTGTATAAGGGGTCGGGGTGGGGCTGCTCAGCACATGGCGGGGGCCAGAGTGAGTGGAGAACACTGCTCGATTAGAGAACCCCAAGGCAGAGAGGTATCCACTGCCTCCTCCAGGGTGAATCTTTTAGGGTCTTGGTTTTATTTTAGTCCTTTTATTAAAGCTAGTGTTCTTCAACAACCACTGTTTCATTTCATTGCTTTAAATTACATTCCAAATATTCATTTCTTTTGCCCTGGTCTCTATAATAAAGACTTTCAAAATATCATGGCAAGCAACTGACTAAGTGGAGAAACATTGAAAGCTAGAGGAATTTAAGCTGCAATGTACACTTTACGCAAATGTTCTTTATGTTCTAGCTTAGATTTCTTACGGATTTTTGCTACACTATTTTGAAGCAAATCCATCAATAAAAAATAACAATGATAATAATAACTTTGAAGTATGCTCAATGAAAATATATACTCAAATTGTCTGTTTTTCATAATGTAAAGTTGGTCTGTTCCTTTAGAAGATAAATAGTGCCAGTCTCCCTTTTCTTCATGATCTGAACATTAAAATATTTTTTTACTTAGGAAATTTCAGCTTGCTTTACTAAAAGAATATTTCAAACATACAAGAAAATACAGATGTCCTCTAAACCAGCTCATACAGTGTACACATACTTAGCTTTGCCAGAATCACTGATTCAATCAGTTATCTATTGAGTATTTTCTACGCATTGAATCCTGCTCTACTGAAAAACAAAGTTCCAGTCCGGTGCAGTACATATGCTGTTAGGAGAACACAGGTAATAAATAATAACCATAATAAATAAACTATATAACATAATAGAATATAGTATGTGTTACAGAAAATTAAAGCAGAGTAAAGGGAATAGTGAATCTCATGGTGGGATATGGTGATAGGACTGCAATTTTATGATAGGGTGGACTCATTGCAAAGGTAAATTTGTGCAAAGACTCCACAAAGGTGAAGTGAGCTAAGCAGGTATTGGGAAACAGCACAAAGGCCCTATGGTAGCCAGGCCTCAAGGTCAGTTTAGTGTGGCAGAGGAGTGACATGGCATAACTCTTCTTTTTAAATTTCACTGGTGCTGCCGTGTTGGAAATAGGGTAGAATTAGAGAAGTCTATGAGGAGGGCATTACAGTCTCCCAGGCAACAGTTAATGGCATCTCAAAACAAAAAGGTAGCAGTGTTTGTGTTGGCAAGTGGTTAGATTCTGGATATATTTTGAGGATAGACCCATCTGAATTTCCAGATGAATTGGATACTGGGTGTGAGAAAGAGAAATCAAGTATTTATTCATGGTTAGCAGGCTGAATAACTGGAAAGATGGAGTAACCATTTCCCAAGCTTCAGAAGACTGCAAGAATGGGAAGGGGAGGTGGAATCAAAAATGTAGATGTTGCAAAGAGCTCTTAAAGGAGTTTGGAATATTTACTCCTACCAGCCATGCATGAGATCATGTGTATCCCTCCATCAGAATTCACTTCTATCATCTGAAAACTCGTGTCTTTAAATTCGGAAATACCCACAGCCATTATCACTCAATACCACCTCTTCCTCGTTCTCTACTCTCTCTTTCCAGAACTTTTGTTCAATGTTTTGTATAGCTACTTGGCTCTATTTCATCTGTTATTACTTTTTTATTTCACTATGCTGCATTCTGGATGACTTCCTTAAATATACCTTTTAAATTACAGTTCTTCCTACCTGTTGCCTGATCTGCTGTTAAACTCATTTACTTTTTATTTCAATGACTATAATTTTCACTTATAAGGTTCTATTTAGTTTCTCAGATCCACCCATTATTTTCTAGATGGGTGTGTTCTTTCTATCATTTGTTTTATCGCTTTAGTTATTTTAACCAAAGTTATTTTCTAATTTCTTTCTTAGCCTTGCATTATCTCAATGACTTCAGATGCTAATTCATCTTTTCTTTACGTCTGATCACTCCCTCTCACTTGTGAGTGATTTGCTTTCATCATTTATAGTTTTGTTGCTGTCGCTGTGGAGTTCCCAAGGGTGAGGAATATCCCTTGTGCCTGGGTTATGGACATGATTCTAGAGGTTTGTTTTACCTTTTGTTTCCCTGCCAGCTCCAGTTGTTTCACGGGACTGACATGAGTGTCTCATGAATTGGAATGAGACTGTCCATATCATAGGTAAATATTTTAAATTTGATCCCCACATCGCATGTTGAAGAGGCTAGGAGTTAACATTTCTCACAGGAGACTTCTATCAGAACACAGAAACAACAGGTTTCCCTGCCTCTCCCCTGGATAATGGACAAAAATTCCCACAAAAGAGGCAGCCCTTCCAGTGACCTGCTTTTGGCAGTGATCTTGGTTTCTGATGCCTTCTTGTGTGAGGACCCAGGCCGCCTCTTCTGGCTCAAAATGGACACTCACTTCTTAATCTCCAGGTGCCAACTGGCACCAATTTGGTATTCCCCAGAGGACCTTGGTGTCAGTTTAAGATCTCTTTCTGTTTTTTTCACCTAGAAATTTCCTATTCTTTCTTTTCAGCATTGCTATGATGTTGTGCTTTTTAAAAAGTTTTCCATTACCTTTAATCCAAAATTATCAGTTTGGAGTTAGAAGTGGTTAAATAAGATTTGTGCAGCCACTGGTGATATCTGATCATCTCTGTGACATATGAGGTCCTTCAGGCCTTCTGAGTGCCCAACGGAACCCTTACTTTCTAGACTGGGGAGAGGCCCAGAGTCCTCGGTGAGGGATCAGTGGGGTAGCTGTTTACCAACCAACACTCAAGACTTTCTTAGCCACCAGTGCAGCTATGTGGATGTGTATCAGTCAAATATCAGACTGCGTATAGTGAGTTTTCTTTTCTTACTGCTCTCTACACATAATTCATATTGTCATTTACAACAATTAGATAAGGAGCTCAAAGGAAAAACAGTACCCCAGGGGATAAAAGACTGGGAAAAAATATTTGGCCATTAAATTATGCAAAGCAACATGAAACTATTTTAAAGTCTATTTAGATTGCTTTGTTTCATGAAATGAGGGAGAAAGGACAAAAATATTTTTAAGTATGAGAGTCAATTTCATATCCTCACTCTGGTACAAAATAAAATACATATTATAAAGGTACTTAGGATTATAGTCACTCACATTTTAATTAGTTCCAGGTACTTCAACATTTAATCACAATTTAAAAATCATTATGTTCATACCTTTGATAATAGGTTAATAATATTGACATTGGCACTTATTTTCTAGAAATTGTAAAGAGAATCTTGGCATATTCAAGGAGTCACATAGATTATATCTGTAAGACTTGCCATTCAAACATTTTGGGAGTAAAACACCTTTTGAACAAACTTGTGTTTTATGTCTGCAAATGTAATTTGTAGGGCAAAGGAAGGGTTTTGGTATGCAGGCTTTTCTACCTCCTGAATGTGGTAGAGTCCCTGGATTCTGGGTAAATTGTAATACCCTATGTATTTGAGCATAGAAGAGTTATAGATTAATGTCAAGGTTCTCAGTGATGCCTAGAGTTAGGCATCATGTTTGCCTTGCCTTGGAAACTACTTAAAAAGACCTGCGCTGGATTGTTGCTATGTGTCAATTATTTCCAGCCTTTAGCCAATCAGATTATAAGCAGGGGAGAGTAGAACAGGAGGTTGGGTTCATTCAGATATTTCCAAAATTTTGTCAAAAATTGTTACTGACTCCAAAGATTCTTTTTCCAGCATTAGTTGGTTAAGAAAATGCTTAGTAACAAAAATTTACTATTATGTCAGTGATTGTGGTGGATGAATTTTCATTTCTATGCCAATTCAATATACATTTGAAAAATAGTGGTGTATGCAAGCTGTTATTAATTAAACTCACTTATTTAATCTGTTTCTTTGATGCATAAACAGATTCTGGGAATTGCTTGTGACACCCCTTTGCCCGCCAGAATCTGGAGTTAAATGTTGAAAACTGTTGTTCCACATGCAAAGGCTTTATCATTGATATTCAGCTGTGGTTCAGCTTCATCATAGCCCGATCAGCTGACACAGCAATCACCCCAATTATTCAATTTTTTGGTCTAACACATTTCTCCAGGGCTCACAGCCTGTGATGTGGATAGGATAACAATCATAGTAACTCAAATTATAGCTCTTTCTCTATCTCACCACACAGAACCTCAACCTCCTAGACAATATCCTTAAGTTTCTGAGAGACCCAAGTTATGTGTCTCTCATGCTCACTAATAAACTTCATCCCACAGAACTGGTTTTGTCCAGTTCTGTCTGTTGTACAAGCCCTTTTTATCTCTAGGTACCAGGAGTGGGTATTAGTCAGGGTTCTCCAGAGAAATACAACCCAGTAGGATCTTTAGGGATATATAAGGGGGACTTGTTATGAGAACTGGCTCGCTGGATTATGGAGGCTGAGAAGTTTCATGATCTGCCAGCTGGAGCCCCAGGAAAGCTGGTGGTACGATTCCATCTGGGTCTGAAGAGGGTAGTTGGGGGGTCCCAAGGCCTGAGAACCTGGAGCTGTGATGTCCAAGGGAAGGAGAAGATGGACGTCCTAGCTCCAGAAGAGAGAATATTCACTCTTCGCCTGCTTTTGTGTTCTATGTTGGCCCTCAGCGAACGGGATGGTGCCCACCCACACTGGCGAGGGAGGATCCTCTTCATTCAGTCCCCCCATTCAAATGCCAACCTCTTCCAGAAACACCCGCACACACATGCCCAGAAATAGCGTTTCACCAGAGATCTGGGTATGCCTTGGCCTGCTCAAGTTAAGACACAAAATTACCATCACAGAGAGAGGGCAGAACTGTTCTTCAGTTCTGCCCTCTGACTGAAGCCATCATCCTGCCTGTGATGCTGGAGCCACCATGCCACTCTCCGACGTAGGGACAATGCCTGACTGCCTCCCTGTAACCTTTGTGTGAACAGCTGGTTGCCTTGCTGCCAACAGGCCACCCTCCTAAGCGTTTGCAGACAGAGCCTGGGACCCTAGGCAGGACAGACACCATCCCGTTATTGCCACCACATGGCTGCAGCACCTGCATACAAACGCCAGCCTCCCTCCTTCCTCTTTCACTTGAAACAGAAGCCTAATTGCAAGAATACTTCATGGAGCCCTCCACTTAAGCTGCTCATTCATCTGTCAGGTGACTGAAACGCGTTTGCATCTCAGGGAAGACACTGTTGTTGATTTGATATCACACATTGTGAAGAAAGTTTTAACATCTATTTACCCACCACGACAACTTTAATGTGATGAAATTAAAGGGAAACTACCACTTCACTTCCGTTTTTGGGAGGGAAGCAATTTTGAGAAGGGAAATGTGAATGGCTTGTTTCAACAGGGAAAGGTAAACACTGTAGTGCTTTGAAAAGATGTATAAAGTACAGAGGGCAGCAATGTAAAGTTAGGGGTTAAGAATGGGCTGCTTAGTTAACCCCAAGAGGCAGTACATATCCCTAGAGACTGCCTGAGAATCATGAGAAGAAGCGAATTAAAATAATAATTCAGAATAGAATGGAGAACAGCACGTGAGCAGGAGAGGCTGCTGCTTTCATCCGAAGAGCAGGATGGGTACTCGGAGCATGTGTGGACAGAGGAATGTTATCATGGTTGGAAGGATTGTTCTTTCCTCATTCACATTGTGAATTGGCATAAGGCTATTTAACGGACAAGAGCCCCTGCCATCCTCAATTTTAGTTCCGATTGCCTGCCCCAGACTTTTCCTGTCCAGTTTCCACCAGCAAGTAACTTAGTCGGTCTGCTTGTATATGAGGTTGGGGCACCTTCATCCTCACATACAAGCAGGTTGACTAGGTGGAGTCAAGCAGATCAATGAAACGAAGCAGTTAAAAGTCTGTTCTCATGCTGATAGAGCACTGACTTTTTTTATTTCTTTAATTATCTACAAAATACGTAAATAATATCTGTAAAACATTCCCAATACAACAAAACAGAAGTTCTCCTTGACTCTTTCCCAAAGGTAACCAGGGTAATCCATTTGATTGGTAAACATCAAGACATTTTTCCTATGCCTATGTATACATTCACACAGCACACTTGCGCATACACACACACCCACACAGTCTGGAAAAATATATATACACACAAATTTTGTTATTGTTCCTTTCTGTGTGTGATCATTTTAAACTTTACATATGCAAATAGGTCCCTATTGTTCTATAACTTGGTCTCTTTTCCTATTTATCATCAAGATAATTCCATGTTGCACGCTTTTGTTCTTCATCATTATTCAGTTTACGTGAATGTCGCCGATTGAGAGAAAATTAGGTTGTTTTTATTTTTCACCATTATAAATTATGATGCAGTCTACACCCTCATACACACATGAATATATCTGTGGAATATATTGCTGGAAGTAAATTACCAAGCCACAAGTTATATACATTTTAATATTTACCAGCTACTGCTCAATTTTTCTCCAAAAGTCTAACCAAGTTACACTCACATCAACCATGCATAGAAGTACCCACATAAAAGTACACCCTCACCAAAAATAGACGTTATCTTCTTTTTACCTTTTGGCAACATGATAGAAGGAGATCTTTCACATCTCAATTTATCAAAATCCACTCATCTTTCAAGACGTGGCTCGAAGGACACCTCTTTCATCCACACCCTCTCAGAGTCCCTGAAAGTGGCTCCCTACACCATTGAATTACTGCAGTAATTTGTCCAAACCTCTCTCATTACATTCATCACATTCCATTTTATATTCTAGTTATTATTAGTGTGTATTCTTACCTCTGGGTTGAGGGCAAGGCCAAAGACCATGGCCAATTCATCTTTATATCTCCCCTAGGTCCTTATTTTAGTGACTTCTACATCGCTGGGAGGTAATAATTTGTAAAATATGAAAATACAAGAAGGAAAAAAAGAATGAATAGAGCTCCATTCTAAATGAATAATATTTTGTAAAGAATTTGTGTTACATGTATTTATGATTTATTCTGAGCAAATTCAGAAGGCAGTGGGTATAAAAAAGATAATCAAGTCAGGAGAAAATCTCATAGAAAATCTACTCCTTGGTTCATGTCTGATTTAGTTGGAGAAAAATATTTGATTCCAACTCACAATTCTTTTATTCTTATTCAGTGTAATAAGCACTCTGGTTGCATCAGAAACACTGAGTTCAAATCCCATGTTCATGATCCCACTGATCATGTTTGATCCCACTGATCATGTTTGTGACTTAGGAAAATTCATTAAGATGCTCAGAGCTTTGACTTCCTCATCTATAAAATGGGCTTCATAATAACCATCCTAGCCGCAGGATAATTATTTATTTTTACCAGAGTTATTTACTCAGTGCCTGCTGTGAGTCAGGCACAGAAGCTATAAACATGAGTACATTGTGGGAATCACACGAGACAGTGTATGTAAACACACTTTTAAAATAATAAATGAATATATATGCATGAGGAAGTACTATGGTACGTACACTTGTGACAAAGTTTGTTTTGCTATTTTTAAAATTGCAAAATTGAGGAAATGTCTTCTATTGAAAAATTTCATTCCATTAGAAGAGACAAATTTATTGTTTTAATAGACAGGTTTTATAATTCACAAGCTAGATATTTTCCTAGACTTCTGATAGTTTTTTGTTCAAAACCTATGTGAGCACTGGTATTTCCACAATCTGTCTCTATTCTTCCCGTTTACTCTTTCATTGACTCATTCATATTCTTAAAGATGGTTGATAAAATAAATCAGTGAAGATACTGAGGAGTGTTACCATTCTCTTCTTTATGTATTAAACAGCTCATTGTATATTTGAAAAATGTTACTTATAAAGTTACAGCAAAATTCAGTTCATAAATAAACTAGAAAATAATGAGATCTTACCGATAGTTGCACCTATTTTCATAGGAAAGTCTTTGCTCCTCAAGTTCTCAAGATCCAAAAAAAAAAAAAGCCCTTTTTGCTCTAACATGTTGACCTTTGAGTCTACATTAGTGCAGTACCAGTGGCAAAATCTGAACTGTAAAATGAATCTGTTCGGATTAAGGGTTTAGCTGTTGCATGGCTAAGTGGGTCAAGCTCTCTTGACTGATGGATTTAACTGATGCCACCCCAAAGAGGAAAAGTTTAGATTCAAACAAACCTGCCAGCTTTCGATAGTTCTAGTGTATCACACTTTTTCCATGAGACTCACAACCTCTCAAGTTTGGGAAGGGGAAAAAATAAATTCACACCTGCAGCTTCTTCTCTGAGACAGCCTTATTAAAGAAAAGTGAGCACTCACTTTCAGGGAGACATAGTTTTATTTGGTAACTGAAGTTTGAAAAATATAACTAGTACCACTGGTTTGCTTTCAGCCATACAATAATTTATTCCAGTTTCTATGAAGGTTACAAAATACACTTAACTCTTAAGGAGAGTATGAAGTTCTTCATTTGCCAAATTTAATTCACGGGGGGAAAACTACAGACTGTAATGCTTCTATTGGTTGTATGTAGAACATTTTAATAGGATAAGCTGGTTTAAAACGAATTTAATTTCTTGTAACCTTAAGAATAAGGAAATGCTTAGACAAATTTATCAGCTGACATACACAGCCAATAAATTATCATCTTTTTTTTTTTTTTTTATGATGGAGTCTGGCTCTGTCGCCCAGGCTGGAGTTCAGTGGTGCGATCTCACCTCACTGCAACCTCCACCTCCCAGGTTCAAGAGATTCTCCTGCCTCGGCCTCCTGAGTAGCTGGGATTACAGGTGCATGCCACCATGCCTGAGTAATTTTTGTATTTTTTTAGTGGAGACAGGGTTTCACCATGTTGGCCAGGCTGATCTCGAACACCTGACCTCGTGATCTGCCTGTCTCAGCCTCTCAAAGTGCTGGGATTACAGGCATGAGGCACTGCACCTGGCCAGAAAATTATCTTTATGAAAGTTTTTGTCTGAAGAGAACTAGAGTCTCTGGTGGCTGAAACGTACCCCCACCCCCACTGTCTTCACCCCAATGCAAAGGAAAGTGTAGATGAATGCAGATTTTCCCATTTAATTTCCACAAAGTTATGTGTTCTCCTGCCTGGGTTTATATTGCTGCCTAATGAAATAATCAGCTAGTATGCAGTGGGGGAGTGGTAGTGCAGGAGGGGAGGAACCATCCTAAAAGGTCTATTATCCTGTCAATATGTACACAGGACTCTCATTAATGTTAATTAGATTTACCCGCCAGTACAAAGGGGAGGCTAGACCTTAAACAGCAAGTTTGAAAAAACCTATCTAGCAATGCAAAACATAGAAAAAAATTAGAAATCATTTCTGCCTCCAAGCAACCTTAACTCGTGCAAAAGACATTTATGTGGCCATTAACCCAAGCGTAAATTGAACTTGTCAGCATTACATGCAGAATGTATACATGGGTAGCTGTTCACGAACAATTCCTCAAATGAATTAAATACAAACTGGATTTATTTCTAACAGTAGATGTACTCTGTCCGTCATCTTCTTAATAGAACAACTGCAAAAGGTTTAGGTTTTATAGACCTTTTATTCATGTTTGCCTTTAAGGCGGAAGACTAGGGATCAAAAGAAAGAACTGCTGTTGAAGATTTAGCTTATAAATGCAGCCAAAAACCTAGGGTCATCCTTGTCTTCTCTCTTTGTCACATAGCACATTTCCAATCCATCTGCAAATCCTATTATTTTCCTTAAAATCAATTTAAAATCAGACCTCCCTTTTCTTTACCTGCACCACTATCACCCTGGCCCAACTCAACATATGTCTCACCCAGATTATTGTAAGAGCCATAACCTGGGCCCTATTCCTCCACATGAAAGCTAGAATGTCCCTTTTAATATGAAAGTCAAAGCCTGCCATTCTCTACCTATCTGGTTCAATGGCTGGCCATCTCACTCAGAGTGAAAGCTTCACAATGATCCTCACAATGGGCCTGCCCTCACCCACCCTCTCTGAGCTCACAGCCTCCACGTTCCTTCTCAGTCTTCCTCTCAAGCCCCCTGCCTCATTGGTGGTCTGTGGATGTGCCAAGTGACTCTGACCTCCAGGTCTTTCCACTTGCTGTTCCTCTCCCTCAAATTCACTTCCTCCAGGCCTCTGCACAGCCGCCTCCTCAGAGAGCCCATCCCTGACCATCCTAACTGAAATAGTAACCTCACTTTTCACTTCCTGTATTCCCCCGGCCTTTTCCTGCTATAGTTTGCTCCATTGCATATTAACACCATGTTATACCATATTCATTGAACATTTATTATGCAACTATCTGTCCCAGTTGAATGGAAGCTCCATGGAGGCGCTTGGTCTGGGTCCCTACTGTTGGCCCAGCACCCTGGACAGTGCCCCAAACACAGTGGACACTCAACAAATGAAGTAAAATACTGTTGTGGTCATTGCGGGTACATTGTATTCACTCATTGTTACTAACAAACTGTGAACCCATTTTCTCAACATCTGAAATTTTCTCCATACTACATTAAGAGATTATGTAAGAAGATACAGCCAGGCACAGTGGCTCATGCCTATAATCCCAGTGCTCTGGGAAGCTGAGACAGGAGGATCACTCAAGCCCAGGAGTTCAAGAGCAGCCGGGCCAACATAGTGAGATCCTGATTTCTACAAAAACTAAACAAAATTAGCCAGGTGTGGTAGCATGTGCCTGTGGTCACAGCTACCCAGGAGGCTGAGGCAGGAGAATTGCTTGAGCCCAGGAAGTGGAAGCTGCAGTGAGCTATGCACTCCACGCTACTGCACTCCAGCCTGGGCAACAGAGCAAGACCATGTCTCAAAAAAACAAAAACATCAACAAACAAACAAATAAAAAAAGAAGATACAGCTGTAGATCAGCTTTAAAAATCTTAATTTGGATAATGTTATTTTTCCCAGATTTCTTTATTAATTTCCCGTATTGGATGCTTAAAAATATCTTTTGCACTCAATGCCTTTTATTCTTCAGTATCTTACTTGAAGCCCCCACACATTTTTTTTCTTCCACTCCAAGTTCATTGAACAAAACCTTGCATATGGGTGACAGCCTCTATTTTATTTTTGTTAACCCTGGACCTGTCTCAAAATCAGAGTTGCAAAGAGAAGAGAACCAATGTCTCCTAGAGTATGTCAGAAGTGCTAGAAACAGGAGCTTTAGCATGAGTGTACAGACCTGAATTATGCAACCTACTAGTGTTTACATGTGACATGTTGACAGAGGTTGACACTTGGTGAGTACTATGTAGTTGTCAGCTGGCATTAGGACTTGCAGTTCATTCTGCAGTCAAAATAAAGGAAGAATGGCAAGATCCATATTTGAAATCCACACTTCAGGACCATGGTAGCCTCCAGCATTTCTGCTTTCTCTACAGTACCCAGTGCCTGCTTTGCTGTGCATGGAGATGGACACATGTAAACTCAACAAAGATATCTATTAAATGTTCATACCTAAGTGCATTTGCTCACTGTCGTAAAAAAAAAAAATGCATTTTTCTCATCAAACTGGTGCACGCTTTTCTTAAGTGACTTACAGGTTACATGCAATAGCAAGCAAACAAGACAGAACAGAATGTGTCTAACAGAAAAGAGGACACCAATTATGATTTTAGTAGTTCCAGGAGATGTAATTGAAAGCTGTAAATCTATGGTAAAAGAGTTCAAGGGGTGGAAATTGTTCTTTATATTTTGTAGGGTTTTTCCATGCTTGCTGCTTGTCTAGTGGGATATATTTTGTTTTTAAAAATACTTACTTGAAAGTCTGAAGTATTGCTGTATTATATTGTATGGTATTATAGTCACAGAATTAGACTTTTTAATGAACTGTGGTTTATTCCATCCTTGTCATAATGCCTATCGTGAGTAAAGCAAGCTTTTAAACTCATAAAAGTAATTAGGGATGTGATCTGTGGAAATACTTTTACATTGTTATAAAGCTATTTGAGTTGCTTTTCTTTTGGAAGCAAATCACTGTGTGTTTCTAAATTGGGGCCTTTTTCTTTTTCTTTTAAATCGGAGAGGTTGTACTTTCTTTGTTTGTATAAGGAATGAGAGCCTTATCTGGAAATTGTTGCATGACCATACTCCATTTTAGGGAGACCTGGAAATCCAGTTTCTTGTTTCTCTGCTAAGTGAATACATAGACTGAGGAAGTCTTTACCTGTCTGCTGCTGGTAATCGAATTACTGTACAACACATTAAGCAAAGAAAATTCAGAGCAGCAGCAATTAAATTATGTTCTCATGTTCCGGAGAGTGGGCTCTTCACAGAGAATGAGGAGACAGAATGTTGTAAAATGATAGACACCAATATTCGGAAGGGAAGAAAGAAGACAATTCATTAGGCCTTGTGCTAGGCCCACCCCACCAACAACTCCGAAGAAATAATAACTCAGACAGACTTTGGTCTAACTCATTTCCTTTTTGGGCTGCTTCCAACTCAGCCAACACACAGTGCGGAGGACACGTGACATCAACATACAAGTTTGCAGGCAGGACTCCCTAGATTTCCTTAGGGAAGGGTCTCAGATTTGGGGATCAGTTGAGCTTGCACAAAGGGAACATTCGGCCACAGGCGCTAGGGGGGGCCAGGGGAGGCCGGGGGGACATCCAGAGCAGAGCTGTCACTGTTTTATATTTACCTCTCATTAGGAGAGGGACCTCATCCGCATTCTGGAGTCTTTTCACTCCCTGGCTAGGTCTTTCTGTCCTGGGCCACAGTTACATGCATTCAACAGTCATTGTGACCATGGCCCCATGAGGGCTGCTGATGCGACTGATTTCACATATGTTATCTCATTTAACTCACACAAAGATCCTGAAGCACGGTATTTATGTTTATCTTTATTTTATATACAAAAACACTAAAGCGTAAGGGGTGACAACACATTACTCATAGCGGTTACCACCTATTGTGTATTTACCAATCGCTAAACAGTGTCCTAAGTGCTTTATATATGCTGTCAAATTTAATCCTCAATGTAACTCCATGAGGTGAATGCTCTTATTATTATGTGTGACTTGGATAATGATGATGGCCACCATCACCATCACCATCACCACCACCATCACCATCATTATCACCATCACCATCATCATCATCACCACCACCACCATCACCATCACCATCATCATCACCATCACCACCACCATCACCATCATCACCATCATCATCACCATCTCCATCATCATCATCATACCACCATCGCCATCATCATCATCATCATCACCACCACCACCATCACCATCATCATCACCATCACCATCATCATCATCATCACCATCATCATCACCATCACCACCATCACCATTATCACCATCATCATCACCACCACCATCACCATCATCATCACAATCATCATCACCATCATCACCATCACCATCGCCACCACCATCACCATCACCATCATCATCATCATCATCATCACCATCACCACCACCATCACCATCACCACCACCCTCACCATCATCATCATCATCATCACCATCACCATCACCATCATCATCTTTGTGAATGTCAAGGGACCACACTTCATCACATGAATACGTAGGAAGGATATTTTATGTATCCATACTTTGTCATATGCATGAATGAGCATGCATGCACATACCCACACAAACACACACACATCAGCCCACCACCATCATATCTTCATCCCCAGGCTGTCCTGCCAGATCGATGGATACAGCAAAATGGCAGCAAAACAACACTGGCTCATACTTACCTCCACCTGCTTGAGGTAGGTGGCGGGTGCCTGTAATCCCAGCTACTCAGGAAGCTGAGACAGAGAATTGCTTGAACCCAGGAGGCAGAGCTTGCAGTGAGCCAAGATTGCGCCACTGCATTCCAACCTGGGCGACAGAGTGAGACTCTGTCTCAAAAAAAAAAAAAAAAAAAAAGAAAGAAAGAAAGGAAAAAGAAAGTAACATACATGAAGGAGTTTTATAAACCGTGAGTGGCAATATAAGCTCAAGATTGTATAATTTTAATGCTTTATTGACATTGAGATATAATTTACATATAATAGAATTCACCCATTTAAGTGTGTATTTCAATAAATTTTGACCTATTTATACACCATGTATCCACAATCAAAGTGTAGTACGTTTCCATCACCCTGAACGTTTCCTTGTGACCCTTCTCAGTCAGTCCTACACACCTCTCCTCCCAAGCAACCACTGTCTTCTGTCACTAAGGACTGGAAGGCACAACTAGTGGCTTCTGTCACTAGAGATTAGATTTGCTTTTGCTAGAATTTCATTTAAATTGTCTCATACTGTATATGTGTCCATGTAGTTGCATATATCAGTAGCTCATTCCTTTTTATTGCTAAGTATTATTCCATTGAATACAAGTACTATAATTTGTTTATCTTTATATTTGTTGATGGATATTTTCAGGTTGTTTCCAATTTAAGCTGCTGTGTACAGAGTTGCTAAGTTCATTTGTGTACAAGTTTTTCAAAGGACACATGTCTTCATTGTCTCTGATAAATTCCTAGAGGTAGAATTAGTGAGTCATATACTAAACATATGTTAATTTTATAAAAAGCTGGAAAACTGTTTTTCAAAGTGTTTGTATCACTTTGTATTCCTACCAGTAATCTATGAGAATTCCAGTTTTTTACATATTCACCAACACATGGTATGGTTAGTCTTTTAAATTTTAGCCATTCTAATGAGTGTGCAGAGATAAATCATTGTGACTTTAATTTGCATTTCTATGGATGAATAATCGAATAATCCTGAGCTTTTAAAAATGTGTGTATTGGTTATTGTAATCTTTATTTGCAGGTCTCCATTCACACGTTTTGTCTTTTTTATTATTTGTCTTTTATTAGTGAGTTATATGCTTTGCTTATATATTCTGGATTCTAGATCTTGGTCAGTGGCTTGATTTTTCATTTTCTAAAGGGTTAATTCTAAGGAATGTCAATTTTGATAAAGTTTTTTGTGGTTTCTACTTTTTGCATCCTAAGAAATATTAATATATGCCTATCCCAAAGTCATGAAGATTCTCTATGTTCCTTCCAGAAATTATATTTTGAGGTTTGTTTTTGTTTTTGTTTTTGTTTTGGAGTCTCGCTCTGTTGCCCAGGCTGTAGTGCAGTGGTGCTGTCTCGGCTCACTGCAAGCTCCGCCTCCCAGATTCACGCCATTCTCCTGCCTCAGCCTCCTGAGTAGCTGGGGCTACGGGTACTCTCCACCACACCTGGCTAATTTTGTTTTTGTATTTTTAGTAGAGATGGGGTTTCACCATGTTAGCCAGGATGGTCTTGATCTCCTGACCTCGTGATCCGCCCACCTCGGCCTCCCAAAGTGCTGCGATTACAGGCGTGAGCCACTGTTCCTGGCCTATATTTTGAGTTTTTATGATTAGGTCTATAACTAGTATAGTTCTGTATTTTGAGTTAATTTCTGCTTATAGTTTGTGATAAGGCATGAGATACATTCATTCATATATATACACTTACACCTATGCAGTTTTTCCAGCACCCTACCCAAAGAGTATCTTTCTCCCATTGAATTACCTTGGCACCTTCTCTGAAATTCAGTGGCCACATATGTATGGTTCTATTTCTTAAATTGATATTTTTAGTTTAAACATTGCAATAAATATTACATAAGACTTTTAAAAAATCTCCTTAACCATTAACTGAAATTTATCTCATAGGTTTCTTGTAGGTTAAACTTACAAAGCCGTAGTTTTTAAAATCTAGGATATGATAATTATACAATTTGGAGAGATTCTTATTACATTTTCAGATAAGGAGTCTTCCACTGGATATCCCATTATGGGGAGGGAAGGCAGAATTTAATATATTTGTAAACAATCTGATTTTTTTCCTCACCTACTTCTTTGCCTTCCCTAGCATTGCAGGAGTAGCTACATTAATTGATGTGAGGCTGATGCTCAAGCCTCCCTGAAGAAGTGATATTTGGGCCAATACTTGAAAGGAGAGGATCAACCAGGAAAATATCTGGAGGACCATACCAGGCAGAGGGACAGCACGTGCAAAGGCTTACAATCCCCTTGCCAGCCAGAGAGGGCCTCTGCAATAGAATTACTAGAGGTGCAGCTAGTCATGGCAAGAAGGGGCCAGTGATAAAAGGATGGTCCAATGGCAATCTAGCACATGTTGTCGGGGGGGAGGAACAAGGGTTTGGAAAGACTACTTGGGCAAGATTACAAAGGGGCACAGGTCCTAGATTTAGCAGATTAGCTTGAATTGGTTGACAATGGGGAGCCACTTAACTGAGAGCTGCTGTGGTAGAAGGAGTGCTTTAAGAAGATTCAGTGCCATCTTGCATAGGGTCACTGCTCAGTAGTTAACTATTTAATTAATTTTCAAGATGAGTTTGAGTCAGGAAAGGGTTAGGTGGTACCAGATCATTTAGGAAGTTATTGCAATGATGTAGACTAAAGTTATTCTCATGGACATGAAAATGAAAGGAACCAAACAAGGTAGTATGAGATGTCAAGACTCAGGAGCACTTTGTGTCTTAGTCTGTTTGGGCTGCTATCACAGAATATCATAAACTGCGCAGCTTATAAACAAGAGAAGATTTTCACAAGTCTGGAGCCTGGGAAGTCCAAGATCAAGGCATATTTTGTGTCTGGTGAGGGCTCATTTCCTGGTTTCTAGACAGTGTCTTCTCTCTGCATCCTCACATAGAAGAAGGGGTGAGAAAGCCCTCAGGGTCTCCTTCGTAAAAGCACTAATCACATTCATAAAGGCTCTGCTTCCATGACCTAATCACCTCCCAAAGGCCCCAGCTCCCAATACCATCACCTTGGTGGTTAGGGTTTCAACGTGGGAATTTTGAGGAGACACAAATATATAGACCATAGCACTTAGTAACTAAAATATAAGAGCAACAATTCATACTCTCAGAATATTGCATAAGTGTCTTCCAGTTTCAATAGACACCCATGACAAAAGTTGTATGCAAACCTCTCATAGTATGAGTATCTATGCCTTTATAATGTATGTTTCATGAGGGCAGGTATTTTTCTTAACTGGGTTCACTGCTATATTCCAAGTAGCTAAAAGAGTATGCAGCACATAGTAGGTATTCAGTAAATGTGAGATGAATGAAAAGTATCCAAAGATCAGAAACATCATCTTGAATCTGAAAATGCTATAAAATCATCATTAGTGTGCTGGAGAGTTACAAGATGTTTCTGTGATTACTCGCACAAATGCAAGAAAATCATCACTTGGCATTCTTCAGATTCCCAAGGCTAAAAACTTACTGGGGAGGTGATGAGTGTCCCAGCCAAAAGAAAAAGCTACGCTACATAATAGATTTCAGATGCTATAGGCACTTGCTTTATTAATAGTACTGCAGATGTGTTATATTTATCTGGACTACATATGATTTAGATTAACAGCCAACAAGTATTTATTAATTCAAACACTTTTCTTATTTAGAAGGCAGTCAAGTTATGCTAGTAAGGAGAGCTACTGCTCTAGGATACTATCTAAAACAGCAGAAGGAAATAATCAGGTTTTTTTAAATGTTAAGTGATAACTCTATAAATCATTCTTACTGAAATAATGGTATCTGGAAAGTGACCATTTTTGCTTGTTGACTTCAGTTGGCGTTGCTGAGATGACTATCTCCTGTGTCATCTGACATGGCAGGATTCGATGCCAATGCACATGCTGCACTACGAATGTTTCAGAGTGTTTGCTCTAGTGTAAATCTGTGTAGACTGTGTAAAGATGCTGTTCTGCATAGTTTATTTTGTCTGTCCGCCATAGAGCACTAAGCCCTGGACATTAGTGTGTACAATGGGTTTTGAATTCCATGGTCATGGACCACGGCCAGCATCACACACAGAAGTTAATGACCGATTGTTATCTTAGCCCATAGCTTGCATTCCTTTTCATAAGACTATTTCAGCAAGGGGGTGGATCACAAAGTACAGGATTAATTAAGGTCAAATCCCAGTGAAACGTGCAATCTATTTTCTCAAGGAAGGAACTTGGAAGAATCACAGGGTGAATTTTATAAACCAAAACCCAATTTTTAAAATAATGTTTAATTAAACTTGAAGCTTAATTTTCTTCTTGTTTAAAGAGACAGAATAGTAATGCAACATAATTTAAATGTGCCAGTATATCAGCAGACGGGAATCATTTATCATTGCTGTGAACTACTGTAATTTACAATGGTGATGGGCTACCCTGAACATCCTAACAATTCAGGCACATCTAAATCATCCAACTAGGCAGACACTAGTTTGTTAACATCTGACAGTAAAAATTGGTCTTTGGGAAACCATTGAATCTGGGTCCAGCGGTGTACTGTTATTTAAAAATTTGGCTTTTGATAGAGAATGATCAACGAAGTCAACCTTGTGGCTCAGTGCACTAACCATTCCTATTTCAATGTGTTGCAAACATGCCAATCCCACCCAACTGGGATTATAGTTTAGGATTGTGCTGACTTTCTGGAGCACTTACAAAATATGTTTTTCTTTGGGGATTATAATGTTATTTTCTTCTAATTATCTCCTGATAATTTTTCTTATCATATTGTGAAGTCTTGGAAGAAATTAAAAATTAACCTTCTCCATTAAAACTCACAAGTAAACTTCATTGAACTAAAATCCTTTGCACATTTCAAGTTGTTCATACTGTTAAAGAAAGTAAATTATACTTAAAGGGTTTACTTAAAATGGGAATTTTAAAATGAAGATTATCTGCCTTTCTTCCTGCATATAGACACATAATCTTGCCTGTTCTGATTCCATCTTTTCCAATACAGGCAGTTGCCAGGGTAATTAAATACCTCTGCAGAGAAAGTTAGAGAGAAAATCAGTTCAATGATAAATTAAATGACAGATTTTCAGGGCTTTTTGTTTGTTTGTTTTTGCTTTTTTGGACTCTATTATCAAAAAATAAGAGTTAGACTTTCTGGTTGCCTGATAGTTTATAAACTATTTAAACTGTTTGGAAGGCAAATATCCTAAATTAGGATCAGAGTAACTACGTCAATAATACAGTAATGATATCAGTAAATCATACTTGTTTCCCTCTACCTCACATAGGGTTTTTTAATAATTTTGTAAAATTCCTGAGACGTTTGAAGCTGGACATGTTGTCTAATATTTATGGGCTTTGGTTTCTGCCTATGTCGAGTGGGTAGGCTGGAAACTGCTTCACAGAATGTCTCCCTTGACCTCAAACCAGGAATATGCAGCCCTCCCATGTCCTTCAAACCACCAGGAGTTGATCCCCAAGAGAAAACTTCACATACACAGTATTCATCCCACTAGAATACTTGATTATACATTGTAGAAGCCAGCGACAGTCTTCCTTCAGTATCATATTCTCAGAATCTAGCAGAATACATACTACGACACAGTGAAAAATCAATATTTATTAAATAAGGTAATTACCTATTTAGTGCACAGGATTAATGGATGACTATGTAGGAGAATGTACATAAATGTATTTCAATAACTGTATCTAGACAATGTATTAATTCACTAATAAAATCATAATACACAAGTATAATTATACTATAAAAATCCTTGAGGTGAAGAATCAGAGCATTGAATGGGTTTTTTGTGTTGTCATTTGTTTGGTCTGGTTAATTGATTATTATTCATTTTAATTTCAGAATCCAGTATAAAAATCTGTACATATTACGTCTTCAAAAAATTGTTGTTGTTTGGTTATGATACGCTAAAATCAAATACCACTTCCTCTGAGAAACGTTTCTTCAACTCTTCATCTAAATTGGGTGTCCTAGTCCACACACTCCAGGCCCCCAGTGGTTTTTGTCCTAGTCTTGTCATACTTTGTAATTACAGGAATCTATGAGTATCTGTTGACTGCCCATCTCTCACTGACTGACTGACTCACTGAAGCTGGGGGCAGCCTCTGTTTGGATAACCATGTAGCTCCAGTGTCTGACACAGCCCCTGTTTCAACAGGATATGATCATCATGTTTGAAGAAGGAAAGGAGTGGAAAAGGAGCAAATGAAGAAGAGAGTAGGGAGGAAGAGAGAACGGAATACAATTATATACTTAAATTCAAATTCAGTTCATGAATTTAATAAATCCAGAGTGCCATTAAAGCAACAAAGGGTAGCCAGCTTCGTTAGCACATCACCTGCATGCCGGCACCCCACACCATACCTTTTCATCTTTTTCTGTCTTTTCACTTGGGTGGGGGGACAACTTACACACCAACAAAATGTTGAAAGAAGGAAACATTAATTCATATTACAAATTTTATATTGTTGGTGATGTATTTTCATGTAAAATATTACAAATAGAAATTTTAAAAGCCTTCAAAAGTAGAAATATATGGAGTTTTGGCAGGTAATAGATGTGAGTCACACATACCACTTAAATTGGTATTTAAATTGTCCATATAAAATAGACATTAAGAAATCTAAATGCCTATATCCTAAAAATAGGGGTAGAGAGACAGAAGCAACTCATATTTACATCCTTTAAACTGGAATCTTGGACTTTTTATTGCAAAAGCAAATGACAAATGTCAAATAAAGTTCAAGGGCAAGTTATACAGATGGAAAACTAATGGCTTTATTTTTCTCTGTGTTAGGCATCATTTCCTAAACATTTGAAGCAAATCGTATATTTAAGCCACATTTGGATTTATCATTGACATCTTTTAAAAGAAAAATAGGAATTAAAATGCAATTTGTGCATATTCTTATACTTCATACACTTTCCATCTATTTAGCATTAATGTTGTAGGGAGAGCTATTCTTTTAGAAAATGTCAAAAAGAACGAATTCCCTAAAGTGGTCCTGTTGATTGTAAGTAGGCTGTTTTGCCTTATACTAATGTAATGGATTCTCTCAATAATAGGGCTTTTTTTTTTCCTAATTTTTCAAGATAACTTTAGTGACTCATAATCAGTAAACTAAAGGATAAGGAGTGACCTACTTCAATGAAAAATATTTCAGTACACATATAATACCAGCCAGCTATTTCTTGAGGGCAACTTTAAATCTAAGTCAAGTCACAAATGGATTGAGACTGGTGATCTCACTTCATCCTTTGGAAAACTATGTATATCACAAAATCAGTATATATTTTGACATAGTTGGCAGCCTTTGCTTGAAATAGGCTCTAAATCAACTGAGCATGGAAACTCAATTTGCCTGGGGATATGCTAGCCTTTAAATAAAGAGGGCTGATAGTTTCTGCTAAAACAATGGAGAAATCTCCCAACATCTATAATTTTGTATATACTATAACTTTAACAGACAGTGTAGGTTTCAAGTCATCAACTGCCCGTAAAATCATTATACATACTTTTTAGAACAGAAGTATGGTAAATGCACTTTTAAGCTTACTTGACCACATATATTTTTAGAGTACCAATTTCATTACATATTTTCTTTATTTCTCCCACAAGATTATTTTTGCGTTATCTCCCCAGCAACTCTGGTCATACAGAATACCACCTGCTGATCACATAGCTCTGTGACAGCCATTGCAGATTGCTAATGGTAACCCTGCACTAGGGAATAGATGGCTTTGGATGTCTGATCTAGCCCAGGGGTGCAAAGAGCCTGCTCAGAGAGGGCATGATGAAGCTCCTGAGGAACAGGGAGACCCGAATTAGGAATAAGAAAATGTGGAAGCAATTATTCATGGGCACCCACGACCTTAAAATAATTGGAACCACTGCACACGTTGCTTAAAGCTACCTGATGCTTACTGTCAACTTGTGTCTCCACTTCTGTGCTGGAACTGAGCAAAATAAAGGAGAAAATGTCAAGCGCCACGTAACTAAGCCAAACTTCAGAGATAGCATGCAACTGTCTGCAATTGTTTTACATGGGCGCATTTTATTATTTCATCATTTAAAATGACCTTGGATCAATGCACGCAGAAACTTGGGTAGGGAGAAAGAATTTATTTTTCAAGCTACCAAACAGGATAAAAAAAAAATATATAGTTTTAAATATTTTTCAAGATATATAATAGTCAATGTGTAGTGTTTCTGTAGGGGTTTCTATAAAATCTATTATTTTTGGATATTTCAAAATGTTGGTTCATACAACTTTCACATAGTTTCTTCAAAAGAGTGAAAATCTTGTTTGTTCCACCATAGACCTACTGCTGCTAAGTTTTACTTTCCTTTTATAGTGGCGACCTACTAATATTACTTTAGAAAGATACAATTTAAATTTTAAGCCAAAATCTTTATTCACTATAAGTGAAAGTGTTACACTAAGACCCAAAACAGGTTAGAAAGAGAGAAAAAGGAGGGAAAGAAGAAAGGAAGTGGACTGCAGCTAGTCTACATTGTGAAATTAGCATTTTTATCACAACTGTATTATCACTTTAAAAAAGTTTAAAAGCAGGTTAAACTCCAATCAATGTGTATAGCTCTAGCTAACATAAATTAGACATAAGCAAGTCACCTAAAATTAAATACTCATAGTGTATTTTAAGTTATTCTAGTTGCCTCGCCCACTCTGATTTTAATGCATACAAATCGTTTTTATCATATAAATGAAGTTTGAAAATGTCAGCCAGGATCCAAATTCCAGAATTTTATTAACAGCAAATAGTTGAATAAAGTACTTGTAAGATGGGTAAGCAGATCTGATCCCTCTGCTTTTCCTCCTGTAACTCAGTGTCTGCCCTCTCTGTTGCATGCAATCAAGCACCATAGGTGCTAACCCGTTGGTGGTAGTAGTTTTGGTATTGTTGTATCTGCAACTTGAAGTGGATGTAATGCCAGGAAAGTTTGTTTTCCAGCTGAATGGATTAAGGAAAGGAATTTGGTTTGGATGGAACAGGTTGTTTTGGTGCCAAACAATATCCAGCTGTATGGCTCAAGAGCTCATTGTATTATCTTACATGTGATAAAACAACCAGTATAAGTTGCATGGCGTGATGATCGCCTTTAAAAACACACACACAAATTAACTACTTTCTTTTTGCCTCCAAAGTAAAGCTTACAGTCACAGCTAAGTGTATAGAAGATACTCAAGTGATGCTTAAAGTAAGAGACACTTCGTTCTTGCCAGGTTCTTAGCTTCTCAAAATTCAAATGCCAGTACTCAAATGCCAATTTTGCTATCAACACGTAGACTAAAGGAAGTGAAATAAAATTAAATAAATGGTACGTAAAATTTTTAAAAACGAATCTAGATCTATCTATTGAGTGATTGGTGAGTGGTTTTCTTTAAAATTGAATTGCTACAGCCTCTCAAACAAGGGGAGTTCTACCCTTTATTCCAACCCTGGAGTTGTAATGCATCTCAATACTTTCCAGACAGCAAAGTTTATTTTATTGAATACTTTGACATGGATTGTGAGCTGGTTTCTTTGAATACATTTTAGAATCGATTTCTTCTGAAGATACAGCATATTACCACTGTAGCAAGAGAAATAATTAGATTTGGCCATACTGCTTGTACAAGAGCTGTCTCAAACAGATGGGGAGCCCGATCCTTCAGTGGCTATAAACAAATAAAATTCAAAATAATGCTATATGTCATTAAGACAAGTAATTTATTAAAAGAAATCAATGACTAGTTGAATATAAAGAAGCTTCTAATTGCATAATTTTGTTTTCTACACTTTTTCCCTTTTCCCTCATTCTTTTTCTCTCTTTCTGTCTGTTGTATAACTCTGCAGAGCTTGCATGCAGCAATATTTCTGGTTAAATTTCAAAGCTGAATTTGCCCAAAAGAACAAAGAAAGCTGTTTTTAAGCTTTGATCTCATCATGGAGTTTCCATTCTAGAAGGGATATAGATACTGCAGGCCAAATTTGGCCCTGATTCCCTAAGAAAATATAGTAATTTGAATTCAGAGGGAATTGAAATTTTTGCATGTACGAGGAACATGTTGGCCTCATAGCTTCAATCAACAAGTTCTGAACCTGAATGGCCCAAAGTAAGTCCTTCAATGAACTGTATATATTAAATCCAAGTCTCCATCTTCAAAAGCCCCTAGCAGTGGATAGAACGCAAAGATGAAAGGCTTAGTGAGAAGAAATAATTAAAACTTAATGGGTGCTTGTTGTATAAGTAGGTGCAATGAAAAATGATCATTTTAGGTATTCACATGGAATTCATAAAGAGTCCCATGTGTTATAAGTAATTAATTTTGGGGAGCTAACACTAGGAAGATGACCCCAAAAGATATGGGTCAAGGCTAGAGTGCCCAACTCTCTCTTCTGTTATGGTTTATGGGATGTTTTATACTTGATGTAAGAAAAAGACTAAATCCAAGAAAACTGGAGAAAAGCTCACCTCTCCTAAAATTTTCTATTGAATTTATTCAGACTAAAGCAATGACCTTTCGATTTTTTTTTTTTTTTTTTTTTTTTTTTTTTTTTTTGAGGTCGCTCCCAAAAGGTCTCCAGGGATTAAGGGGCATAAGATGTACCTTGAAAAAAAAAAAAAAAACAGACTGATTAAGGCCTTTGACCAGATGATTTCAGAAATTAGAAGTATCTCTTGCCTTAGGTGGTGACCACAGAGGCATTTGCTCCAATTGCAACTAGACACAGCCTCTCAGGAAACGGCCAAGCCACCAACAAAGTAAGATATGGACTTAGGGTGTCAAAAAGATGAGGGATAATTTTACAAAGCTTTTAGAACTTCAATCTCCAGTAAGCTACTATATCTGTCTAGTGGCAGCTACTTTTGTTTGTGTGTGTCAGATGACTCTAGCTTGAATGAGCTTTTTCATACACGTTCTGTTTGAAGAAAAACCTTGCTGTGTTCCTTTCTTTTGTCATTCCTGTGTCTGTGTAGTACAGTAGCATTGCTTTCTCCCAACCCTGCCATCCCTCCTCAATTCTGTTCTTCCTCTCTTCATGTCCCCAACACGCGAAGTTACTTAATGTTGCTAGAAAAAAAAAAAAAGAAAGAAAAAGTCATTCTGATATCAAATTGGGAATAGGCCGATGGGGTTATTTTCTTCTTTTCGCCTACATGACATTATTCGTGTACTGCGGGCACTGCTGAATATCGTCAACATGTGACAAGTACCAGCAGCGACTCGGTTATAAAACACATATTTATAGCCGGGCGCTGTGGCTCAAGCCTGTAATCCCAGCACTGTGGAAGGCTGAGACGGGCGGATCACGAGGTCAGGAGATCAAGACCATCCTGGCTAACTCGGTGAAACCCCGTCTCTACTAAAAAATACAAAAACTAGCTGGGCGAGGTGGCGGCGCCTGTAGTCCCAGCTACTCCGGAGGCTGAGGCAGGAGAATGGCGGGAACCCGGGAGGCGGAGCTTGCAGTGAGCTGAGATCCGGCCACTGCACTCCAGCCTGGGCGACAGAGCGAGACTCCGTCTCAAAAAAAAATAAATAAAAATAAAAATAAAAAAATAAAAACTAAAACACGTATTTGCCACAGGTGAGAGAGTAAACACAGATACCGGGACAAACACTTACAAAACAAACATGAAACTTAAAATGGAAAGGGAAAGAGAATGTGGAATAAGATTTACATTGATCCATTGAGTTCGAGGAGTGTCTATTTGAAAAGCAAAAGCGCTTTGATGAAAAAGTTCAATGTGGTATCAGTATCAGCCACCTTGAGGCTTTTTCTTGACAATCTAAAGTCTCTATGCCAATGAAACGCAGGGACAATGGTTCTCAGAAAGGCGACAGAACCTAAAACTTGAAAATAAATTTCTGAAACTAAAAAATCCTAAATTTTCTGTTAGATGTGTAAAATATTGCCTGATGTAAGTTTGCTGTTGTAAAGTTTAATTATAAAGTTATGAAAATAAATTCATTTACATAGGTAAACAGCTCATAATTAGTGTATGCTGTTGGAAGAGACAATTAACTTACTCCTTAATTTAAAAAATAATAATAACAAGAAGTCATATTCTCTGCATTTAATCCTTCATCTTTCTGCTTCTCCCTATGAAAAGAAAGCCACAGGACTTCTGGAGGAGAGAGTATTTTGATAAAGACAACAAAAGCTCTGAATATTTTAACTTTTATCTTGGACATTTTCAAGCATATTCAAAAGCAGCATGTACATATTGCCAATCTGGGTTCATTTATTACTTCCAGATTATTTATTATCTATTTACTGCTGAATCACTTTAAATCACATCATTTCACCTACCAATACTTCACAATAAAGCTCTCACAGATAAGGATGCTTATTGACGACCCTCCAGTTTGTTTGCTTGTTTTTATAAGACCACCATGCCATTCTCCAACCTTACCCCATATAAGTATTTAATGGCAGCTAACGTTCAGTCCATTTGGAAATTTCTCTGAGTGTCTTAAAAATGTCATGTTACAATTAGTTTGTTTAAGTCAGGCTCCAAACAAGAGTCACACGTTGTGTTTTTCTCCTGTGTCTCCTGTATTCTATAATAATCTCCATCCCCTGTTTAATGCCAGTTATCTGTTGATGAGATTCAGAATATTTTTAAAAGAGAAGGTGAGGCAAGAAATTTCCACCTCTATAGAGTGGCTCTGTGTGTTCTCTTTCACATCCCACCACTTGGAGTGATGCTGAGATTGATCCGTGGGTTCAGGTGTTGTCTGCCTGATCTATCCATTAGAAAGGTCCCTGTCCTTTCACCTTGAAGACTTAGTATCTTTGGATGATTATTGCCTAGAGCCATTATTCCATTAGGGATGACAAAATAGTGAGTTTTTTAAGCTATCATCTTTTATCAATTTCTTTAAATGCCTGCATATCAATTTGACTGCAGACCAGCAGCTGTGTCATTCTTTGCAAAGGCTGCAGTTATTTTTGACATCTGATGAAGCCACAGACCTCACGAAGTGTCATGGCACACAAATCTCAGACGGGGTGCGACCGGATGTTGTGGAGAGTGAGTTACACAGGGAGATTTATTCAGCAGAGAGCAAAATGGGCTGTGTCATTTAGTTTGGAGTGGTGGGGATGAAAAAAAACAATCCTGCTCCAAGCATGAGTCTGTCCTCTAGACATTTGGTAGGGGGGCCATATGGTGGAGTATTTTTCTTTACTTAATATTATGAAGTCATTCTCCAAGCTCTCTGCAGATTTTCTCTATTAGATTATCTCAGAAGGCCACAGCTAATGTTGAGCCTATTTCTCACTTTATATAAAAGTCAAGCAGGCAGAAGGCTGAAAAATCCATTCAAGATTTCACTTGGTGTCTTCTGTCTTCCCCAAATAAAGCCAATCAAGGAGAATAAAATGCGAGCTGAAATAATCTTATCTCCCAGAAGCCCCAAGGGCAGATGTAAGGTTCTGGCAAAGAATTAGTAAAGGCTCAGAGAATGAAATAAATACTTGTTTCACATGTAATTTGAAGACATTGTGGACTAACAGCAACCTAATCTCTGAGAGAATAAAAACAAGTCTGTCTTTGAAATGGGCAAGACCCTTCTCACAATAGCTAGTAAATTGACTCCCACTTCTCCTGTGCCGCTAGACACAAAAGTGGCAAAACAGTATTCTTCCTTGCTGATGGGGGCTCTTCTTTGACCCACCTGGGCCACCTATTAGTGTATAAGGAACACAGATAGCGTTCTCTAGCCCCTCCAGAATGCCATGTGAGGACAATCTCTCTCTTCTCTTCCTCCTCCTTCTCCCTCCCCTTCCTTCCCTCACACCGTGTCTCTGTCTCTCCCTGGCTCTCTCCCTAGCATGCGCGTGCCACACCAAATTTCTTTTAATGCCATTATTTAAACAGCAGAGACTTTGCTTGAAAGGGCTCCTTCCACTCCCTGCTTGTCTACTTCATCTTTTTCAGAAACTGCCAATTACAGAAACGATTCGGATATTTGTGAAGACCATGCTTTCCCTCAACTTTGCAGCCTTATTCGAGATACATGGGGCACAGGTTTTGGAGACAGGAGAATGAGGTGCAAATATGGGTCCAGCCCACCACCCGCGTGTCAGGGGATCCTACCCAGTTCTGGAACCCCAGCTTACTGGCTGTAAAGTGGAGATATGGCATTTGTTTTTCAGGATGATTACAGGGCTTTGCGTTTTGTGCGTAAAAGAGCACGTAGCAAGTAGAGGATATTCAATAAAAGACTCAGCAAGTGTTTGTTTCTACTGTTCATTTTTTTGGAAATGTCCAATTCCTAGTACCAGTTTAAACCCCATTAAATTTCTTTCTCTCATGAAGCAAACACAGTCTTTAAACAAAGTCCCCTGACTTTCCCATGCTGGCTTTCCTTGGGACAGCGGGCATGTGCCTGCTTGGCGTCACTGTCACTTTGCACTGCTGGCTCGGCCCTTGCTACGGTCTGGTGATTTCTTGAGACCCGGGAGGAGTAAGTTGAAAATCTCTGAAACATTTCCCCATGATATAGCACGAACTCACACCCCTGAGATTTTCAGTGACTGTAGGATAGAGGCTCAGTAAAACACAGCGGGGTATGGTTCTTCCCACTCAGAGCCACTGGCATGGCTGGTGCTGTTCAGTTCTACCCACAGGCTTACTTCTGGACTGAGGCCTGAAATTTTTCACACATTTTGGCAGCTCCATCCTCCTTCCAAGTGCTTCGCTTGAGATCACTGGGCTTTTCCTTTTTTGTGAGGTTCAAACTGATCCTCTCTATGACCAGGGAGTGTCCATCGCCCTCACTGTTCTCTTCACAGGAACTTCAGCTCTGCTCCCAAATTCTAGTCCTTTGATTTGAGTCTTGCTAAATGCTGACAGACTTTCTGGAGGTCCTGGTATTCCAAGCACCAGAAGCCCAGTTTGGGTCCCCAAAATTCAATGCATGATGACAGATGGAAGATATTCAACCACTTCACTTGTCTGAGATATGTGTGTACCTGGAGTGAGACATCCTGTTATGCTTCGGGAGACCTCTCCTGAACTAAAGATTCCTTCAGTGACCCAAACCTTCCTTCTTGGCTTGTGAATTCCATGCTTGGTTCTCCCCAGTAGGTCTGTCCAGCCAGACCTGGCAGAGTCTTAAGGCAGGACATGTAAGTTCAGAACTGACATTCAGGTCGCACTTGTCATTGGCTCTCGCCAGGTGAGGGTCATCTGCCACTGAGGCATGGAGGGGACCTCGGGATTAGGAAGCTCTTAATCCACAACTGCTCTGCCAATGGCAAGAAACAAAGAAAGAATCTAGCTCTTTCTGTTCTTCTTTGGTTGGCTTCCAGCATTTTTGGCTTAACTCATAAAACAGAAAGCTCATTGATGAAAAGCATCTAGAATGCTAATGCTGCAAATAACCAAAAAGAACACCACAGCGAATACAGAAAATGATTTAAATGAAAAGAAAAATGACTAAGAATCATGTCACCTATAGTTCATCATTATTACTACTTTGGAATTTGTTTCAATTCAATGGGTATAAATAAAGTCTCAGTTATACAAGATGATTAAGTTCTAGGGATCTATTGTACAACATTGTGTCTATAGTTAACAATACTGTATTGTATGAAAACAATTCGGTTAACAGGGCAGATCTTATATTAACTTCCTACCATGAATTTTTTTAAAAATTGGAGGAATCATTACATACACACCTATATAAATATGTGCCTTGATATGCATGACATATGACATTTTTGTGTACCACACATACTGTGAGCATCAACTAGAATACCTCTCTTGTCTCTCTCTCTCTCTCTCTCTCTCTCTATATATATATATATATATACACACACACACACACACACACGTGGGCGTGTGTATGTAATTATTTCCCTCATACACAAACACACACACATAATTTCCTTTTAAAAACTTAGCATTCACTTGTTAATTTTTAAGCTTCAAAACAAGTGATGAAAATTTACTGGATCCAGAAAATCCAATTAGGCATATTGTTCCACTGCCAAACACATTAATCAATGTTGACTAACATTGGTGTTCGTTGATAATCACTTGGAAACTTGCCCTTGATTTTTTAAAATTACTCAAGTCATTCATGTTTTATAACAACTCTGGAAAATACTTTGAACCTTTTAAAGATGTTATAGTTAGCTAGTTGGAAAATTCTGATTTAACCCCTTTTTCTGTCTTGCAACATCAGTCAGTGATTTAATGTGTCTGAGTTTCTGGGCTTTCATCTTTCACATTGGAATATTGATATATATTGAGCATGAAATATGGTAGAATATGTTTCCTCAGTCTTTCTCAACATTTTGGCTATCGCAACATGCATGACATATGACATTTTCAGGTGCAACACATAATGTGAGCGTTAACGGGGCTACCTGTCTTGTCTCTCCCACAAAAGTAAACATGTTAGAATGTAAACAAATGCAAATGAGTTCAGGATACCTAAATATATAGAAATAACATTTTCTCAGTTACATCCACCAGTGTTTGACAACAAAGAGGTTGAGATCCATAGTGTTAACATACATAATAAATTGGTAAGCACCAAACCTAATAAGGAGCTATTATTTCAGTAATTACATTAGAGTAGGTCTATTTCTCATTTTGCAGAAATCTCACCCAGGTGAGTAAACATTTTGCAAGTTTGGATACCACCTGACAAGAAACAATTAAGAAACTCAGTATTTAATTCATTAATTTGTTAACTGATTTAAATTAACGATAAATTAAGCTGTGTTCTTTATTTATTAGCAAGATTCAAGTAAGCAAGGCTTAGAGAAATAGAGTTGAGTTTCTTTATGACTGATTTTAATTATGAAATAACTTTCAAAGACAGCTCCCCATTTGTTCTATTTAGAATAATTTCAGAAAGCAAATCTCTGAACTATAATTGATAGCTTTCAGAAAACACCTTCATCTCAAATATTTGTTTATTATAAAAGCTAAATAGTATTCATCTAGGCATAATTCTAACTTTTATTGATTCATAAAACTAAATTACCAGTAGTCATTTAAATAACAATGAGGGTTAAAAATATGTAAATAAGTAATTGCTATACGTGAAATTTCCAAATATTTGCAAAACAGAGTTATCATTAATGAGAATTCGCTTTCAGGATCTACAGCAAATTAGGTAACTATTATTAAAAGGCTACAGAGCAGTATAATTAAGCTTTCAAAACTACCTAAAATTATCATTGCCGACCTTAGGATTTTCTGATAGAAACTTTATCCCAACTATCAAGATAAAAGAAAAAAAATACTCTTTTGTCTATCGTCTTGAAACTTTCACTTCCTGTGGTTCAATCTGAAAGATAATGCATCTGCTTAACATCAAGCAGTTTTTAGAACTCTCCTTGAGAATTTTTCCACCATCAGTGATTCATAACCACCTCCTTTATGTGATCGTATGATATATCTTTTAAAGTCTACATTTTAAAGTTATTTCAGGGGCCTACTTAATCAGGGTTCCAGAGGCCCTGTGGTCTCTCCTTCATCTCCTCACAACTTGGATTTTTGTCTCAGCATTCCTCAGCATCTCTGCTGCTGGCGGCTCAAACCGAAAGAATGAATTCTGGCTTTGTTTCACATCATGTATCTGGGGAATTCAAAATAAATAAAAATAAATGATATTTTTGTGAGCTGTAAATACATGTCCTACAATAAATGCCATGCAACTAGGAAAGATTTTGATTAAGCTTTTTTTAATGCTACACTTCCAGTATTGGCTGGTTTATTTTTTTGTTTTCCTCTATTGTCCAGGCTGGAGTGTGGTGGTGCAATCACTGCTCACTGCAGCCTCGAACTCCTGAGCTCAAGTGATCCTCCCGTCTCGAACTCCCAAAGCGCTGGGATTATAGGCCTAAGCCACTGAGCCCAGTCCAATTATTGGTCCAATTATTGGTAATTATTTTATGATATTCAGGAAATATATAAGACTGTCACAAAATGAACATTTATTATCCAACACAACAGATAATGTTTTTAGATCAGGAATGGGATTGGAAAGAACAGAATAAGCTCCAGGCAAGCAGGAATTAGATCTGTTCTGTTTGTCTCTTCATACTCCATACCTGGCATGGTGCTTGACATGTAGTAGGCTCTCAAAAATCTTTTTTAAAGAAAGAAAAAGACAAAAAATGGAGGGAGGAAGAGGAGAGAGCAAGAAAAAGCAGGAAAAGCAAAACATTTTCCACATCCAAAATCATGGTGCAGTCAAATCTAGAAAAATCCATGGCAGAGTCATGCTTAAGAGAGTTTGGATATACTAACTTAATATAGTTCTACCCTCTTATTCATCATAAAACAGAAGGTCCAGGGATGGGAAAGTTGTTGGTTATTTTATTTTGTTTTTGTTTTTGGAGACAGCATCTCACCCTGTCACCCAGGTTGGAGTGCCATGGCATGATCATAACTCACTGTAACCTCAAATTCCTGAGCTCAAGCAATCCTCTCACCTCAGCCTCTCTTGTATGTAGGACCACAGGCATACACCACAATGCCCTGTTAATTTTTAAAAAATTTTTGTAGGGATGGAGTCTTGCTATGTTGTCCTAGCTGGTCTCAAAGTCCTGGACTCAAGCGATCCTCCTGCCTCGGCCTCCCAAAAGCACTGGAATTACAGTCATGAACCACTGCACCTGGCCAGGGGTGGGAAAGTTGACATAGCCACTGAGAAGCATGTCAGTCTGAGCTAATTGAATTCATTTGACCATAACAATATTGCAAGGTCTCTCCTGCCATATTGGTATATGACTTATGGTTCCATTCAGGAATATTACTTAGCAAACTGCATCAGTTTTTTTTTTCTCGTCATGCTACAGAGGAAATTGAGATAAAAACTATGGGAAACTACTTTCCAGAGACTTAGCTAAGAGAGAAAATAGCTTAACATCTCTCTGTAATAAAGAATGGGCCAGATGTGGTGATTCACAACTGCAATCCCAGTGCTTTGGGAGGATCAGGCAGGCAGATGGCTTGAGCCCAGGAGTTGGAGACAAGCCTGGGCAACATGGTACAGCCCCGTTTCTACAAATACAAAAATTAGCCAGGCATGGTGGTGCATGCCTGTAGTCCCAGCTTCTTGGGATGCTCATTAGCCAGGCATGGTGGTGCATGCCTGTAGTCCCAGCTTCTTGGGAGGATTACTTGAGCCAGAGAGGTCAAGGCTGCAGTAAGCTGAGATCATGCCACGCATTCCAACCTGGATGACAGAATGAGACCTCCTTGTCTCAAAAAAAAAAAAAAAAAAAAAAAAAAGGAATGCAAACTCATTCCTCCATTATTAGACACAAGATAATTTATTAAAATGCTAACCTTGAAATATGAGTTTGTGTTTCCCAGAAAGATCCTAAAGAACATGGCTAGATGACACTTTAGGGAGGCTGAACTCGTAGCAATGAACTCCAGTCTCCCTCAAAATTCGCCAAGTCACAGAGACCAGAGACTAGTGGAGACAACGTGACCTGGGCAATATCTTTGACTGGTGCCCAGTGATGGCAGGGAACTCCTCAGCACCTGCATCCATTGTAAGTCACACATTCTTGACTGAGATTGAATTTCCAGACCCCAGAGACATCATGTGTTGGATTCAGGATTAAGTTGATCTACAGAAAATAAGGAAATGCAGTATTCTAAGCTCACTTGAGTCTGTGGACTGGGATTCCTATTCATTATACATTGTTATACACATTAATTGATCACTTGCTCTTTACAAGAAAGAGAACTTGGTTTTGTCAAAAAAAAATTCCCTGACTGCAGTGAAGGTGTTAAGCAGGCTTTGAGGTATGAATCTAGTCCATTAATAGGCCAAGTGGAGCGGCACTTTATTGACAAAACTGGAATCAGAAGCTATAAAGGGACCATAAGAATGACAGTCAGGGCTCTTACATGTTATAATATTGACAGGAATGGTGCAACATCAAAATTAAAAACCTGACATCATTGAAAGAATAATAATTTATTTTTAGATCCTTCCTCATAACACATGCAGTAAAATTCTAAACACGTGTGCAAACAACTGGAAGGTATCAATTTTTAAATGCTTTAAGTTTGCCATCACTGGTCTAGGTGTTTGCGTGGCACCGGTGAACAAAAAATGATGATTCCACCTCTAGGATCTAGGATGGATAGAAACAAACAGTAAGCATGACAACTAAGTAAATTATAATAAGTGAGAAACTGACAAGCAGAAAAAAAGGACCCTGAACAAAAGAACCAGAACAGAGAAAACAGAGACGGAATGCTGTTTTAAATGACTGGGCCTCATGCCTGCAATCCCAGCTTTGGGAGATTGAAGCAGGAGGATCGCTTGAGGCTAGGAATTTAAGACTAGCCTGGGAAACATAGCGAGACAATGTCTCTACAAAAAAAATAAATAAATAAAACTATTTAGCTGGGCACAGTAATGCATGCCTGTAATCCAAGCTACTCGGGGGACTGAGGCAAGAGGATTGCTTGAGCCCGGGAGTTGAAAGCTGCGCTGAGCCATGACTGTGCCATTGCACTCCAGCCTGGGTGACAGAGCCAGACCCTATAGCTAAAAATAAATATGAATAAAATAAGTGGAATAAAGTAAATGGAGCTTAGGGTAGGTCTCACTAGGAAGATGATGTTTAAGCAAAGGTTTAAAGGAGAAGATAGAGTTATCCCAGGAGATAACTGGAGAAGAAGCATTTGGAGAAGAGAAAACAGCAACAACAAAGGGGGCAATGCCCATGCCACATAAAGGGGACACAGGCAGGGGTAGGCTGAGAGATCCTGCAAACCATAATGCTGGCCTAATCCCTGTGAAAGGAGAGAGGGAAGGAAGGAAGCTTGGTCAGCAAGAGCCTCAGATTGTACTGCAGCTCTGAGATGGCCTCAGACAGACCAGTGGGGAGCCACTCAGTAGAGGCTGCTCATTCAAGGAGTCCTGTGTGTGGAAGGAATGACTTGGCTCAGTCGTTGGCTGGGTAGGAACATAATCTTGGGATGGGTAGCACATAGCTGGGAGCTATGAGCCGTGTTCTCGTGACAGCCGTAAGGCAAGAGTGCCTGGTGTGGTCAAATAGCAAAAATGAATCAATGCCGGCCGGGTGAGGTGGCTCATGCCTGTAATCCCAGCACTTTGGGAGGCCAAGGCGAGCGGATCATTTGAGGTCAGGAGTTTGAGACTAGCCTGACCAACATTGTGAAACCCCATCTCTACTAAAAATACAAAAATCAGTCAGGCATGGTGGTGCGTGCCTGTAATCCCAGCTACTCAGGAGGCTGAGGCAGGAATCGCTTGAACCCAGGAGGTGGAGGTTGCAGTGAGTCGAGATCGCACCACCGCACTCCAGCCTGGGTGGCAGAGCAAGACTCTACCTCAAACAAACAAACAAACAAAGAATCAATGTGGCACAAGCTGAATGAGCGAGAGGGAAGCAGCAACGTGGTCAGTGGAATAAGGGGTTCAAAGTCAGACTGTCGAGGGTCCTTGACTATTGTAAAGGCTTTGGCTTTTCACTCTAAGTGGAATATGTTTACCACCAGTGAAAAACACTGAGCAGAAGTGACATGATCTTACTTCTTCCCCCACCCTCTTTCTTCAAAATTATAGATTCAGGAGGTACATGTCCTTGTTTGTTCCATGGGTATTACATATGCAATGGTGGAGAGTGTAATGGGCTTCAAGTGTACCCATCACCCAAATATTGAGCATTGTAACCAGTAGATAATTTTTCAAACCTCACTCCCTTCCTATCCTCCCTGCTTTGGAGTTCCCAGTGTCTATTAGTTCCATCTTTATGTTCTTGTACCCATTGTTGAGTTCCTACTCATGTGTGAGAACATGTGATATTTGATCTTCTGCTGATGAGTTAGTTCATTTAAGATAATGGCCTCCAGTTCTATCCATGTTGCTGCAAAGGACATGATTCATTCACTTTATGGCTGTGGAGTAGCTCTTTTTTTTTTTTTTTTTTTAAACAGGGTCTCACTCTCTTGCCCAGTCTGGAGTGCAGCGGCACGATCTTGGCTCACTGCCACCTCCGCCTCCTAGCTTCAAGCCATTCTTGTGCCTCAGCCTCTCGAGTAGCTGCAATTACAGGCAAGCACCACCATGCCTGGCTAATTTTTGTATTTTCAGTAGAGACAGTGTTTTGCCATGTTGGCCAAGCTGTTCTCCAACTCCTGACCTCAGGTGATCTGCCCTCCTCAGCCTCCTGAAGTGCTGGATTACAAGCATGAGCCACCATGCCTGGCCGGTTGCTTAGTATTTCATTGTGTCTATGTACCACATTTTGTTTATCCAGTTAACTGTTGGTAGACACTTAGGGTGGTTCCATGACTTTGCTGTTTTGAATAGTGCTGCAATAAACATCTGAGTGCAGTTACTACTGTTTTAAGAGCACCACTCTGGCTACCACATTGGAAGTAGGTTGTAAGGAGACCAAGGTAAAAGCAGGGGGATAGGTTAGGCAGCTACTGCAGGGATCCAGGTGAGGGATGGAGGGACTCAGGCACAGTGTGCAGTGGTAGCAGAGGAGGGGGTGAGCAGACACTTGGGGATAAATATGGAAGCTGGAACCAACAAGAAGGGCTAAAAGACTGCATATGGAATGTAAAACAGAGATGGAGGATGCATGGGTTTTCTTGGTCTGCCATAACAAAGTACCACAAACTGGGTGGCATAAATGATAGAAAATGATTGTCTGATAGTTCTAGTGGCTACAAGTCAAAAATCAAGGTGTCGGTGAGGTTGGTTTCTTCTGACAGCTACTCTCCTTGCTTCTAGTAGGCTCGGGCATTCCTTGGCTTGCAGCCAGCATTCTCCCTGTGTGTTCACGATGTCTTCTCTCTATGTTTGCCTGTGTCTAGAATTCCCTTTTTATAAGGACATCAGTCATATTGGGATTAGGGCCTACCCTAATGACCTCATTTTAATTTGACCATTGTTTTTTGAGACAGAGTCTCGCTCTGTTGCCCAGGCTGAAGCACAGGGGCACAATCTTGGCTCACCGCAACCTCCACCTCCCAGGTTCAAGCCATTCTCGTGCCTCAGCCTCCCGAGTAGCTGTGATGACAGGCAAGCACCACCATACCTGGCTAATTTTTGTATTTTTAGTAGAGAAGGGATTTCGCCATGTTGGCCAAGCTGGTCTCCAACTCCTGACCTCAGGTGATCTGCCCTCCTCAGCCTCCCAAAGTGCTGGGATTACGGGCATGAGCCGCCATGCCTGGCCGGTTGCCTAGTATTTCATTGTGTCTATGTACCACATTTTGTGAATAGGAGACTAACTCACATTCACAGGTACTAGGGGTTAGGACTTAAGCATCTTCTTGCAGGATACAATCTTACCTGTAACAGAGAATGTATTCAAGAATTTTGCGCTAAACAACTGAAAGGATTGAGATGCTATCAATTGAGATGTGGAAGGCTGTGGGTGTTAACAGGCTTGAATATAGTCCATTTGAGATATTTATTAGAAATCAAGTGGGAATGTCAAATAGGCAATTATACAGACACAAATTAATGTTCAGGAGACAGATCTGAGCTAAAGATATGAATTTGGGAGTTGTCCGGAGAGAAGTGAATAGTATTTAAAGTCATGACCTGGAGAAGATGGAGCTACAAACCAAGCCCTTTGATACTCCAGAGTTAAATCAGGGGAGAAAAGAAGGAACCGACAAAGGTGATTCAGAGTGACCATAAGAATAACAGAAAACTCAAGGGAGATATGATTTGCCACAGAGCTGAGTAGAGAACAGGCCCTGTGCTGTGTGACATACACATCATCTCTAATTCCAACAACACTGCAAGGAGAATGAGCCCCTCATTTGCTCAGTTGAGCCAGCTCGAGCTAATAGAGACAGCATGGCGTTGTTCTTAGCAGTGTGAGCTGGACCGCCCAGCTTCAAATTCCCATTTTCCCTCCTCCCTAGCTCTGAAATATCATGCAAAGTACTTTTCCTCTCTGTGTTTTGGTTTCCTCAACTGTGAAATGCAGTAGTACCTACCCCCACAGGATCGTTAAAAGGATTAGATGAATTAAAGCTCTTTTTAAAAAGAACCACTTTTAAAGTTTCTTGAACAGAACACAGCGCACAGCAAACGCTCTATTAATGCCTGTTACATAAGTAAATGTATGTAAATTAAGTAAGTTAAAAGTCCCACAGCTCCTAAGAAGCAGAAAGAGGATTTGAACCTAGGATTTTCTGCATTTGAAGCCCATCCTGTTTCTATTGTATCACAGTGAATGTGACTCTTTCCTTAGCATTAGCATAGATTAATTAATCTAATTAGGGGAATTGATCATTTGGAAAAATGAAGAGACAGTTCTGGAAGGCTGCATTAAGGATGTTTTACTAAATAAGAAATGAAGTTTTGAGAGGATAAGTTGTCAAATAAATGTGAAAGCAATAAAAGAGAGAGAACCACAAGAGAGGCCAAGACTCCTGGGTCTAAGATAGGGGAAGACTCACCTTTTGAGGGCCTCTTTTTCACAAAATCAGGGTACCGGGGGTGGGTATTTTAGGGGGAACTAAGAAGACAAAGGACTTTGCTTCCCTCCTGTCTTACCTGGGCCCAATCTTTTTCCTGTGGATGCTCACCATCAGGGGTGAGGTGACCACGAAGATCTGTTTAAAGGCTGTGCTGAAAGAAGTAATCAGAGAGAATCAGAATAGGATAATGTTCACAAGCGCTTGGTTGGAGAGGATTGAAAGTAAGAACAATCAGTATCAAAGACAATGGCAAAGTCAAGGAGAGTGACTGAGAGAGAGGCCTTTCATGTTGATTATGAAGAGGCCAAGTCATTCCAAGTAAAGTTGCAGTAAAGCAAAGAGAATAAAGTAGTTTTAACAGATCTGCAAGCCAGGGTGACAGAAGATGAAGGCTGGAAGAATAATCATGGAAAGTGGAAGTGGCCAGAAGGAATCATTTTAAAGTAGCTGAAAGAGAAATTAAACCAATGAAAATAGAAGCATAACTCTTGAAGCTGGAAGCGTCCTGTGGCATGAGCTACTGGAATTGTTCTCTCCATGGTGGGAACCGAGGCATAGAGAAACCCAACGACTTGCCCACGTTCTCACATCTGGTTACTGGCAGAACCAGGATGAGAAGGACTGAGCCATAAGTGAAGCATCAATTTTGATGGATTTTCTTTAAGAGCAAAAGGGGGCCAGGCGTGGTGGTTTATGCCTGTAATCCCAGCACTTTGGGAGGCCAGGGCGGCAGGTCAAGACCAGCATGACCAACATGGTGAAACACCATCTCTACTAAAAATACAAAAATTAGCGAGGCGTGGTGGTGCGCGCCTGTTATCCCAGCTACTCAGGAGGCTGAGGTGGGAGAATCGGTTGAACCCGGGAGGTGGAGGTTGCAGTGAGCAGAGATGTTGCCACTGCACTCCAGCCTGGCAACAGAGCAAGAGTCCATCTCAAAAAATAGAAAAGAAAAAAAAAACAGAGCAAAAGGGAATTTACTGACTGATTTTTCTGTTCAAGAGGAAAGAAAGAATGTAAAGCCTATATGGAAAGTTCAGGTGGGAATTAAGCAGCAAAAGGCCATCTCACTATCTGAAACTTAGGAACGTATGAAATAAAGGGCCAAAAATAGACAAGGGAAGTATGAATTTTGGTCTCTTGTTCTGCTTAAAAGAATATAAGAAGACCTTTGAGGAGAGCCACAATGGGTAATGGGTTACAAAATTTAATCTTTGAGATTAGGGACACTTTGAAGTCTATGGATTGCTTAAGTGAAAAAAAAAAAAAGATAGTTATCTGTAAAAGGAGAAATATTCCAAATATTTGTTTTTCCTAAACTTAACTATTCTACATTTTTGTTGAAGAAGCAAAATATATGCTAAATTAAGCCTGATTTCATATATATATATATATATATTATATATAAAAGACATCCTTGGATGACTACCATGGGATGGACTAGGGAATTCAGCTTGAAATTTATAGCACTTATATAGAGTTTTTTTCCTTCGTATTTCTTATGTTTGTATTGCAGTAATGAAGAAATATGGAAGCCGTCTGGTGGCCAAATAATATCTGTAAATTCCCTTGGATAAAGCCTCCCGTTTATATTTCAAAGTTATTAAGTTCAAGTCCTGTTATAGCTCTACTTTTATTGGTTTTTCCCCCATCAAGGCAATTATTGATTGATTAATTCTTATTGGCTTTCTAAAGTAGAAAAAAATTATGGCTGAAATAAAACACTTCATACAGAGCGAAAAGGAAGGTATATATAAAGTGAAAGTCTGAGCGGAGAGGTGAAACCTTGATTCCAGTCACCCAGGTCTCTTGTGCACAGGTGCTCTGCCACGGGGAGAACACTTGGCTTGGCGTGGGTTCAGGAGGGACCAGAGTTGCTTGTGTGGGGACCAGTGTTGTTTGTCAGGCTTTTGGCCAAATGATGCTCAGCCCCTTGTCCGATGTAGTGTGCAAAAACTGTCACACCCTCATCTCACTCAGCCCTACAATCTGTGGAAACAGGCTCAGAGAAGTCGAGTGACTTGCTCAGTGTCACACAGCTAGACATGACAATCCCAGATTCAAACTGAGGTGGCTTTCTTTCTTTCTCTATCTTTATATTTTTAAGTTTGTTTGTGTGTCCGTTTTAGCATTTGTTTTACTTCTGACCCAGGCCAACTGGTAGGCGTGGCCAAGGCTCCACGAGGATGGAAGGTCCACTAATTATAACCTGTGAGCCACACTGGATCTCAGTTGGGCCTAGAAGCCCTGGCAGGTTGAAAGCCTCTTTTGGAAGAAGTTGCCTTGACTGCAAACAGAAACTGAACCCACTTTTCCTGCAGGCCCCGGATCTGTCTTACCAGCTTCACCTCAAAAGCAGTAACTTCTTTGGCTTGAAGGAACAGTTCTGACCTTTTAAAACAGTGGAGGAGGGGAGTGCCAGTTCCCTAATGTCATAAGCAATATTTTTATTCCGCAGTGTGGGAAAAGTGATCTCTCAGACAGACAGCAGTCTCCTCTGGGGTTCGCGAACCTTCTGAGTGCAAAGGTTATCTTCCTGGTAACTCATCTCTCCCACATTGTAGACTTCCTCCTCCAGGGTCCCACATCACCGGGGAAGTTGTGGTCTGGAAGGAGAGTCCAGGCAAGGGCTGGAACAAAATTACAAATCTAAAATAAATTTCATAGCCAAACATGCTTCATTAAAATGTCTAAATTGAACTATATAGCACTGCTTTTGGGGGAAGGTCAAAAATGGCTGAATTACAGCAATTCCATATATTCAACCTAATACATGTACCATAATCACAATCAGAATGCTTATTAATGGGTAATACTGGACCCAGTCAACTTACTCACATTGCCTTGTAATCTTCTTTTCTCTTCTTTTCTTTTCTTTTTTTAATCTCACCCTGTAAGTTTTCTTAAGTTTTGTAGTCTTAAAACTCACATCTCTGTTTCCATATATCTAATTTCTAATTTTGAAATGTAAAATATCAATTAGTCGTTTAACAATAACTAGAATACAAGTGAAAATGATTACATTGAATTAGGTCTGGGAATTCCTTTACTGTTATATAAGACAGCATTTGGTTTTGCTTCTCATCTTTTGCAAAATTCTAAAACTTACACCTATTTTTTCTTTCTTTTGTTTATTTTTAAAAATTGGTTTACTGTAATGAATTAAATGTCCTGAAGAGAAATCTGATGGACTAAGCATTAGATGATATTTCAAGAAACACAGAACCACAAGGTAAAAATGGATGGAAATGGCATATGTCTTATTGTGTTAATATGTCTAGTCATGGGCGAGAGGCGGTCCAGGGCTCCAACACCCCTGTGCATGCCACATTAATTGTCACCTTTATTCCTCTCCTCCTCCTGTGGTTCCCAACATTTTTAATGTTCTCTTCCCTCTCCTCTGCCTGTCCAATTCTCACTCATCAAATCCCAAATCTTTTCATGAACTATTCTTTTATTTCTACAGTTGACGGGCTGTCTTGTCTTCCTCAAAGTATCTACCTACAATTTACTTCCAATTTCTTCATAGGTTAACTAACAAATTTTTGCATGTTAATAGTTCCAATATAATCCATGCATATTTTGACTCTCTTACTGGCTTTGGGGCTCCTCAAGTCCTATTAGGTTCAGAGGAGGGACTTAAGACTTATAGAATGAATAACTATTTTTTAAATGTAACAGGTATACTAGCTGTACTTTAAAAATGCATATAAGACAAATCACCATAAATATTCAAATCTACTGAAACTAAAACAGAGGTATTAAAAACAAGAGATTATAAGTAGATTACATGAATATTGTATGAGGTTTTCTAAATTCTATATAGCGAAACAAGTTTTCATCAAAACAGAGAGAAAGAGAAAGTATTACATCACTTTAATTTAGTCAGGTAGAAGCTGGAAGGGGTTGGACTTTGGTAGGATTTGGGGAAAACTGATAAGCAAAATGAGAATTTATCATCTAGGCATGAAAAAGGAGTAAATAAAGATAGTCCAAAGTGACAATGAATAAAGAAAAGTGGAAAAAGTCACAAGAGACTATAACAAGGATAGGCTTTAGGAGGGAAGTAAAGGTTTAGTATTATTATAATGACAGTTACTACTCCAGTCTTCTCACAAGACACTCTGTGGCCGGAGAAGATAAAATTTGATGAGTTGATCCATAAGTTAGCCCCTTCCTTAGGTACTGAAGCGGTGATCAGACTCCAATTTAAGATAACCCATAGACCGCAACCAAATTTGAGGTTGTATACGTGGGAAGTGAATGTTTGCCTGGAGGCGGCGGGGGTGGGGTGGATCACACCACGTAAGACCTTGAACCTGAGAGAGACCAATAAATCCCAGTGGTATAGAGGCCAGGAGGGAGCCAAGCTGAGGTCCATAATAAATATCAGTGGGAGTAGAAGAGAAAACAATATGAAAGAAAGACGATGGCTCTCAGAAAAGTAATAGCAAAAGCAGTAAGAGATGATTTCAGAGGAAGGAATTTCAGCGGTGCGATTAAGCAGAATGAAATCAACTGAGCCAAAATGACAAAAAGACCACGTTGAACAAGAACTAACAGCTACCGTGATGTTTTGCAGAGAAAGGCATCAGTGGAAACCTTTCCAAAAAATACACCTTGTCTTCAATAGGAAAAAAGAAAACAATTCAGAACCTTAGTATGGATGCCTTTGGGAGGGGGGTGTACAGCGTTGAAAATGCAGGTAACTTTAAAGAATTTTAAAGAATACCTCCTTTTACAAAGAATGATTAGACACAAGCTACTTCCATTCAGTCAGATGTTCTCCCCGAGAGTAACTTAGGCACTTCTGGAGCTACATTAATCTTTTTCAGTCCCTGGAGCACCATTAAGTACAGGCAGCAGTAATTTAGTAAATTGCATACTCGAAGCCTGAAAGAGTTAATACGGCTCCAAAAGTGCCTAACATTTACCCAGGGAGTAATTTACACACTGGAAGCATCTGGCTGAATATGGATTCAATTGTTTACTGTACTGTGGGCCTCACAGAAAGGAGGTCACATGCTTTCTCTTATTGAAAAGTTCTGGGGAACAATTTCTTTCATTTAAAAAATATGCACCAACTGCCACATTTTCATTCGGTATTCTGTTTTTATAATGCTAAAAAGAGAAGTTGTTACGAGAAATAAACTTAGATTCTTTGATTTACCAAAGAAAACTACTTTATTTTAATTTTGGCTTTGTTACCTGAAGGTTGGGGTCGATAGGGTTGAGGTGATACCAAGAAACTAGTAGATTGGGGAACAGTCTTTATTTCCTCCCTGCAAGGAGCCATTCCGTAGATTTGTACAAATGTTTGTATTTTACCTCTCTGCGTGCCAGAATAGTTTAATGCAATACTGTTTCATAAAGAAAAGAAGAATAGGAAGACATTCACAAGTGAATCAATTCCAAGTTATTCTCAACCAGAATGCAGCAGTACGTGTGTTGAGGACACAGAAGCACCTGCATAGGTATTAATTTCTTTAAAATTCCTTCTGCATGTTACATGCCCAGCACCACAGACAGTATATTAGAGAGAAGGAGCTCTCATGTGAAATATCTTGTGACCTGAGGGAAGGGATACCAGCAAACAAGAGAGTACACATAGAATTCCAGACTTTATGGATACACTTTCTAGATAGCTTTAAACTGCCAAGATAATGATACCCTTTCTCAGGATGACCGAAATCCAAGGCTTAGTATATAATTGCTTACACCTCTCAAATGGTTATATTCACAATCAACATCTTCTGTCTCAGCAACAGAAACATGTGATCATATTGATTAATATTTTATTCATTTGCTTAGAAACCCGAGGCTTGCTAAGTCTTATAGTTCCTTAGTAACTTAGGTCAAAGTTCATTTTACTTTTTCAAAAGGTTTATTAGATATAATTACCAATACAAGCAGAAATGATTTTAAAATGATTTTCTGTTATGTATCAACTATATTTCCGATGCAATCTACTTCCATTTATTAGAATGTATGCACTGGGACCGATTTTTTCCAAACAAAATAATGTTTATTCTTTACATCTACTTGGGAAAGAAGCCATACAGAAATAAAGAACACGAATTTAGTTTTAATATACTGAACTTGTCTCAAAAATCCCAAATCTTTGTACTCTATATGTGTGCAATAAAAAAAATGAAGTGTTTTTAAAACCTGATAAGATGCCTCCTTGATCTCTACTCTTTGAAAACAGAAATAATTTTTTCACTCTGATGATCCTAGTCTATAGCAGTATCAATTTTGACATGTATTTTAAATGCAATTCTGCCTTCTTAGTGATGGAATAATGCTCCCCATTGCTGCACTCATTCTTCTACCCCCACTTCCCTTTCTGTCCCCTTTTTTGTCTGTGGGGCTCCTACAGTTTCCCTGAGTCTCTTTAATCCTCCTTGGTTCTTTGCATTTTCCTCTGATCTCAGAACAGTTATGCAGCACCCCTTCCTTCTTGACAGCCCTTGGGCCACCATTCTCTCCCTTTGACTCAGTCCATTGCTAGCATGTTGTATTTAATACAAATACAAATAAATAAATGTATGCATCCAAATTATTGGAGCATATATTGTATCTGCATGTCTTTTTAACCATGAAATCCAAAGCAATTATAGAAAATGTATGCCTATAACAGTGCTGTAAAATAAGTAAGTGCAGAAATAGTATTATTTTCTATTTTATGGATTGTTTAAAATTTCCAGGAAGAAAGAAAAAGTGACTTCCTTTTTTTCCTCTCTAGAATTCTTGTGAGTTGTTCTAGCCTGCTTTGAATCATGCATTCAGTATTATTTACTCATATTGTGTGTGTGTATGTGTTTCATTGTGTGTCTGAAAAAAAAAATCTTTTGCAAAGGATTATAAACCATATATTATTTGCCCATTAACCTAAAGCCAACAGGGGCAGAGTAGCATGTTCCAAAGCAAAGTAATCTCTAGTAAATTATAGAGTAACAATATTTGGAATTACTGTGACATTAGCGTACTAAGGCATAAATTTGAAAAGAAATACCAAAATCTCACTGGCTTTTTATGGCCTGCTTTTTGTCTAAAAGAGTCGTGTGTGCGTGTGTGTGTGTGTGTGTGTGTGCCTTTGAAATAAATGCATTTGGCTACTAATGTGTACACTGCTGTATGAAAATAAAAAATAATTCACTAGAGAATTAGGGAAAAGTCTTTTAAACCAAAGAACAGAGAAATCGAATTATACTGGGGAATAATGATCACTATACAATTGCTGCACTGGCCAATAGTGACAGCTGCTAATGGGAAGACATCAGATACAATCTTTAAGAAAAGAAAAATGGGAAATGCTTATTCAGTCATGTGTCCTGACTCTTCACCTGAATTGTAGCTCATTTCTTTCAGAGGGGTAGTAATATCTTAATACATAAAGTATGCACCTTGCTGCTTCAAAAAATTTCATGATAGAAAAGGAATGTATATAATTACATCATTTTCCATGGTAATACTCATAAAAGAAAAAAACACACACACACACATTTTAAGATTCCATGTCCCCAGAACATCACATGGCCCCTAGAAACATCCCCAGATTTTATTGTAGCAAACTGGCTAAGGTTCCCATAGAGAAAAATAAAAAAAAAACAAAAAACAATAGATTAATGTAGAAATCTCAGGACACATACTTTTTATCTGCAAGAAGCTGAGACTGCTTTACTGATATCAGGTCATTAATTATCACTAGGTAAAATAATCCTCATCTCTAAAATAGGCAGAGATTATTCTCTTGGTTTTGTGAATGAGGGGAATAGATCAGAGTTTAAAAGTCTTATGAAAAACCACAGAGCCAGCAGAGAAACTGATGATAAACTCAGTGTTAAATCTACGCACTGCCCAGCTTGTTTTAGTTTCTGCATAAGCAGAGCAATGGGAGTAAACCTCACTTCGGATAATAGATGTGTCCCCAAAAATGTTAGCAAATTGAATTTTTCTCAAGCAAATTGTATTTTAAATAAACAATGAGCAATTCAAAGAAACAAAATGTGTTTTTATTTTCTTAACATAAATAATCCCTATAGAATGTGGATAGCACTCCATCATGTATCTGTTTTACAAGTTTTGAATATGACTTAATGGTTGTTTTTTAAAGCCAGTGTAGCCCATAATTCAGTACTTTTGTCATGGCACATCTAGTTAAGGTTTCCTTTTCTCTTTCTTCATCTACCTCTAGTTACCTGCACCCTTTCCCCTCTTTTATACATTTTTTTATGCCTCAGTCCAGAACTGAGCCACTGGTTATGGCACTGTCCAAATATTTGACAAGACCCACTAGCCAAAGTCGAAATCCACAGATTGAATGGGCTACAAATTCACAGCATCCTATTAGGACTCTAGTTGGCTGAACGACCAAGGGTTTCAGTTTCTATTAACTGCCTAAAGCATTTTTCAGGATGGCTCTGCTCACATCTTCCCTTTCACCTAATCTCTACTAACCTCTTATCTCGACTTCCTATTGCACTGACAAGATGAAACCAGCAAATTTCCCTCACGTTTCTTCTTCTGCACTGCACAAATACTCATTTCCATTCATTTCTCCTTCTTCCTTTTTCTCTTGAAGGGCAGTGTTCTCACTGCTCTCAGGGGTCACCTTTTCTGTGTGTGTTCCTGATGCCACTCCATCCAGCACTTCCCACCATTTCACCTCTTCTAGATCCCATTTCTCCAGCATGTTCAGTCTCTTCCAAGTGTTCTAGCTCTGTTCTGTTACTGCTAACATTTTCAGGAGCTCTTTTGTTCCCAGTCGCAACCTTTAGTGTTTTCTCATGATAATTAAGAACATCCTCATATCCAAATCTGGTGGGGGTTTGCCCTTGGTATCAGTCTCCATGACTCCCCCTTCAATATTTTCTAAAATTCCACCACTCTTACCTATAGCGTTGTGGGATGTTGGTTCTCATGTGGCTCCAAGCACGTCCTCTTCCCACTCTTAACAGCCCACTCTTACGCCTCCTGTCATCTATGTGTAAAGATTCCAGTATGGGAACATTTGTTGCATTCTCTTCTCCATCAGGATGCTTTCTTAGAGATCATACCTAGAGCTACAAAATCCTCAGAGGATTAAGAGTGAACATAGGAAATTATATGCAGCCACTAAATGCTGACATAGATATACAACTATAGACACAAAAAGGTGTTTATTTGCATAATATTTAGTGGGGAAATTGTGAAAAATGCTATAAAGAAATTCTCCCAACTATGAACAGTACTTATGGAGCAATGATGGGAAAACGGGTGTGTTTTATTTTCTTCCAAAGTTTCCACAATGTCCATGACTCCTGAATCAGCATCACCAATTCTAATATATCTTCCTTGAAGTAAGTCTCAACAGAATTTCAAAACCAACTCATCCCAAAACACAACTGACCAAACTGTGACCTGAACCTTGTCCCCTTCAAGCATTTCCTGTTTTATCCCTGACCCAAATCTACTCTTCTGGCCATTTCTTCATCTATCCTCTTACCCAAGGTCACAGAGTTTTTAAGTGGCAAAGCCAGAATTTGAATCTAGGCTGTCTGACTCCAAATGTCCTGCTCTTTCCATCATCCCAAGCCCCTGGCAATCAGGAAATGTGAACAAAGCTTCCTTTGCAATTGTGTAAGGGAATCCGATAAGAAGAAAACCAACGGAGCCCCTGAGAGAGATAAAAGGCTGTTTCCCCTCTTCATCCTGCACTACACCTGACTGCAGCGCTAAACAATCTTTTTCTCAGTTTGATACAGATTCAAAGGAATTATGCTTCCCAGTTTCTCTGGATGACAATCCTTTTACACAGCCTTGACCATTATTCACTTGATCCATTTGGCCACAGGTTACAACTGAAACCTGAATCACTAGAAACCCACTCTCTCAATATGCATGGAGTGTTGTCCTTCAGCTTGCCATTTAAAATGCAGAACTTCAGCAGATATCACCTTTTGGTTTCGTTATTTTTCTAAATTTCTGTCAGACAACAGCATAAGGAAAATGTCATAGCTGAAGTACACATTTCTAGTTCCCTTTAGCTTCACAATACTGAACAAAAAAATAGACTCAGTGCTGAACAAAAATTTTATATATATATATATCTTTTCTTTCTGAATGAGTGACAATATTCGAGCAAATGTAATAAGGGCAGAAAGAGGACATTGAGCTCACGGGGTAAGGCATTAACAAATAAACGTGAAAGGGATGGAGGTGACATCGTTGGCACAAAGTAGAGAATGCTGAGCTGGAGGAAAGACGAAGGGGCAAGAGAGAAATGGAAACATGGGTAGGTTCATAATTAAGTGGGGTAGGGGGTTAAACAAGGAAATGGATTTTTTAAAAATGAGAGTCGAAAGAAATTAAAACTCCCAGCCCAATTTCCAAAAGAAATAGGATCTGTCCCTCGCCTCTCGTCCTCATGCCCCTGATGTCTCTGCAGCCTTCCTATCTTATTTCGTCTACTGCCTTCCTTCACTATCGTATCTTTTTACTTCTTGAACTTCCTAATGTTCTCTAATTCCTTTCACTTGATTTTATTTTGCCTGTATCATATTTCCTGCTGTGCCATCATTATCATAGCCTAGTTCTCTCCACATATAATATATCATCTTAAATCCTTCCATTTTTAATCATCAATCTCTCGTAGCAACCCCTTACCTGTCACTTCCACAGATCTTCCATTGTCTTGTGGTTATTCGCCCATTTGGGGCTTTAATTCAGCAACAGCGCCTTCCACTTCCTCTGTCCTTGCCTACTGCCATCTGCAAAATCCAGTGGACCAAAAGCCAGGAACACGGCTGTTGTTTCTATCGTCACCACTCTCTTGTGGAAGATGACGACTATGATGATAGCATAATGATATTACCTAGCGTTAGCTGAATGCAGACTATGTACCAGGTACTCTTCTAAGTATTTTAAGTGAAATTATTCACTTTAATTTCATAGTCTCCTCCCAAAGTGGCATCATAATGAATCCCAGTTTATAAATGAAGGAACTGAGATACAGGTATGTTAAGTAATTTGCCCAAGGTCACACGTCTTTGCTCTTATTTTCATGGGTATGATTATTTAGTAGATACCCAAAAAGGGGACTGCTCTTATTTTTTTTCAGTGCTTTCTCTTGAGGGACTTAGAACAAGTTTATAATACTAAATTGAAGTGCCAGAGGCACCTCTCCCTGCTCAAAACATATCAGTATCCTGGGACAATGCACATCAAGAGTCTTCTAATTTGAGGGTTTTTCTTGTCCATTGCACCCCTGACCCCGCTTAGTAGTTAAGACATCTTTGCCTTGCCTTCTTTTATAACCTCCTTAATTCTACTGCAGTAGACCTTGGCCTTAAGACCCCCAAATATCTTGTATTTGTCTATTAATTTAATGAATATTTGTTGGGGACCAGTGGTGTTTTAATTACTATGTTGACTTGATTCGAATATGTCCATGGTCTCCAGGAGCCAAGAGTGAAGTAGACCGGGGGAACAGAGGGTAGGGGCCCTGCGTAAAGGAGCACAATTTCCATGGAAAAGCAACTGTCTAGAAACTCACAAGGACAGACACTGGAAAAACAAGGAGCAGCTCTGTGTCCTGAGGTACAAAGAGGGATGGAAGCAGGGTGGGGATGGTATTGTCATGGAAGCTGTGTTTAGAGGAGAGCTGGCTTCAGCTGCTGGTAAAAAGGCATGTCTTTTCACCTAAGGATCAAGAGTAAGGTAGCAAGAATAGACTATAGTACCCTAAAGACTAGTTTACAAACTGCTAAAAAAAAAAAAAAAAAAAAAAAAAAAAAACTTTAGAAATTTTCTTTAACATATCTGTAAAAGTACTTAAATTAACAATTTTCAAAAGGTTGATTCCCATATTTCAGTCCACTTAAAACATCTCCTAATCCATTTTCTTTCTTTTCATTATTCCTGAAACGTTTTATAGGATTGTTGATGTAAACAGATTAATGTGAGCCAAACTGGCTGTCTATGCACATAAAATGAAAGGACTACACCATCATCAATCAGTTTATGTTAACCATTCTGATCGTTAGTGATTACCGATCGACTTGGATGCAGCTATTGGTATTAACTGGCCAAAATGTTCCAAATGAATAGACCTGTCCCACTAAGCCCTGTTTTTTAATGCCTACATCTGAAAATTCAACCTGTAAGTGACTGAAATAATTAAAGAGTAGGTAGGTCTTAATTAGATATAGTGTACTACATAGTTAAATATGTTTATAAGAAATGCGGCTTCACTAGTTTCAAAGAAAGTGATGCACTTGCTGAAACCAGCCTAGGTCTTATATAGCATTATTGTATATATATAAATGATTTGTTACCAAATTATCTATATTTTCAGAGTCTAATCAGGGCTAACCTCTACTGATTACACATGTAAATATCTCATTTAGTACAATGTATAGTACTAACCAGCTATGAAAAAGAAGGTTCTTTTAAGCTTGTACATATTTCCTCTATGAAAATAGATATTCTATTAAATACTTTAAAGTGTGCTATTCAAACTTCATCTAGCCTAATCACAGCCCACCAACAGCCTACTCCATGACGTTCACAAGTAAAGGAGCCTGAAAATTACTAACTAATAATAATCGACACTAATATTAAACCCCGGAACTCCTCATTTAGAAAGCCAAGCAGATTATAATCAGAGAAAACATATAAGTATTCTTGGAAATATGGCCATAAAACAAGCAAAAGAAGAAAAATTTTGCTGGAAATATCTCTTTTTCTGAAGTAAGCAAGCTCAGAGTGACCATGAATAAACTATGTGCATACGATTGAATATACAATTCTTAGAATTTGTACCTCATCCCGAGTTGTCCTCAATAAAGTTATTTTTTAAGTTCTTGACTAGCAGTCCAGTGTCCTCAATCAAACCTAACAGAAAAGTGCCATATTCTAGCCACTAGATTTACAGAAACCAGAACCATATGACTTTCAGCCTGAAAAAAATCTAGCATCCTGTTGTTCAGGCACCCAATTCTATGGGAGTGATATGGAGCCCCTCTAAATCCACAGGGGAGAATTACGTATAAAGTCCCACTAAACTGGTTTGTCCCTTTGGGTGAATGTTGTATAGTAATAAGCAGCATGCCGAGGAGGTTGTATCAATAGATGGCTGCTGCTACGAGAAGCCCACCAACAGCCTACTCCATGACGTTCACAAGTAAAGGAGCCTGAAAATTACTAACTAATAATAATCGACACTAATATTAAACCCCAGAACTCCTCATTTAGAAAGCCAAGCAGACAATTTGAAAGGGGAGACAAAGGCAAAATACCTGTGTCATTGAATAGCATCACTGATAGGAAACAGATTCACAAAATATTTACTAAGGGATGCAAGCAACAGAAAAACGATTAAGGTGATGATTCCATGTGGTCAAAGCATGCATAAATTTTTAAAAACCTAAAAAGATATTCAGTACATTTTAACAAGTATTTGTTATCTGTGGGGGAGGATTAGAAGTATGTGGGCTAGCCTTTCCTATATCTTCTGAAATGCAACATTAAGCGTGAATTACTTTCATAAATAGCAAACAATTTTAAAGCAAAATTAGAAACAAATTAAATGAACTACTCAACAAAATATGTTTTCACTTAAGAAGAAAAATTGTTCCCCTAAAGTTCAACCTCTTATAAATTAAAAACATTGAGAAGATATTTCCTGTTCTGTTTTACAGTTTAGACTGATCCTTTTCCTCTTCTACTAGCAGACAGCCTCCAAAATTGATGAAGCCATTCTTAGTGCTCAGATTCAATATGGATTCATACTAGCTTGCCTTTTCCATTTCAGTGATCACGGTGGGCAGAGGGGTGGAAATAAGTTACGTAAAAGGTTTCCGCCTAGTTGTTGTTTTAATTAATCTGGGTGCCTGAATGACACACAGGCTTAATCGGGTGGTATGGAACCTGTCGTTGTTAAGTAATTGATTTGAACCCAAACGCAGGTTGTGATCAAAAGTTGTCACCGTCCAGTGGCTACTCATTGGCCCATGTGAAATGGGTTGGTGGTCTCAGTCTAATTCCTTATGGACCAGTGTCAGCCTCATGAAAAGCATTACCTAAAGTAGCACTAATTGGTTGACATTCTCAGCATGAAAGAGTGAATAAAGAGATTGAAATCTAAAGTAGCCTTCAAAGTTAGGTTGAGGATGAAAATGGACCATGCAGCATTGAAGGGGTTACCTCTGTAGCCAGCCATGATACTGCAGTGGAAAGATGGGAGTGCAGTTCCAGAGATTTTAACCCAACCCCTATTTTTATAGGCAGTGGAAGCTGAACCTGAGGAAATTGAAACTTTTGTAGACTTCTAAAAATCCTTAGATTTACTACTCACAATCCTGCCTTTTACTTAGATGTCCCTAGAGAAATCTGAGCAAAGATATTTTACCAAAAGGCAACAGGCTGAAACTGACTGCTAAACCTTTAAAAAATTCTGAAATGGAGATCTAGCTTCATTATTACCAAACAGTGTGTGTTCATCACTTTAATTATAGGAAAAATCGATAGGGCATATAAAAGTACATGGCATATTTTACCTGACATTTGTGCTTCTTCGCTTTATTAAGCACGCCTTTTTGAACAGAAATAACAGGCTAGAATTTACCAAAAGTCTCGGTGTCTGAGAGCAAAGATTTCTCTTGCACTCAATTTATCTCCTGTATGGGTGTCTCTACCCTTTCAAACAGCACGTTTTTAGTAAACGAATATGAAAACAAATTGAAAAAGCAATAATGGATGCATTCTCTCATTAGTGCAACCAGACAGATTACTAATTCACAAATATTGAAACTAGCACTGATGGAGATGAATGAATTTCTCATAATTTAATAATGCAAATCGCACTAACAGCTGATAACTAGTGGCACTATAAGAATTACTACGAATGCCAGCTGATAGATGCAATGGTGATAGAGCGATTTATCTTGTTGTTTCATTGGAAGTCTCCTCTGTCTCTTATGATATTTATGATTTACTCTGTATCTCTTTACATTTTACATGTTATAAATAACTTTCTCCAGAAAAAGACCAGATGTCTGAATTATGGCAACAAATTTTGCAAGTTAATAATTTTATTTTTTCTCAGGTAAATTTTGATCCATGACAAATGGGGAGGCAATGGCCATTTCAAATGTGCAGTAAACACGACTAGAAGCATTTTTCAAAAGTTATCTTACAAGAAAATCGACAACATCACTTTATCACACAAAAATAATGGGAGAAATGCAAACCTGTTTTTAAAAAAGAAAAAAATCTAATGGAATGCCTTTATACCCAGAACTTCTTGACAGATGAAATGTACTATTTAAAACATAGTTTAAGTGGCTTTACAATTCCATACTTCTACCATGAAGCTTCATTAAAGTCTATAAATTAGTACTACTGTCAGAGATGGCATTAAGTATTCAATAAGAGTAGACTTAATGCAATTAATAGCAATTAAAATTATACTTTTATGATGTCAGACACCAGCATTGTAAAGACGTAATTGCCTGTAAGGACTTTTGTACCATATTTATCCTCTAAAACTGTCCAATTTATATGAAAAATGCCAAAAACATATCCCATATGGGTACTATTATCTTCTCGAATTTTTAGAAGTGATCTGTCTTATCCAGCATGTGCACATTAGGCTAATTTGCTTTAATTAGTTTTTTTCTCATTTTGTTAATAGGCATGTTGATGTTAAGTTTTTATTTCAGAGGTACAGATGCTAACTTCACTCATTATGTTCCTATTAAGGGGTCAGTATACTTTGTGATAAGCTGGGCCTACCCACTTTAAAAGCATAATTCTTTGAAATATTAGATGATATCACTTATCAAACATAAAAACTATATTGCTGTTATAGTAATCGTGAGCAACTTCTATCTAATTAATTAGTAGCTAAATATGAAAGAACAGCTTCGCTGTGTCAGCTGTGGCAAGGCATTTTTGTATGGACATAATAAATTAGATAAACTAATGAACTGATTTCAGAAACACAGTCATTTGTGACTCCTCAAAGCATTCATAAGAATTACCAAGAATCTATGCCAGTGTTTTGCATTTAAGCCAGGAGCATACAAAATAAGAAATGTTTTTATTTCCCATACCCAATCATGTGCTATGTCTCAACTTTAAAAACATTTTGTTAAAGCTGATGCATTAAAATAATTTTATTAATTATTACCATTTACCTTATCTGTACAATTTTCTCACACTGAACTCCTATAAGGAGAAATAATTATGTATATGCAAAGAGCAAGACACATAATTAAGAATGCTGCCTGTTGGTTCTCTGGAGACAGAAATTTTTTAAATAAGTAATTTTAGAAGGTTCTGCAGAATCCCCAGATGAAACTTAGAAGACGTAGGGGAAATATTAAGAGTGGGTTTGCTTTCTTTCTCCAGTTGATAAATATATTTAGCTCCAAGTTTGTATACATGTCTTTACATCATGAAATATATTCATTATATTCATACAATGATTTTCTCATCTTAGCTTACTTTTAAATGTTTACTATTTTTGTGAAACTATGAAAAACCATGTAATTTCACAATTGTAAAGTTGTAATGAAATCATAGGATTGATTTAAAATCTGAAAACATTATATGTTTTGAAGTGCATTGTTTTACAATAAGCAATAAAACAATTATCAGGTTGGTTCAAGTTAGTATCTTTAGGGAAATTTCCTATATAAAGAATTCAAATTGGGGTGGGGTAGTGGGTAGTTAAGGGAGTAAAAAATCAAATCATTCAGATGCCTTTGAATAGCAAGGAGGTACAATAAGGATGTCTTAAAATACGTCATTGTTTTAAAAAAGTAATATGTTATACATATTTTATTCTCAACATGTCTGTCGGTCAGTAAAAAGATGTACTCACTGGGTAGTTTTACAGAATAATTCAGTGGCTTCCCAAAATATCTGCTTCTATTGTTTTGTTTTCTTTTACTCTGTCTTTTGTTGTTTGTTTGTTTTTTTGTTTTTTGTTTTTTTGTATTTTTTTCTTTTTCGTAAACTCAATTTGTAATCTTTAAGGCTTGAATTGTTTTCTTCAGGCAGCCAATAGTTGTACTGGTAAAATCTATAAACTGAGCATTTTCATGTAACTAAAAGAAATCATTAAAAAATCAACAAAATTGAAAGAAGCAAAAACTCAATTGCATGATTCATCCGTTTTAACTATTGGTCTCCAAGATTAAAGCAGCTTTCACGAGCAAGAATGTTTAGCTAAAGAAAAACAGAGTAAATAACAAAAAGTAGAATAAATTAGGATGTAATGGTCCTTCACAGCCTAACACATAAGCCTTTCAGATACAGTTTGAATATAACCATTTCTTTGGTTTGTCTTTTGTCTCAGTTGTATTAGAAAGCATAGTGATTATGATTCATTGGAATTGAACTACACTTATTTATATTTAGTTTCTTGTTTCTAAGAAAAATAGAATGAGGCCGGGTGCGGTGGCTCATGCCTGTAATCCCAGTACTTTGAGAGGCTGAGGTGGGTGGATCACTGGAGGTCAGGAGTTCGAGACTAGCCTGGCCAACATGGTGAAACCCTGTCTTTACTAAAAATACAAAAAATTAGCTGGACATTGTGGTGTGCACCTGTAATGCCAGCTACTTGGGAGGCTGAGGTAGGAGAATGGCTTGAACCCGGGGGGCGGAGGTTGCAGTGAGCCAAGATCATACCACTGCACTCCAGCCTGGATGACAGGGAGAGACTGTCTCAAAAAAAAAAAAAAACAAGAAACAGAGTGAATTACATCTGCCTTTGTCCCATTTGTGCAGTGAATATGCACTCTAAGTCAAGTGTTCAATAACAATGGGGTGAGTGCTGGAAAAATAGAACTGTGGGAAAATGTGTATGTGAAAGCAGCTTATTCACAAAATGGAAGCACAAATATTTTTCATTACAAGTAACTCTCAGATGGCAATCAGGTTATATTGCAAAAGGCATTTACATGGGAGTTGGTTGTTTAGGTGTATAATTTCCTGTAGAAATTATGTTAAATGGTTGTCCTAAGCTTAATTAACCACAAATATAATTGAATTCAAAAACAATCATCTGTATTTGTGTGGGGCCCATATATGTGTGTGTAAGATTTTTTTTAAATTGAGTACTTGCTATAGATTAGCTTCTGTGTTCAGTATTTTATACCTACTTATAATCCTATGAGACAGATACCATAATTAGATCCACTTTGTAGATGATGAAATAGTCATCTATTTCAGGATCCAAAACCAGATCCTTCATCTTTAACTCAGATGTGGCCCAGATTTCAAAATAAGTAAGATTTATAAGAGAAAGCTGCCACCTCTTTTCACAGGTCCCAGATGTCTCACTCAGGAGACTAAGGCAGTGATTCCCCCAGTGACACCTCACTAGCAGCCCTTTCCTTCTTCCCTCGAGAGCTCCAGACTCTAAAATAGGTTCCCTTCCTCCTCAGGCAAACTCAGTAACCCAGAGAAGATGATGGTGGATGATTATTAAGAGGAAAGCATTGGAATGGTGGTTGGCCTTGACAGCTATTGATCAAGCACCTAGGATAGTCCAACCTCTACTAGAGAAACCAGGGTCACTACGGTTAAAAAAAACAAAAACAAAAACTTGCCTTCAAGCTTACCTTCTCCTGGGGGAGGAAAGACAAACATAGAAACACAAAAGTGGACAGCCGTCCAAGCTGTGCAGACAGTGAAGGATGAAGCGGCTGCTGGGGGCAGAGACAGTACAGAAGGGGTCAGCTTTAGCCAGGAGAGTTCGGGAAACCTCTGGAGCAGATGGCTGTGAGCAGGAATGGATGATGGACAGCCATGCTGAGACCCAGGAGGAGCGCTTACAAGCTGAAAACGTCAAGCACAAGGACTCTGAGAGCCCAGGGAGCCTAGCAGTTTTAGGAAACAAAAAGAATGCCAGGACAGCTGAAGCAGAGAGTGAACGGGGTAACATGGAGAGAACCAGGAACCAGGTAGAGGAGCACTGGTTGCCAGCCGAGCACTTTTAGGGAAGAGGTGCCGACTTGATTTGATTTCGTTTTTTCCCATCATTCTGTCAGCTGAGTGGAGAATGCACTGCAGGGACACAGTTTAGAGGTGATGAAAGAGTTCAACTGAGACAACTGTGGCTTGGATCGAGGTTATTCCAGCAGCACTTAAGTACTCTGATTTGGGTGTAGTTTGGAGACAAAGAAATCACAATCAGCAGAACTTGACAGTGTACTGGATATGGGAACAAGGGTGGCCACTACGTTCGAGGTCGAAGAAATGGAATCAATGGTGGTGGGATTGACTGAGAAAGAAGACTCTCTGGGAAGCAGCTGGTCTGGACGGGCTCTTCTGAGGAGCGGACTACAATGGGGCAACACACAATGAACGCATGACGGATGATCTTCCTAAGCCTCCTGTGCAACCTGTAAGCTCTGATGCAAATAAATCATCATTGAATGCCATTTTAACCCTTGCAATAGTGAAGTAAAAGTTTTAGGGCTTGGTTATCTACAGATTTTGTAGAGAGGCAGAAGACAACCTTAGAGATGAGTCACGCTTACTATGCACGTCAGCCGTATTCTACTTTTCAGGTTTGTTTCACTTATTCCACTTCAGACATCATGAATTTTTTAACATCTCTAGTTGATTCGTAAATCGCTGGTTTTATTGGTGTCAAGCCCAGTAAAGGTGATAGTGGCCATTTTATCTTGATGGGTTATTTTTGTAATTCGGTCCTCAGTAGGTAAGCCTGAGGCTGCCTGTGTACATGTGATACCTTTCAATGGAGAAGAAAAACATGGACCATCTAAATGAGGTGGGCGAGTATGTACATACGTGTACTTTTAATGTTCCCAAAGTGCTGTCAAGAGGAAGGTTTCTACTTAATATCAAGAGATCATATTGGCCTCATATTCTCCCAACAGGAACACAGATGCCTCGTTGTGTGGCTCGCCGTTAAAGATCTATTCCATTTCATGAAAGGCCTGACCAAAACACCAGGCAGGAGGGAAATGGAATTGATGCATTTTTGCCAAAAACATGGTAGTAAAGTGTAAAGTCAGTGACTGATAGAGTGTGTTGCTGAGATAATCCACAGCCTGAGGGTGCATTGCTGGGAATTTCAGGACAAGCTGTGGTGATAGATTATGTGATGCAATGTACAGCATCAGCTCTATGTTCCTCAGTTTGTTGATCTGTAAAATGGGGACAATAACACTCACCTATTCCATAGGGATTTGTTTTTAAGACTAACTAATAAAAAAGGGATGTTACTTTCAAGTGAACAAAAAAGGATTAAGCCAAACTTCTTTTATTGCTGCAAGAACAGGATTTATAATCTTATTCAAACAATTAGATTTATTTACTCTGCTTTGTCTTTTAATTGAAAAGTTATGTAAGATTTCACAATCTCATCAGGACAAAAAGACTCTTACAGATTCTTATAGTTAAAGGAATTGATAGCCAAAAAAAGAGACAACTTGCTTGCACAACAGTTCTGTGTGTGATATTGCTGTTTGCCACTAAAATTCTTCTAATCACAGAAGACTTGTGAGATATAATGAGTTTTCTTTTCTCATAAACATCTGATGAGGGTCACGGTCATTTCCAAATGTATGGCCCTTTTTAAAATCATGCACAGAATGCAAAAGTTTGTATTAGCCGATGACTGCCTACTGATCTATGTGTTAATTGAGTGTGATTTGTTCTCTACTAGTAATGACCTTGCCAACCTAACAGGGACCATGCCCACAAGGAGTATTTAGGTGGACATCACCTACAGAGGCCAATGTTGAGTAAAGCGAAAGAATAAATAAGGAAGCTCCAAAAGTTGAGCAATTAGACTTTGTTCTCTCCTGTACCTAAATCCGTCTTTTACTCTGAGATGTCCTAAGAGAAAGATATTGTTTCCCCCGTACCCTAGCCAGGTATCAAGACCAAACAGTACCCAAATAGCCTAACTGAGTTGCCTATGCAACCTTTCTACAATTTATGGCGTGCAGTTAGCTGTCTGGTTCCCTAATGAGTAATTCCTCAACTGCAGAGGTTCTGGGGGACTCCTTAAGTCAGCCCTGCCAACACAACCCCACCCTAGATATTGAGACCAATTTCTCCACATGACCTCAGCAGAAAAGCTCAAAACTCACTAGCCATTCCATCATCATTAACCTATTCCTGTTAGAACTTCCCACCCTAGTTCCAATAACTGTATGTTTTCCTTCCTTATTATGACAAAGCCTTGGGCCCTCTAGAGGTATCCTGAAGCAGGATAATATACTACTTGGAATATAGGCATTTTATCAGACTGCCCTGGTCAAATTCCCATCTCCAGCAATTATTAGTTCTGTGAGCCGGGGTAAGACATTTAACCTCTTTGAACTTCAGTTTTTTTCAGATGTAAAATGGTCAAAATAAAACATCATTCACTTCTGGAAGAACTGGAAATACTACATGTGAAGCAGCTAGCGGAGCTCTTGGCTGGTGGTTAAGTGCTAGTCGCTATTCTGGTTTCTGAGGACTTGATTTTGATTTCCTGAGTCCTTCCCTTTAATTCCAGATTTTGAGCCCCTGTCACAATTGCCAGATTTTTCTGACACCAACAACCTTGTCTCTCATCCTTCTGTTACAGGATATGCTTGATTTCATTTATGGCTCCATCCTTCTCTTCTACTAAAAGGAGACTTTGTGAATAATGAGGAGTGTGAAAAGAAAAAGTCAGGACTTAAAGACCAGGCAGGTGCTCCAGAGAGTGGCAAGTTGTCCTGTAATGTTCAATGAGTAGATGGTGCAAAGAAACCAGGACACACAGGCAAAGTTCTGAGACTGGCCTAAGGCACTGTCTGTCCCAACACATTTTTGCCATCCATTTCTCGGAAGTTGCAGGACAGCCTGCTTTGCCATGGACACTTTAGGTGACTTTGTAGGGATGAGGAAAAATGTTATGTGTATACAAAACTTGTGAAGCAATGAGAATACAGTGCTTCTGTGGAATAAAGTTAGTGCCATAACATTCCTGGAAAAATATGAGTTTATATTATCTGCATCTAAAAGTGACGATGTGGCATGAGCTACCAAATGTCAACACATCAGACATAAAATGAAGGGGAAGACCTCCTGGATGCTTCAATATTAGGATGGCTTATATCACTTTTCAAAATACAGCCCATCCATAAGTTTCATTCACAGCAAAATCTAATGAAGATGTTTTGTTATTATGGAAATGTGAATAGAACATTGCTGTATTCAGGATTTGACATATTGAGAATTCATTTTCAACCTCAAACTGGGTCCTCCAATTTTGATATAAGTTCATTATGGAAAAGAGCAGCAATTCATTAACTCCTAGAAACTTTATGCTTATTAAGTATTTAATGAGTTTAACCTTTATGTTAAATATAAAATAATAAGAAACTCCATACTTTCCAAACCTACGAAACTTTTAATCCATAGTTATTTTAATCCATTTGATGAAAATTATCAATAGACTTCAGAGATTTTAATTCGGTGAAAATTTAGTCTACATTCTAGCGCTGGATTTTCTACGTCATATCGACTGGTTTTATTGTTTTTTCACTGTAGTCAATTAGATGGGATTATTTCACTTCCAAAGACTGTTTTTACTCAGACTGTGTAGCTGTTCAGTGAAATATAATCCAACTCAGCCTCTTCTGTATCCAATAAAATCGTCAGTCAGTGTTGGGGGAGCAATCATTGAAATGATGAAATAGCCGTAGTGCTGAAAATAAGCAATGGAAAATTCTGCAAAAGCTAAAATTACACCACCGGGACCTCCTTGATCACCACAGCCCTTCTCTAGCCAAGAATCGGTTCTCCCAAGGAATTGAGAACCTGTCCTCTTAAGGGAAACCATTCTCAAGCAGGAAAAGCACTTTCCAGGGGAGTATTCGCCTAGATGTGACTGCGTCTGATATTTATAAGGTGGTCTCTACTTATCCCTTGCAAGCATTTCCTCTTGCTTCCAGGTGATATTGCTGTCAGAGATATTTGCTTCAATTGATTATTTATTATGAACCCACAATATCCAGGTACCAATGCATGCTTGGTCAAGGGCCACCCTTAAAATGTTTAAACCAGTTCAAATATAGGCATTAAAATAGATACATAAGAAACAATGTATTTTAAGACTCTAAAATATTTCTTGTTTCATCTAAGAAAACAGGAGTCTACAATTTGGGAAAAATGAAGGTTTACATTTGCCGAATTAGAGAAGTCAGCGATGTTAGGTTTTGTTAGAACTATCTGTTAAGTCCAGAAAGAAGACTATTATTTTAAGTTAATTAGGGAGAATAAGTTGAGTGGTGACTGATTGTATAATAAGAAAGTCTAAGATAATAATTTTGAACACGAATGTTGAAAAGAGCAATCTCAGGAATCTTTCGAAGAATTGAAGGCCTGGCCGAAGCAGAGAAAGGCAGTTTTCTTTCCTTTTTTTTTTTTTTTTTTTTTTAAATAATTCATGGAACAGCACAAACCAGAAAATCTTATTTATTCTAAAGCTTCAAAACTACCTTCACCGCCACCACCCACCAAGGTATTTGTATTCAAATCCCTATCTAAAATGTCTCACTTTCATCCTGTTATATAACCTGTTTGCAGTCAACCCATTCAGCATTAGGTAGTTCAAATATAAAATATTTTCTCTAGCTTAATAGGTCTTGGTGTTTTGAATATTAAAAAAAAAAAAACTCTACAAAATTGGCTGCACATCGAAGAAACAAAATGACATAGTTAGCAAGTGTGGGTGGTCTTTCGAAATTATCATTTGTCTTGGCATAAAAAGAAGTGGTGTCTGTTCCTTGCTCTCTATCTATGCATAAATGCTGAACGTGAGCGGATTTCTCTGGGCTTCAGTTTTCCTGTCTATTAAATGGAACCTGCCTCCACTTGAAAGTGGTGTATCACACCAAGTTACTGTTCGGTAACTAACCAAACAACATACGACACCAAAATTTCCTTGTGAAGGGTGTTTCTTTTAGAAGCTATAATGACTCTTTCAGACCAATATGGTACCACTTAGTAAATTACAGCTTCCATCAACTACTACTTTTGCTACGTAGTTGTTCTGAAAAAAATATATAATAACACTGGCAAGTATTTGAGGAGCAACTTGTGCACTTAGAGAATGCAGATGTGTATCTCTAACGTGCACTGAGTTCTTTTCAAGAACGTTGGCACATATATTTAGACTTGTTAAAAATTCAGAGATAAGCAACACATAGAAAGAGAAAAATAGCCTTTTTTCTAAGACTGTTTAGGTGGATTTTATTCTATATGAGAGACCTAAGGTATTTCTAAAACGAAGAAAGGAAAAAATGAGATCAAGTTGATTGGTTCAACGATTGTTACATTATAAATTCCATATATCATTCAGCACAGGAACTTGTATTAAGTTTATAATACTATAAACATCACGTACCAATAAAGATGCTTTTTGAAAAGGCTTTAAATGTCATTAATGTTTTCCCAAATTCCAATTGAACTTGCTGCCTTGATTTTCGACTTATTGAGAAGAAAAGTTAATCATATTCTCTTTTATATTATAGGAGAAACATATAAATGCCTTGAAAGCAACCTCAATCCCATTTATATTAGATCTCTGCCGGAAGCAAACTTTCAAAAATAGACAGAAGGTTTTCTCCAAGACAGAAAGCATGTTTACGTTAACTCATGTATTGGTATTTCACTAGCACCTGAGATGCCCATGAAACAAGTTGGAGTTGATGAAGACTAGGGGTTCAGATAATTACAGGAGAGAGAGGGAGAAAGAGCTTCTCCCTTTAGGTGACTGTCAGTAAAAGTCCTTGTGGCTCCTTGCACCTTCCCCCTTTCCTCATTTCCCCTGTTGAATTAAGTCTAACCCTTCCTCAGACTCTTCGTTAAGTCTAGACTTAGGCTGGAAGAATGAGGAGGCTCACTTTGGTCAAGAACTCAACATTCTCAGTTGGTTCTCCTGTGATGGTAATACTGCCTTTCACTAGTAGTTAGGTCTTGCCTCCGTCCAGTAAGACCAGGTTCCTACCTGTTAATCCAATTCCATGATTCCAAACTTAACTTGGTGTCCACTATTGAATCCCAGTATCCCTGATGAACTTCTTAAAGTCAACAAACTCCCAATTGGACCTCAAAAAACTGTTACTCCTGCCCTTATTTAAGAATACTAATAATAAAACATTGAGGCAAAACTTTTTGCTATTCATACGTGTAGGCTATAGACCACCTATTCTTTCTGAAGGAAGACCTGCATTCACATCCATACTTCTGCATCATGGTTTCCCTTAAGCAACCACACTTACCTGTATGTCCTAAAACTCAGCCTTCATACGAAAGCTCAAATTGGCCTTGACTCTTGACTTTGACTTTTTTGTGCAGTAGACCATTAGGCCAGCTAACTTGTATACAACTGTCACCAGATCAACTGACATATTGTGCTTGTTCAAGTGAGATATATTGATCATTTTTTTAATTGGATGGCCACTAGTGACTTGAATAATGGGTATTTCTGGAAATACAAATAGTAGATGCACAGCATGCAGGTAAGTTAAGTATCAGCTTTACCTAGGAATCAGCAGGTATTCTTGATGACTAAGTACCCACATTTACTTTCTTGTAGTTCAGCATATCTCTAATTACAATTATATTTTATGTCCATCTTCTCAGGATTCTTGGAAAACAACACTGTATATAAATTAGTGTAAGCAGGTGGGATATCAACATTTTCTTGCAGATTAAAATACTGTGATCAAAATGTGCAACCAGTGTTTCTTTCCAAATGACCTGAAGTCAGCTGACCCAATCCAAAGGTTTGGAAATAAAATTAGACTTAATATATTATACCCCATGGGTAAACAGCTTGAAACTAAGTAAACATATCTACATATTAGTCATTTTGACAAAATACCTCATAATTAATTATAAGAATATATTTAAAACTAAGTAAAATTGTAGGTTTTCCCATAATTATTTGATTTTTAAATTTTTTTGCAAGTAGAGGCATGTCTGCTATATGCAAAACTGACATGATATTGACTTTGTTTTCTTATTATTTACACATTGTGAGTTTCAGGTTGTCAACATTATGACACTGACAAGGGAAATTATGTCTCACTAATGTTTACCAGTCACTACACATGTCAAAGGCTCCAACTTTTTATAAAGCAAGGATTAGATTTACCATCCTACACTCTTTTCTTGCTATATGCAATTCTCTTAAAACAACTTTTAGTCTTACAGTTATTTGAATTTGAAAAATATTTCCCTGTGTATAAGTTTCATGTTCCAATAAATATTGTCAATGTATAATTTTATTTAGCTAATTCATTCATGAATACTAAAAAACATAATAATAAATCATCAGGCCTTTCAAGACTTAACTTGTTTTCTTATTCTCACTGTCTTAATGCCAGTGGGGAAAAACATTCATTTTTGTAAGTAAAGAGATATGAAGAACATTGGATCTGTAACTATATTGTAGTTGGCTTATGTTAAAAGTATTTTTTTTATTTCTTCTAAAAGAAAAAAAAAACAGGATACATGTACAGAACGTGCAGGCTTATTACACAGGTATATATGTGCCATAGTGGTTTGCTGCACCTATTGACCTGTCCTTTAAGTTCCCTCGCCTCACCCCCGACCCTCCAACAAGCCCTGGTGTGTATTGTTCCCCTTTGTGTGTCCTTGTATTCTCAATGTTCAACTCCCACTTATGAGTGAAAACACGCGGTGTTTGGTTTTCTGTTCCTATGTTAGTTTGCTGAGGATGATGGCTTCCAGCTTCATCCATGTTCCTGCAAATGACATGATCTCATTCCTTTTTATGGCTGCATAGTATTTCATGGTGTATGCTGTGGGTGTACCCCTTTTTCTTTATCTAGCCTATCATTGATAGGCATTTGGGTTGGTTCCATGTCTTTGATATTGCAAATAGTGCTGTAATTAACATACGTGTGCATGTGTCTTTATAGTAGAATGATTTATATTCCCTTGGGTATATACCCAGTAAGGGGATTGCTAGATCAAATGGTATTTCTGGTTCTAAATCCTCGAGGAATTGCCATACTGCCTTCCCCTTCCACAATGGTTGAACTAATTTACATCTCCACCAACAGTGTAAAAGCATTCCTATGTCTCCACAGCCTCACCAACATCTATTATTTCCTAACTTTTTAATAATCGCCATTCTGACTGGCGTGAGATGGTATCCCATTGTAGTTTTGATTTGCACTTCTCTGATGGTCAGTGATGTTGAGCTTTTTCTCATGTTTGTTGGCCATGTAAATGTCTTCTTTTGAGAAGTGTCTGTTCATATCCTTTGCCCCCTTCTTGATGGGTTTTGTTTTCTTGTAAATATGTTTAAGTTCCTTGTAAATTCTGGTTGTTAGACCTTTGTCAGATGGGTAGATAACAAAAATTTTCTCCCATTCTGTAGGTTGCCTATTCACTTTGGTGACAGATTATTTTGCTGTGCTGAAGCTCTTTAGTTTAATTAAATCCCATTTGTCAATTTTGACTTTTGTTGCCATTGTTTTTGGCATTTTTGTCATGAAGTCTTTGCCCATGCCTATGTCCTGAATGATATTGTCTAAGTTTTCTTCCATGATTTTTATGGTTTTGGATTTTATATTTATGTCTTTAATTCATCTTGCATTAATTTTTGCATAAGGTATAAAGAAGGGGTCCAGTTTCAGCTTTTTGCATATGGCTAGCCAGTTTTCCCAGCACCATTTACTGAATGGGAGATCCTTTCTCCATTGCTTGTTTTTGTCAGGTCTGTCAAAGATCAGATGGTTGTAGATGTGTGGTGTTATTTCTGAGGTCTCTGTTTTGCTCCTTTGGTCTATATGTCTGTTTTGGCTACTGTAGCCTTGTAGTATGGTTTGAAGTCAGGTAGCGTGATGTCTCCAGCTTTGCTCTTTTTGCTTAGGATTGACTTGGCTATACAGGTTCTTCTTTGATTCCATATGAAATTTAAAATAGTTTTTTCTAATTCCTTGAAGAATGTCAATGGTAGTTTGATGAGAACAGCATTGAATCTATAAATTACTTTGGGCAGTAAGGCCATTTTCAGGATATTGATACTTCCTATCCCTGAGGATGGAATGTTTTTCCATATATTTGTTTCCTCTCTGACTTCCTTGAGCAGTGGTTTGCAGTTCTCCTTGAAGAGGTCCTTCACATCCCTTGTTAGCTGTATTCCTAGGTGTTTTATTCTCTTTGTAGCAATTGTGAATGGGAGTTCATTCATGGTTTGGCTCTTTGCTTGCCTATTGGTGGTGTAAAGGAATGCTTGTGATTTCTGCACATTGGTTTTGTATCCTGAGACTTTGCTGAAGTTGCTTATCAGTTTAAGAAGTTATTGGGCTGAGACAATGGAGTTTTCTAAATATAAAATCATGTAGCCTGCCAACAGAGTTGACTCTTGACTTCCTCTTTTCCTATTTGAATACCCTTTATTTCTTCTCTTGCCTGATTGCCCTGGCCAGTACTTCCAAGACTATGTTGAATAGGAGTGGTGAGAGAGGGCATCCTTATCTTGTACAGTTTTCAAAGGGAATGCTTCCAGCTTTTGCCCATTCAATATAATATTGGCTGTGAGTTTGTCATAAATAGCTTTTATATTTTGAGACATGTTTCATCAATACCTGTTTATTGACTCCCTCCTTTTCAGTTTTTTGGGATAGTTTCACAAGAAATGGTACCAGCTCCTTTTTGTATTTTCTGGTAGAATTCAGCTGTGAATCTGTCTGGTCCTGGGCTTTTTTTGGTTGGTAGGCGATTAATTACTGCCTCAATTTCAGAGCTTGTTATTGGTCTCTTCAGGGATTCACCTTCTTCCAGGCTTAGTCTTGGTAGGGTGTACGCATCCAGGAATTTATACATTTCTTCTAGATTTCCTAGTTTATTTGCCTAGAGGTATTTATAGTATTCTCTGATGGTAGTTTGTATTTCTGTGGCATCAGTGGTGATATCCCCTTTATCATTTCTTATTATGTCTATTTGATTCTTCTCTCTTTTCTTCTTTATTAGTCTAGCTAGCAATCTATTTTGTTAAATTTTTCAAAAAAAAAACAGCTCATGGGTGCATTAATTTTTTAAAAGTTTTTTTCGTGTTTCTATCTCCTTCAATTCTTCTTTGATCTTAGTTATTTCTTATCTTCTGCTAGCTTTTGGATTAGTTTACTCTTGCCTCTCTAGCTCTTTTAATTGTGATGTTACAGTGTCGATTTGAGATTCTTCTAGCTTTCTGCTGTGGGCATTTAGTGCTATAAATTTCCCTCTTAACACTGCTGTAGCTGTGTCCCAGAGATTCTGGTACATTGTCGCTGTTCTCATTGGTTTCAAATAACTTCTTGATGTCTGCCTTAATTTCATCATTTACCCAGGAGTCATTCAGGAGCAGGTTGTTCAATTCCATGAAATTGTGTGGTTTTGAGTGAGTTTCTTAATCCTGAGTTCTAATTTGATTGCACTGTGGTCTGGGAGACTTTTTGTTATGATTTCAGTTCTTTTGCATTTGCTGAGGAGTGTCTACTTCCAATTATGTGGTTGATTTTGGAATAAGTGCCATGTGACACTGAGAAGAATGTATATTCTGTTGTTTTGGGGTAGAGAGTTATGTAGACATCTACTAGGTCCACTTGATCCAGAGCTGAGTTCAAGTCCTGAATATCCTTGTTAATTTTCTGTCTCACTGATCTAATACTAACAGTTGGATGTTAAAGTCTCCCACTATTATTGTGTAGGAGTCTAAGTCTCTTTGTATGTCTCTAAGAACCTGTTTTATGAATCTGGGTGTTCCTGTATTGGGTGCATATATATTTAGGATAGTTAGCTCTTCTTGTTTCATTGATCCCTTTACCATTACATAATGCTTTTCTTTGTCTTTTTTGATCTTTGTTTGTTTAAAGTCTGTTTGTTCAGAGACAAGGATTGCAACCCCTGCTTTATTTTGTTTTCCATTTGCTTGGTAAATTTTCCTCCGTCCCTTTATGTTGAGCCTGTGTGTGTCTTTGCATGTAAGAGGGGTCTCCTGGATACAGCACACCAATGGGTCTTGACATCTTATCCAATTTGGCAGTCTGTATCTTTTAATTGGGGCATTTAGCCCATTTACATTTAAGGTTAGTATTGTTATGTGTGAATTTGATCCTGTCATCATGATGCTATTTGGTTATTTTGCACACTAGTTGATACAGTTTCTTCGTAGTGTCATTGGTCTTTATATTGTGGTGTGTTTTTGCAGTGACTGCTACTGGTTTTTCCTTTCCATATTTAGTGCTTCTTTCAGGAGCTCTTGCAGGCCAGGCCTGGTGGTAACAAAATCTCTCAGCATTTGCTTGTCTGGAAAGGTTTTGTTTCTCCTTTGCTTATGAAGCTTAGTTTGGCTGGATATGAAATTCTGGTTTAAAAATTATTTTTTTTAAGAATGTTGAATATTGGCCCCCAATGTCTTCTGGCTTGTAGAGTTTCTGCTGAGAGGTCTGCTGTTAGTCTGATGGGCTTCCCTTTGTAAGTGACCTGGTGTTTCTCTTTCGCTGCCCTTAACAGTTTTTCCTTCATTTCAATCTTGGAGAATCTGATGATTATGTGTCTTGGGGTTGATCTTCTTATGGGGTATCTTAATGGTGTTCTCTGTTTTCCTGAATTTGCAAAATTTCCTGAATTTTCCTGTCTTGTTAGGCTGGGGAAGTTCTCCTGGATAATATCCTATAGTGTGTTTTCCAGCCTGTTTCAATTCTCCCCATCTCCTTCTGGTACTCTAATCGATCGTAGGTTCGGTCTTTTTATGATGTCCCACATTTCTTGGAGGCTCTGCTCATTCCATGTCTTTCTTTCTTCTCTATTCTTCTCTGCATGTCTTATTTCAGGAAGCTGGTCTTCAAACTCTGATATCCTTTCTTCTGCTTGGTCTTTTCGACTATTGATACTTGTGTGTGCTTCCTGAAGTTCTCATGCTGGGTTTTTCAGCTCCATCAAGTCGTTTATGTTCCTCTCATTCTAACTATCAATTCTTCTAACCTTTTATCAAGGTGCTTAGCTTCTTTGCACTGGGTTAGAACATGTTCCGTTAGCTCATCATAGATTTTATTACCCATCTTCTGAAGCCTACTTCTGTCAATTCGTCCATCTGATCCTCCAGTTCTGTGCTCTTCACGGAGAGATGTTAGGACCATTTGGAGGATAAGGGGCACTCTGGCCTTTTGGGTTTTTAGCATTTTTTCATTAATTCTTTCTCATCTTTGCGAGTTTGTCTAGTTTCAGCCTTTGAGGCTGCTGACCCTTGGATGGGGTTTATGTGGGGAACTGTTTGTTATTGTTGCTGATGATGCTATTGTTACTGCTTTCTGCTTGTTTGTTTTTCTTTCAATAGTCAGGACCCTCTTCTGTGGGGCTGCTGCAGTTTCCTGGGGGTTCACTTCAGGCTCTATTCATCTGATTTGCTCCCGCGCATGGAGATGTCACTCAAAGAGGCTGGAGAATAGCAAAGATGGGTGCCTGCTCCTTCTTCTGGGACCTCTGACCTCAAGGGGCACCCACCTGATGCCAGTAGGATTGCTCCTGTATAGGGCGTCTGACCACCCTATTGGAGGGTCTTGTCCAGGTGGGTGGCGTGGGGAGCAGGACCTGTTTAATGAAGCACTTTGTCCCTTGGTGGAGAGCGTGTGTTTCCCTGGGGGGAAACCCACTTGTCAGGGCTGCACAGATTCCTCAGAACGAGCAGGAGGCTCTCCTGGTCTGCAGAGACTGCTGCCACCCCTTCCTCGTGGGCCTCAGGTCCTGGGAGATCCGAATTCTGTCTCTGAGCCTCTGGCTGGAGTTACTGGAGAGCCTGCAGATAAGCCCTGCCCACTGAGGAAGGATGGGTCAGGGTTAGACCTGAAGATGTAGTCTGGCCGCAGACTGCCACAGCCAGTGTGTTGGGCTATGGGGACAAGTCCTGGGACCAAGCCGTCCAGCCTCCCTGGCTCCAGCAGGGGAAAAGTGCAGCCTGGAGCTATAGAAATGGGTGCTGCCCTTCCCCTGCCCAAGGAGCTTAGGTGTTAGGAGCCCCATTGCTGGCTGCTGCCCCTCCCCCAAGGAGCTTAAATGGCTTAGACAGCAGGCAGCCACAGCTGGTGCTGGTTGCCCCTCCCCCTGGGAGTTCGGTAGGCTTAACCAGATTCCTGCTGAGAGGCTGCAAAAATCTGCAGGTTCTGGGGTTGGGATGCTAGGCCCCGGTGGCCTGGGTTCACGAGTAGGATCTTCTATCCGTGGATTACACAGTTTCGTGGAAAAAGCACATTTCCCCCAGCTGCGTATGGGCGCACTCACCGTCTCCCTTAGCTGGGGGGAGGGGGTTCCCCTTTCCCATGTGGCTCTCAGCTGGGCCACACCACACTGCTGTTCCTTCTCTCGGTGGGTCACGCCAGCTTTCTAGTCAGTTTTGATGAGTGAACCTGGATACCTTGGTTGCCAGTGAAATATTCACACACTTATTATGGCTTTTTTCGATGAGAGCCTCCAAATGCTGTAACTTCTAGTCTGCCATCTTGGCCCCGCCCCTCAAAAATATTTTAGTCTTGATAAAATACAGCTATTTATACTAGTGTAATGAAGCATTACTTTGCTCTTCTCTTCAGTTTAGGACTACTAAATTGAATTTTATTCTGAAAAAGAAGAGAGTCACATTAAGCTTAATAGGTCACCTGCATGCATACATATATACATATGTACATACAAGTCTCTACATGAAAATATATTAAAAACTGACAATCAGAAATAGATACGTGATTCAGAGAAACTGTCAGAATACATTTGAATAATATTTTATTTTTTCATATATGTTACATATAAAATTATACATATTTATATGTATAATATATTGTACATAATATATATACAGAAATTTGATTTACAAATATATATAGAAATACATATTTCTATATATACAGAAATTTGATTTACAAATAAATAATTACAATAGATGTGCTATAAAAAGTGCTATAAGTTAAAATAAAGTAATTTAACTCTGATTTTTCAAAGAAAAAATAGGATTAATATGGATTATGTTCCTGAGTAAAGTCCTGATATCCAATTCTATTTTGAAATATTCTCTCCCTTATTTTCTGATACCTTTAGTGGGATAAATATTGTGTTTTATACAGCAAGGTATTATGATTTATGAAATTAATATCTTTTCATAATTCCTATTTTATTTTTAGTGAAAAATATTAGAAGGTTAAAAGCAGCAATAAAATAGTAATATAATTATGGAGTATAGGAATATTACATTACTAGAGGACCACACATCCTGTACCAAAAGAATGGATGTAAAGAATGGAGGAATTATCTGACCTGCCATGGATATCAGGCATGGCCTCAAAGCATCCTAGAAGCTGAAGCTTTACTGAAGTCTAGAGAAACAAAAGAGAGAGAAACTCACAGTTTATGGACCATACCCTGCAATATGTGGTGGACATAACACTTTTTGGACCGTTGTAAAGTTTTCTTTCGCAATTTCTTACCACCTGAGAAACAGTCTTGCTCCCTTCAGGTCAATGTCAGAATAACCACAACGAAAGCTGCTGCAGCTCTGGGTCTCTCACCATGGTCTGGGGAGGATTGTCACAAGGATCGTGAAATTTGGAGGAACTTCATTAGATGAAAGGAAGATTGGGAATAATTGTAAGGAAATATAGAAGCACTTTAGTAATTTTTTTCATGACAGGCCCAAAAATATCTGTTTTGTCTGAATCTTTTTTTTTTTGTAAATTTTCCTGTAGCAAGCATCCATCATTTCATTTTTTTAGAGCCCGTTTCGCCTTGCACTTTCATGGTATTTTAGTCACTTCAGCCTCTCAAAACAAAACAAAACAAAAACAAAAAACCCATGCCATCGATTTACTTGTCCATAATAGCACAATTCTCCACTTTTCCCCTTGAATGAATGGTGGGCATTCAAAGAGACAAATGAGTGTGTTTAATTCCAAAACTGCATCCCAAGTCTTCCAATCTCAGTCTTGAGCCCAAGACTTTGGCTTATACCAGGCTGCTGCTGCCCCTAAAATGAAGTTTTGGAGTGTTTTCCTGTGTTTTTCAAAATAATGTGTAAGGATTCAATTTATGACTACACTAACACTGGTGTGTTTCTCCTAGCAGATGCAGTAAAGCTTAGAACAATCGAATAAGTGTCCTTTTCCAAACGAGTTCTCTTGGGAGGCCCTTGCCTTATGAATTTATGTTACCTTTGTTCAATGCACATTGCAACTGCCATCAGAGAGGAGCTTCCAGTCACAGAAGAGTATCAGTCACATTACTTTAGATTCACTGAACACTTGTTCTGATTCCAAAATGTTTTTCTTTCCTACACTTGTCCCTTGTTCCCTGAGCACTGCTTACTAATTCAGGCCTCCCTTTCTCCTCTGATGCTGAAGTCATCAAATCAAGGACTGCTAGGGACCAACCTGGAACTGAAAGAAACTCCTCTGGGAAGAAAAGCTTTGGGGCTCAAACAGGGTCTGTTGCATCAGCTTCTACAATCGACATGGATGTCATTCATGGAACACTCTGAAGCTGACCAGTGGAAGTCAAATTTTGTATAAATTTGCATTTTCATTTGAATGAAGGACATAAGCTTTCTCTGTGAGTAAAGTACTCGCTATATAATATATAGAGAACTATAGAACTATAAATCTCTATTATGTATAGAAATGTATAGAATACTTTATATACTATATATAATACTTGTATATTATAAAGTACTACAGTATAATACTTTATATTATATATACACATATCTGTGTGTGTGTGTATGTACATATATATATGAAGTGTTAAAACTGTTAGTACCCTAAAATTAGTAAAATTGTGAGCTAACATGCTAATACACTGGGCAGCTCCTTACCATTAGCCTCAGCTCTATTAAACAGAACAAGGTTAGCCTATATATGGTGTCCATTCCTCGACCTATGGCAACATCACTAACCAATCATAAAACCCTTTCCCAAAACACCTAGACTAGACTTCAGAATCCACGCCATAGCCATCTCAGCCAATCAAAGCTGGCTCAAAAAATGAAATTTATTTGCCATTTCAGAAATAGAAGTGAGCCCATTTCCTCTAGAATGTATTATTAAAATTCAGATTTTGTGAGGAAAAGAAGATCCTAGGAGAAAAACAAAAAACCCAGAGGCAATGGTATGGGCCCCTCCTATGAGTCTGTCTCAGCAGCACATTAGCCTAAATTAGATTTATTAAATTAGCTAATTGTCACGTTGGAAGGCGCAGCCTAGCTGATCCTGAGGTGAGGAACAAAACAAATAGGTTGCAGCAGTATGGATGGGGCACCGGGGAAGCGTTTAGCCTCACTAAACCTTAGGAAGCTGGTCCTAATGATGTGTACCAGGGGCGGCAAAGTCTTTGCAGAAGGCTCGGAGCGGAAGAGAGCATGCCCTGGGACCAAAGACCCATCTAGAAAGGATCAACCTTTCCAACTGACATGCAGAGGGATTAGCAAAATGTTTAACTAATGCTAAAGTTTACCAAGCCCGACAAGCCAATCCCTGTTATATTTGCTATAAAAGCAAAGTCTGGAATTAGAGAAAACATTCTTGCAAATAATCAAAATGAGATTTCGAATTTTAAATTAAGGGACACAAGACCCCTAATGACACATTTACATATGCATTTCCTTTATCAAATATACCCTATTTTCAAAAGGGAATTTGAGGGAAGAATTCCCGTTTTACTTCTTCTTTCTACTTTGTCAGTACGAGGGGTGTTCGCGGCCATCGTCACAGCCTGAGCGGATGGCGGGATCTGCCCCAGGAACTCCTGTGCGAGCTCAGGGTCCTCTGGGACCACCACCAGCTGCCTGCCCTGCTCCCACAAAGGCCGTCTAGTTGTCAACAATAACTGAGTATTCAACTATGTCTCACGGCAGCCAGGGGGTCACACAGCTCCTCCAATCCCCTTTTGTCTTGTTCGAATGTTAATATCAGAGATGGAGGAAAGAAAAGTCACCCTTAAAAATAGCATCCTGAACATCTATGCTTTTCTCCATTTGGACTGCTTACTGGATTTCCTAAAATGGCAGCTATTGCTGAGCACAGCCGTTTCCTTTGTGGGTGTCCAAAAACCCCCGTCATTTCGTTGTTTTACATTTTTTAATTCATGATTTTAACTTTTTTTTTTTTTTTTTTTTTTTTTTTTTTTTTTTTTTTTTTTTTTTTAGATAGGGTCTCACTCTGTCCCCCAGGCTGGAGTGTAGTGGTGCGATCTCGGCTCACTGCAACCTCCTCCTCCTGGGTTCAAGTGATTCTCCTGCCTCAGCCTCCTGAGTAGCTGGGATTACAGGCACGCACCACCATGCCCAGCTAATTTTTGTATTTTTAGTAGAGACAGGGTTTCACCATGTTGGCCAGGATGATCTCAAACTCCTGACCTCATGTGATCTGCCCGCCTCAGCCTCCCAGAGTGCTGGGATTACAGGTGTGAGCCACCGCGCCCGGCCTGATTTTAAATTTTTAAGATGACCCTCTTTATTGTACTTTGACTCTAGTATGTTAGAGAAAGCCATCATTAACTGAAAAACATAGAGTTTTTTCTTTAAAAGTCAATTAACATAAACCTAGATATCATTAAGCTTGTATCAATGAAGTTTCATAAATCAATCTTGACTGATTATTTTGGGAATCTGATGTCATTTTCAGCCACTTAAAATGCCTGAGCGGTTAAAGATTTCTCTCTGATGACTCAACTTAATGTGGGTGTGTTGAGTTTTTTCCTGTTTGAGAGACATTTCTCCTTCAATGTGTTATTCATGCAAATGACTGAGATAGTGTCTGGAAATGTGCTCTATCGCACGAAACACTGTTAATACCATGTTCCTATTTGAATTTCTCAAAATGTTGGTGCTACCGTTGAGGTACTTGAGATGATCTGATTCACCATTTCACAAACAGTAAAACTTTTTTTCCTTATTGACAAAAAATATACTTAATTCTAAACTCTCTCACAGGAACACAGTATTGCTTTCACCTTCTTGTTGGCATGGCAAATCTTTGTTTTTAGCTATTTTCCTGAGATGGTATTTGTTAAGGCAGGTTTTGCAACTGCTTTGAACTTACTGTCCCCAGTGATGTCTCCTGCTAGGGTCCTTGAGTCTGGTCTGTGTGCATTTTCCCCTTGGCTTCAGCAGGACTTTTGAGAGCAGAGCAATTACTGGATTGAGTTGTAAATAAAGGGTCTGATAAGATCCACCAGCCAAGTTTATGTCTCACATTCTCTATAGGCAACTTTCACTAGCTTGTCAGAGCATTGGAAATAGGTGATTGGGTTCAAACTATACCCATCATATCTTTAAATAATAGCATCATAAACTAATAACAATTCCTTTACCAGTGAATACAGGCTATTAACATATAAAGATGCTTTATTCCTTTTTAAAAAATTACCCCGAAGTTTGTTATTAGTATTCAATTTAGATTGTCTTTCCAGAATTGATTGGTTTTATATAAAAAATAATTATAAAGTAACAATCATGTTCATGTCTCTATAAAAGAAACAATTCAAAACAATTTAAAATGTAAAAAACAGCACATAATTTGGGCTAGTCAGATTTTCTCTGGATTTTTTCAGGAGTTCATTTATCAAAAGTCATAAAATTTGCCAAATACACCCTCACTGTTTGCCTTACAATGAACACATATTCCAAACATAGACAAGACCACACGCAAAGTTAAGTATTTTGCTGATTTTAGATACAGACCACAGAGCAACTTAGCTGCCTTTAGCCAATTTCCCTGGTAGCTGGTCCTGCTCCCTGAGGCCCTCTCCCCTTCACCAGAGTGCTCTGTTCCCATCCTCACCCTGCCCTCCAGGCCATGGCTATCACCAGGCCACATGCTGTGCTTTGCCCTGTATTGCCATAATATAGGCATGAGAAATGCAGGAAGTTTGGTGAAGTGTGAACATACAGGTTGGTTGAGAGGCTTCTGTGTTTTTTTTCATCTTCTACTCTACCTAGTGAAAATCGGCTTGCTTGTGTGCATAATAAAATGGACTTTTTCCTGGATTGAGTTTTACATAGTAATTAAGATTAAAGTTGTGGTGGAAGAGGAACATCATATTATACTTGTATATAATATTTAGCCTTTTCTGTTTACAAAGGAGTATATGATTTCCAATAATCATTTTTTTCACAATAAACTCTTTGTTAATAAGTTTAATTGTGTCAACATTATGAAATACACACACACACACGCACACACACACACACACACACACACCCCTTCCTTACTTAGATAAGAGCCTAGGACCTAAATAAAATAGTCCCATACCATAAAATAATGATGCAGGCTTTTAAAGGAATTTTTCTTGTAGTTCTTGCATGCGTTGCATGAGGACCTAGTGAAGGGAATGATAAAATCCTATAAATTGTCTTAGTATTGATCGGCATAACAGGCTTACATTAGCACCTGAACTGGAGCTTCCTATGAGCCCACGAACACATTCCGAGAGGTTAACTAAGATGATTTTCTTTTCACTATTTTACAAACTAAAGTCACTTTATAATTTATTGGCGATGTCTTTAGAGGGATAGAAAACAGAATGAAGGTCTTAAAGCTACTGAGCAAGGCATGGAACTTATGATATTATATCCAATGATAATGCAAACCACAGGAAATTTATGGTGAGGCAGGAAAATACATTGTATTATATATTTCCCGAGAGCTGGAAATGATGTTGTGATCATTTGAAGTTAGGGAACATCTAATTCTGGATGAGTAATTATTTGGTTTGTACAACCAGATAACTTACCATGTATGTCTATCCTAGAAGGGGATGATTCTTTGGGTTTTCAATATTAATTGATTTATGTGGTACGAGATTGAATTGCTAACTTCTGGTCTGCTTGTAAATTTCTACAAAGAAGATCCTTCGCCTTCTGGCCTCTGCAGCCACCTACCCTGATTAGCCAATGCTGCAATCCCACAAATGTGTGGAATCTTATTGTCTTAACTAAACTACTTGCCTAATTCAGAGATGTAAGCTCAATGGAAGAAAAAAAAAAAAAGAATTGACTGAGTTGTAATCACTTGGAGTGTCTGAAATAATTTGAAAGGATGGGGATTATTTGCTTCAGAAAGTCTTTGTCTAACAGTATTCCTAGGAGCTTGGAAAGCCGGCATTCTAATCTCAAACTCTGACATTTTTTGACAAGTTGCTTTAGTTCCCAGCATCATTCTGACCTTTGTATAATGAGAATAATAATATTTATCTAGCTTAGATTAAATCTTCCATCGTATTGTTGGGAATATTTCACTTTGATAAAGTGATCTTTCCTTTCAGATTCCTTACATGCTTTACAAATAAAATTGATTTAACAGTTTGCTGTTTCCTATTGCATAGATGTAGAAACCAAGACACAGAGAAATCACATTTTACTGCATATTTTGAGATTTAATAATAGCCAGTATTTGCTGAGTGGTTACCTAGTGCCAGACATGGTACGTAACCTCATTCGATTCTACAATAACCCTGCAAGGATTGTACTCCTACTTTCATAGCAAAGAAAACAGTGGCTTTAAAAGACTAAGGGAGTGTCCCAGAATCATCCAGTGAGTAGGGAGCAGTGTCCAGACCACAGTGCAAGCATCTACTGCCCCCAGCATTACCAACACCAAGACAAGTCAAAGTTGTATGTTAGCAAGGTCTCCATGAAACAAGGTCCTGGCTTGGCCGGATTTGGATTTCACTGTCCTATTGCCTGGGCTGGTTACCTGGTGAGCAATGACATTTCCCTTTCCATTTCTGAAGCCACTCTCAAAGAGCAACCCTTTAGTGGATACTGTATCTTTCTTTGACTACACAGCATCTGATGGCCATACTTCTGATAGCAACCTCACCCTCAGTCTGGAGGTCTGACCCTCAACAACCCCCGAAGCTTCCTGTGAACTGAATGTAAAAGCATCAAGCCCCCTCTGAGTCATGCTGGCTGTTTCCTGCCACCAGCTTGTGGCCTGGTTCTTTGCATCCAGCGCCACTGGTCAAAACTCCCTCTTGTCCTCTGCTCCTCGTGACCTATAGGGCGGGAATTACTGAAATACTGTGGATTAGACATTTTTCCCTTTGCCAGATGTGTGATATCTTCGCTTCTCTGAGGTTTAATGCCAGTTGCCTCGATTCAACATAGAGACCAATTCTCCCAGTGTTTTCCACCGAAACATCGTGCTTGTATATATCAGTTCTGTTATGAAAAAATAAAAACCAAAGTAATACTTAAACCTCAAATAGACACCTCCAAACCAAAGTTGACCTGTAGCCTTGACCTCGTTTCTCCTGGAAAAATTAGTGTGGAAAAAGATATTTACTTGGGTGGTTGTTGTTGTTGTTGTTGTTGTTGCTGCTGCTGTTGTTGAGACAGGGCCTTGCTGATGTCAGACAAAGCTGAATCTTGGCTCACTGCAACCTTGACCTTCCAGGCTATAGTGATCCTCCCACTTCAGCCTCCCAAGTAGCTGGGACTACAAGCACATGACACCATATCCAGCTAATTTTTGTACGTTTTTGTAGAGACAAGGTTTCTCCACGTTGCCCAGTCTGGTCCCAAACTCCTGAGTTCAGGCCAAGTGATCCGATCCGCCTGCCTCAGCCTCCCAAAGTGCTGGGATTACAGGCGTGAGCCACTGTGCCTAGCTGGGTTTTTCTACTTGGTTGTGGAAGACTAAGTCTTCATGGGAGCCAACAGACGGAACTGCTTTGGGAATAGCTTTAATGAATTTGGCTGTTTTAATGAATCTGGGGCCAGGTGCTGTGGCTCACGCCTGTAATCCAGCACTTTGGGAGGCCGAGGGGGCCAGATCACTTGAGGTCAGGAGGTCGAGACCAGTCTGGCCAACACGGTGAAACCCCGTTTCTACTAAAAATACAAAAAAATTAGCCGGGCGTGGTGGTGGGAGCCTCTAATCTCAGCTACTTGGGAGGCTGAGGCAGAAGAATTGCTTGAACCCAGGAGGCGGAGGTTGCAGTGAGCCGAGATCGCGCCATTGCACTCCAGCCTGGGCGACAGGGCCAGACTCTGTCTCAAAACAAATTTTTAAAAAGTTTAAAAAGTAATCTCAGGGAAAGGGGGAATAGGGAGAGATTGGTTAAAGGATAAAAAAGTTACAACTAGATAGGAGGAATAAGTTTTAGTGCCGTATAGCTCTGTGGGATGACTATAGTTAACAATAATATACCATTTCACATAACTAGAAGGAGGATATTGAATGTTTCCAACACAAAGAAATGAGAAAGATTTGAGATGGTGGATATGCTAATTACCCTGATTCGATCGCTATACATTATATGTATTGCAACATCTCTATGTACCCGATAAATAGATACAGTTATGTCCATTTCAAAATTAAAAAGAAAATAAAAGTAACCTTTCAAAGTAAGCATTTTAGTGAAATCATATCACTTCTCAACTTAAAATCCTCCAGTGGTTTTCCATCATTCCGAGGACAATAATCAAAAATCATTTTTGCACTCACTCTCAAGGCTTAGCCTACCCATCTCTCCAGCCTCACCTGGCATCACATCTTCCTTGCCAATCAGTCCTGCCAGTTTTCTTTCTTATTTTTAATTAAGAAAGAATTAAAATTAAATTAATTAATTATTGTTATTTCTCCCTCTGGATTTTTTTTTTTTTTTCAAATTTTCTCTTAGATTCAGGGAGTACATGTGCAGGTTTGTTACCTGGGTTTATTGTGCAATGCTGAGGTTGGGGTTTCTATTAAACCCATGACCCAAATAGTGAACATATACCCCACAGGAACTTTTTCAACCCACTCATGTCTACTATTCCCATCTTTATGTCTCTATGTACCCAATGTTTAGCTCCCACTTATGAGAACATGCTGTGTTTGGTTTTCTGTTCCTGCATTAATTCACTTAGGATCATAGCCTCCAGGGACATCCGTGTGGCTGTAAAGGACATACTATTGTTCTTTTTATGACTGTATAGTAGTCCATGTATGTACACATTGTATATGTACCACAGTCTCTTTATTCAATCTACTGGGCACCTATGGTGATTCCATGTCTTTGCTATTGTGAATAGTTCCTGCCAGTTTCTGATCACATCACAGCCTCCCATTCTGGGCCTTTGCATATCCTTCCCTCTCCCTCTCCTCTTTCTCACTTCACCTAAATACTTCTACTGATTAGTCATATTTCACTCAATTTCCCCCAGAACACTTTAAAAGACACCCAAGATTATAAAAGACCCTCTAGTATATCCTTCCATAGAACATCATTCTTTACTATTAAATTAAAGAATTTATCAAAATTTATAAAGATATATTTGTCCATTGGTCTAAAGGTCCTCTAGACTTCTTGCCCTATGAGTGCAAGAATGAAGCTAGCCTTGCATATCACTGTATCCCTTTCATCTCAGAATGTTCTAGAAATTGGTGGTACCCAATGAATATTTTATGAATAAACAAATGAATGAATAAATTTAAGTGGGAAAATGTAATATCAATGTGTAAATAGTAGTCAATCTTTTACTTTCTCTCTTCAATATTTACTTATTGAAAAAAGCATGTATCACCTTTCTAATCAGAAAAAAATTTCCAGTTATTAAAAGTCAAAAAATAACAGATACTGGCGAGGCTGCAGAGAAGAGGAATCCTTATACATTGTTAGTGGAAACGTAAACTAATTCAGCCCCTGTGGAAGGCAGTTTGGAAATTTCTCAAAGAACTAAAAACAGAGCTACCATTTGACCCAGCAGTTCCATTACTGGGTATATACTCGCAGGAAATAGATTGTTCTACCAAATTGTTCTGCACTCTTATGTTTATAGCCACATGTTTGTTTGTTCACAATAACACAATCATGGAATCAATCTTGGTGCCCATCAATGGTGGATTGGATTAAAAAAAAATGTGGTACATATACATCATGGAATACTATGCAGCCATCAACAGAATGAAATTATGTCCTTTGCAGCAATGTGGATGCAGCAAGAGGCCATTATCCTAAGTGGATTAACGTGAAACTGAAAACCAAATACTGCATGTTCTCACTTATAAGTGGAAGCATTGGGTACACATGGACACAAAAATGGAAACAACAGACACTGGGGATGTTAAATGGAGGGAAGTGGGGAAAGAGCTGAAGACCTAGGGGGCACTATATTCACCATTTAGGTGATCGCTTTACTAGGAGACCCAAATCTCAGCATCACCCATGTAACAAACCTGCATATGTAACAAACCTGCATATGTAACAAACCTGCACATGTATCCCCTGAATCAAAAAAAAATCCAAAAAGAAAAGAGACATTTACTGTCTTGCTAAACACCTAAGTCTAAGAAAGATACCCAGACTCTAAAAATATATTTAGCTTAACAAATTCATATTTTAACATAAATATTCCTGCCATAATTTTCCCAATTTATTTTTTTCTTTTGTATTTTTAAAGTCTAGCTTACTCACAACGCGTTCCAGAGACGGAAAAATAGTATATCATTTCCTAGCCATTTCTTAAATACCAAACAACATCATGAAATGTCAGATTTTGGGCTGAAATCAGAAAATAATTTTTAAGCATACTTAAAAATGTATAACAGTAATTATAATCCACCACCAAAACCAGTTTAAAAATTTTAATAGCATTTCTGGCCCAAAGTGGATAGGGGCTGAGGAGGGGGGAAAAACGCCTTCCAGCTTATTTTTTTCAAATATCAAAGCTTGCCCTGAGCAGATGCCTTTTCCACAGTGCTGTCAGCAGCAGACCTAATTGCTTTTCATGTAAATTAAGAATATGTACCTTTGTTTAAGCAGTAATCTAGGTCAAAATGACGGTGTTGGTTTATTTGTTTTAGCTTATATAGAGCTTTGAAATGGCAGTTAGAGCATGTCATGAAAGTTATTCTTGGCTTCCATTTATTTAAGAAAACGTTCCTCTTTTAAACTTTCTTTTTTCCAAACCTCCACTTAGCAATACCAATGATCCACTCCACACATCACGAAGGCATATAAAAATACTTAACAGCTTTGATATAAGACACTTGGGATTTTGGGTTGCTGCTATATATTTTTACATCTTTTATATTTGTTAAAGCTTGATGAATCTGAGAATACGTCTAGAGGGTAAATACTGACTTGAAACCGTTTGCTTTTGAGTTGCCTCACTATAATTATCATAGATTTTTTTTTCCTCTCTTCCTGGAACAGACACATTTGGGGTATTTTGGTCAAAAAAGATATAACTACTCTGATTACCAGACAAATTTTGAACATAGATTATATCATAGGGAGGAATTTCTGACTGACCCCTCCTGGTTTATGACAGCAGTGAGCTGAAGTGTATGCCACTCATCACTGGCCCCCTGTGCATGGAAAATTGTATCTCAGCAGGTGCTACCTGGAATCTGGCAAAAAGGTTTCTTCATTTGTTTGCGTGTTTGTTTTAAACACTTCCTGCCAGGGGAGTATTTTGTGAACAATACACCATAAAGGAAGTTTATTTTTAAAGATCAAAGAACAATTGTTCTCATTCATATAATTTGCAGTAGGGTAATGCATCATATGTACCCAAATCCATTATAGCTGTAATCCACTGGTTGTCATACTCTCATAAATATGATGTATTAATAATAAAATAATTTAGAAGAATTCCAGGATGCATGGAGGTCATGGAGTTATATGGATGTAAAATAAAGGCACTTTCTCTTGAGGGGACAAATTCCTTACTGCCATTTTAGTAAGGCATTTAAGCTATTTCATTCCGCTGTAAGAGAACATTGCAATAATGCACTCATGATTATATATTTCAGTTTTTAAATGTGTTGTTAACAATGAAGAAAAATATTGAATGTAAAAATCTAGATTTGGGGGAAAAAACAATATTCAAACGATTAATTATTGATCAGAAAGAAAATGAAAAATCAAGAATTTGAAGAAAAAATATTTTTTCTTAAGCTTTATTACCAAAAAACAAAAAGTCATACATTGTTTTGTATTTGTTTTGTTTACAAGAAAGTGAAAATTTTAGAATGTCTGCACTAAATACACCCATCCAGCAAAAGTTTAATGATGAGGGTCAAGGGGAAGACCATAAAACAAACAATTCAAATGATATTAGAAATTTGAGCAATTCTAGTGATATTAGAAATTGAAACAATTAGAAACAGATTAGAAACAATTCAAGTGATACTAGAAATTGGAGCAATTCAAGTGATATTAGAAAAGTGTACAATATTTACTAGCGGTAATGGGGACAGGTAAATCTTAACGGTTGGTTGGTTGTTTACATATTTGTGTATGCAGTATTTATAATCTGTATTTTTTTAAAAATAAAATGATCTATGGTATATTTCTTTATACTCAGTCTTCTTTCAAAAACAAGGTAGCTGAATCTTTTAAAAATTTTTTTATTTTAATGTATGTGGGTACATAGTAGGTGTATCTATTCATGGGGTTCTGGAGATGTTTTGATACAAGCATGCAATGCATGATAATCACGTCAAAATGGGGTATCCATGCCCTCCAGCATTTGTGTCTTTGTGTCACAAACAATCCAATTATACTCCTTTATTTATTTTTAAATGTACAATTGTTATTATTATAGTCACCCTGTTGTGCTATCATATATTAGGTGTTATTCATTCTTTCTAATGATTTTTTTGTGCCATTAACCATCCCCACCTGCCGCTGACCCGTCTACCACCCTCCCATCCTCTGGTTACCATCCTTCTGCTCTCCAGCTCCATAAGTTCAATCTTTTTGATTTTTAGATCACACACACACAAACACACAAATAAGTGAGACCATACGCTGCTCGTGCTTCTGTGCCTGGCTCATTTCACTTAACATAATGACCTCCAGTTCATGTTGTTGCAAATGACGGGATTGTATTCTTTTTGTGGTTGAATAGTATTCCATTGTATGTACCATATTTTCTTTATCCATTCATCTGTTGATGCACACTTAGGTTGCTTCCAAACCTTGGCTATTGTGAACAGTGCTGTAAGTAACAGATATGGGAGTGCAGGTATCTCTTTGATATACTGATTTCTTTCCTTTTGGGTATATACCCAGCAGTGGGATTGCTGGATCATATGATAGCTCCATTTTTAATTTTTTGAGGAAGTTCCAAACTGTTCTCCATAATAATTGTACTAATTTACATTCCCCACCAACAGTTTACAAGGGTTCCCTTTTCTCCACATTCTCACCAGCATTTGTTATTGCCTGTCTTTGGATATAAGCCATTTTTTGCTGGGGTAAAATGATATCTCATTTTAGTTTTGATTTGCATTTCTCTGATGATCAATGAAGTTGAGCACCTTTTCATAGGCCTGTTTGCCATTATAAGCCTTCTTTTTAATTATTTCTTTTATTATACTCTAAGTTCTAGGGTACATGTGCATAATGTACAGGTCTGTTACATAGGTATACATGTGCCATGTCGGTTTGCTGCACCCATCAACTCGTCATTTACATTAGGTATTTCTCCTAATGCTATCCCTCCCCCAGCCCCCGACCCCCCGACAGGCCCCGGTGTGTGTTGCTCCCCACCCTGTGTCCCTGTGTTCTCATTTTTCAACTCCCACCTATGAGTGAGAACATGTGGTGTTTGGTTTTCTGTCCTTGTGATTGTTTGCTGAGAATGTGGTTTCCAGCTTCATCCATGTCCTGGCAAAAAAACATGAACTCATCATTTTTTATAGCTGCATAGTATTCCATGGTGTATATGTGCCACATTTTCTTAATCTATTCTATCATTGATGGACATTTGGGTTGGTGTCATTTGTAAGTCTTCTTTTGAGAAATGTACATTCAAATATTTTGCCCATTTTTACTGATTAGATTTTTTCTATATAGTTGTTTGAGCTCCTTATATATTCTGATTATTAATTCCTTGTCAGATGAGTAGTTTACTAATATATTCTCCCATTCTGTGGGTTGTCTCTTCACTTTATTGATAGCTTCCTTTGCTGTACAGAAGCTTTTTAACTTGATGTGATCCCATTTATCTGTTTTTGCTTTGGTTGCCTGAGCTCATGGGGTATTACTCAAGAAATATTTGCCCAGACCAATGTCCTATAGAGTTTCCTCAGTGTTTTCTTGTAGTAGTTTCATAGCTTGCAGTCTAAGATTATGTCTTTAATCCATTTTTATTTGATTTTTGTATATGGTGACAGAGAGGGATCATGTTTCATTCTTCTGTATATGGATAGCCAGTTTTCCCAGCACTATTTATTGAGGAGAGAATCTTTTCCCCAATGTATGTTCTTGGAAACTTGGTTGAAAATGGTTTACTACAGGTGTGTGGGTTTGTTTCTGGGTTCTTTATTCCATTTGATCAATGTGTCTGTTTTTATGCCAGTACCATGCTGTTTTGGTTACTATACTATAGCAGTACAAGTTGAAGTCAAGTAATGTAATTCCTTCCGTTTTGTTTTCTTTGCTTAGGATAGCTTTGGCTATTCTGGGTCTTTTGTGATTCCACATAAATTTTAGGATTGTTTTTTCTATTTCTGTGAAGAATGTCATTGGTATTTTGATAGGGATTGCATTGAATCTATAGATTGCTTTGGGTAGTGCAGACATTTTAACAATATTGATTCTTCCGATCCATGAATATGGAATATCTTTTCATTTTGGGGTGCCCCCTTCAATTTCTTTCATCAGCGTTTTATAGTTTTCATTATAGAGATCTTCCACTTCTTTGGTTAATTCCTAGGTATTTAATTTTATTGATGGCTATTGTAAATGGGATTACTTTTATGATTTATCTTCAGATTGCGCACCATTGGCATATAGAAATGCTACTGATTTTTGTATGTTGATTTTGTATGATGCAACTTAACTGAATTTGTTTATCAGTTCTAATAGTTTTTTATGGAGTCTTTAGTTTTTTCCAAATGTAAAATCATATCATCTGCAAACAAGGATAATTTGACTTCGTCCTTTCCAATTTGAATGCCCTTTTTTTCCCTCTTGTCTGATTGCTTTAGCTAGGATTTTCAGTACTATATTGAATAGCAGTGATGAAAGTGGGCATCCTTGTTCTGTTCTAGATCTTAAAGGAAAGGCTTTCAGTTTTTTTTCTATTCAGTATAAGACTTGCTGTGGGTCTGTCATATATGGTTTTTATTATGTATGTTCCTTCTTTCCGCAGTTTTTTAAGGGTTTTTATCACGAAGGGATGTTGAATTTCATCAAATGCTTTTTAAGCATCGGTTGAAATAATCATATGTTGTTTTGTTCTTCATTTTGTCAATATGATGTATCACAATGATTGATTTGCATATGTTGAGCCATTCTTGCATCACAGAGATAAATCCCACTTGTTCAGAATGAATAATCTTTTTAATTTATTGTTGCGTTCAGTTTGCTAGTATTCTGGTGATGATTTTTGCATCAATATTCATCAGAGATATTGGCCTGTCGTTGGGTTTGTTTGTTTGATGTGGTTTTGTCTAGTTTTGATATCAGGGTAATAATTGCCTTGTAGAAATCATTAGGAAGCACTGTCTACTCCTTTACTTTTTGGAATAGTTTGAATAGGATTGATATTACTTCTTCTTTAAATGTTTGGTAGAATTCAGCAGTGAAGCTATTGGGTCCTCGGCTTTTTTTATTATGGCTTTGATCTCATTACTTATTATTGGTTTGTTCCAGTTTTGGATTTCTTCATGGTTAAATCTTGGTAGGTTGTATGTGTCTAAGAATTTGTCTGTTTCTTCTAGATGTTCCAGTTTATTGGCATATAGTTGCTCATAGTAGCCACTAATGATCCTTTGAATTTCTGTGAAATCAATTGTAATGTCTCCTTTTTCATCTCTGATTTTATTTATTTGGATCTTTTCTGTTTTTCTTAGTCTGGATAAAGGCTTGCCAATTTTCCTTAACTTTTCAAAAAAAACATCTCATTGTTTCATTATCTTTTGTATCGTTTTCTTTATTTCAATCTCATTTATTATTTATTTTCTTCTATTAATTTTGGGTTTGGCTTACTCTTGCTTTTATAATTTGTTAAGATGCATCACTCAGTTGTTTATTTGCATTTTTCTTCTTTTTTGATGTAGGCACTTATAACTATAAACTTCCTCTTAGTACTGCTTTTGCTGTATCTCACTGGTTTTGGTATGTTGTGTTTCCATTATCATTTGTTTCAAGAAATTTTCCAGCTTTCTTCTTAATTTCTTCATTGACCCACTGGTCATTCAGGAGCATATTGTTTAATCTGCATGTATTTGTATGTTTTCCAAAATTCCTCCTGCTATTGATTTCTAGTTTTATTTCATTGTGTTCGGAGAAGATGCTTGATATCGTTTCAATTTTTTAATATTTTAAGACTTGTTTTGTGACTTAACATGTGGTCTATCCTTGAGAATGATCCATGTGCTGAGGAAAAGAATGTGTATTCTGGAACCATTGGATGAAATGTTCTGTAAATATCTGTTAGGTCCATTTAGTCTATAATGCAAATTAAGTACTGTGTTAGTTGATTCTCACATTGCTGTAAAGAAATACCTGAGACTGGGCAATTTATAAGAAAAGCACTTTAATTGACTCACAATTCTGCAGGCTGTACAGGAAGCATACGTCTGGCATCAGCTTCTGGAGAGGCTTCAGGAAGCTTACAATCATGGCAGCAGGCGAAGCCGGAGTTTGCACATCACATGGCAAAAGCGGGATCAAGAGAATAAGCAGGGGAGGAACTAAACCATCCATGAGATCATGGGGTTCTCATGAATGGTTTAACACTTCCCCCTCTTGCTCCATGACCCAGTCACCTCTCACCAGGCCCCCACCTCCAACACTGGGAATTCCATTTCAATATGAGATTTGGGCAAGGACACACATCCAAACTCTATCAACTCCAATGTTTCCTTTTTGATTTTCTGTTTGGAACATCTGTCAATGCAGAAAGTGGAGTATTGAAGTCTCCAGCTATTATTGTATTTGGGGCCTCTCTTTAGCTCTATCAATATTTGCTTTATGTATCTGGGTCCTCCAATGTGCATATGTATTTAAAATTGTTATATCCTCTTGCTGAATTGACCCCTTTATCATTATATAGTGATTGTCGTCTTATACTTTTTTGTCTTGAAATCTATTTTGTCTGATATAAGGGTAGTTGAATCTTGATGTAACTGATTTATAAAACAAACGGTTGCTTTCTTAATATGACTAGGAGATGCACATGAAACATTGTAAAAGTCTTTGTATTATCCTTATATTCATAAAAAGAATTGTAAAAATAAATTGAAATCGAATATGCTTAACCTTTTAAAGTTATTATCAAACCAACAAAGCCTTCAAATATGAATAGTTGAAAATTAGTTGGATCATTCACAATATCCAACAACTGCTAACATCCTTTATATTGAGTAAATATTCAGGTTGGAGGGACTTAGTTAACACATTTCACATATAACTGAAGTCTTCATATTTTGGCAGAAAACACCTTACACATGCATCTTTCTCCTTTTTTTTTTTCCTTTTTTGGTCTGTTGTCCTATGTTCAATCAATGCATCTTTGCTGTTGTTGCATTTTACTTTAAGTTACAGAATATGCGTGCAGGATGTGTAGGTTTGTTACATAGGTAAACATGTGCCACGGTGGTTTCGTGCACCTATCAACTCATTACCTAGGTATTTAGCCCAGCATGCATTAGCTATTTTTCCTAATGCTCTCCCTCCTCTCACCCCACCACATGACAGGCCCCAGTATGTATCGTTCCCCTCCCTGTGTTCATGTGTTCTCATTGTTCAGCTCCCACTTGTAAGTGAGAACATATGGTGTTTGATTTTCTGTTCCTGAATTAGTTTGCTGAGGACAATGGCTTCCAGCTCCATCCATGTCCCTGCAAAGGACATGATGTTGTTCCTTTTCATGACTCCATAGTATTCCATGGTGTGTATGTACAACATTTTCTTTGTCCAGTCTATCATTGATGGACATTTGGGTTCATTCCATGTTTTTGCTATTGGGAATAGTGCTGCAATGAACATATGTGTGCATGTATCTTTATAATAGAATGATTTATGTTTCTTTAAGTATATACCCAGTAATGGAATTGTCAGGTCAAGTGGTATTTCTGGTTCTAGGTCTTTGAGGAACAGCCACACTGTCTTCCACAATCATTGAACTAATTTACATTCCCACCAACAGTGTAAAAGCATTTCTATTTCTCCACAGCCTCAACAGCATCTGTCATTTCTTGACTTTTTAACAATTGTCATTCTGACTAGTGTGAGATGGTATCTCACTGTGGCTTTGATATGCACTACTCTTATCATCAGTGATGTTGAGCTTTTTTCCATATGTTTGTTGGGTGCATAAATATGTGTTCTTTTGAGAATTGTCTGTTCATGTCCTTTGCCCACGTTTTAATGGAGTTGTTTGGTTTTTCTTGTAAATTTGTTTAAATTTCTTGTAAATTCTGAGAATTAGACCTTTGTCAGATGGATATTGCAAAAATTTTCTCCCACTCTAGGTTTTCTGTTTGCTTTGATGATAGTTTCTTTTGCTGTACAGAAGCTCTTTAGTTTAATTACATCATATTTGTCAATTTTTGCTTTTGTTGCAGTTACCTTTACATTTATGTTATGAAATCTTTGCCTATGCCTATGTCCTGAATGGTATTTCCTAGATTTGCTTCTAGGATTTTTATGGTTTGGGGTTTTACATTTAAGTCTTTAATCCATCTTGAGTTAATTTTTCTATAAGGTGTAAGGAAAGGTCCAGTTTCGATTTTCTGCATATGGCTTGGCAGTTCTCTCAGCACCACTTATTAAATGGGGAATCCTTTCTCCATTACTTGTTTTTATCAGGTTTGTTGAAAATCAGATGGTTGTAGACATGTGGCCTTATTTCTGAGTTCTCTTTTCTGTTCTTTTGGTCTATGTGTCTGTTTTCATACCGGTACCATGCTCTTTTGGTTACTGTAGCCTTGCAGTATAGTTTGAAGTCAGGTGCATGATGACTCCAGCTTTGTTCTTTTTGCTTAAGATTGTCTTGGCTATATGGGGTCTTTTTTGTTCCACATGAATTTTAAAGTAGTTTTTCTAATTCTGTGAAGAATGTCAGTGGTAGTTTGTTTGGAATAGTATTGAATCTATAAATTACTTTGGGCAGTATGACCATTTCATGATATTGGTTCTTCCTATCCCTGAGGATGGAGTGTTTTTCCACCTGTTTGTGTCCTCTCTGATTTCCTTGAGCAGTGGTTTGTAGTTCTCCTTGAAGAGGTCCTTCACCTCCCTTGTTAGCTGTAGGTATTTTATTCTTTTTGTAGCAATTGTGAATAGGAGTTCATTTATGATTTGGCGCTCTGCTTGTATATCATTGGTGCATATAAATGCTTGTGATTTTTGCATATTGTTTTGTATCCTGAGACTGCTGAAGTTGCATATCAGTTTAAGAAGCCTTTGGTCTGAGATGATGGGGTTTTCTAGATATAGAATGATGTCATCTGCAAACAGACACAGTTTGATTTCCTCTCTTCCTATTTGAATACCCTCCATTTTTTCTCTTGCCTGATTGCCCTAGCCAGAACTTCCAATACTATGCTGAATAGGAGTGGTGAGAGAGGGCATCCTTGTCTTGTGCCAGTTTTCAAGTGGAATGCTTCCAGTTTTTGCCCATTCAGTATTTTACTGGCTGTGGGTTTGTCATAAATGGCTCTTGCTCTTTTGAGGTATGTTACTTCAATACCTAGTTTATTGAGTTTTTAATATGAAGGGATGTTGAATTTTATCAAAGGCTTTTTCTGCATCTATTGAGATAATCATGGGATTTTTGTCTTTAGTTCTGTTTATGTGATTAATTACATTTATTGATTTGCATATGTTGAACCATCCTTTCATCTGGGGATGAAGGCGACTTGATCATGGTGCATAAGCTTTTTGATGTGCTGCTGGATTTGGTTTGCCAGTATTTTCTTGAGGACTTTTGCATCAATGTTCATCAGGGATATTGGCCTGAAGTTTTTGTTGTTCTTGATGTATCTCTGTCAGGTTTTGGTATCAGAATGATGCTGGCTTCATAAAATCCATTAGGAAGGAGTCTCTCTTTTTCAATTGTTTGGAATAGCTTTAGAAGAAATGGTACCAGCTCCTCTTTGTACCCCTGGTAGAATTCAGTTATAAATCCATCTGGTCCTGACTTTTTATGGTTAATAGACTTGTATTACTGCCTCAATTTGATAACTTGTTATTTGTCTATTCAGGGATTCAAGTTCTCCCTGATTCAGTCTTGGAAGGTGTATGTGTCCATGAATTTGTCCCTTTCTTCTAGATTTTCTAGTTTATTTGCATAGAGATGTTTATAGTATTCTCTGATGGTTGTTTGTATTTCTGTGGGCTCAGTGATGATATCCCCCTTTATCATTTTTTATTGTGTCTGAGTCTTCACTCTTTTCTTCTTTATTAGTCTAGCTAGAGGTCTATCTATTTTATTGATTTTTTCAGAAAAAAAAATAAAACAGGTCCTGGATTTGTTGATTTTTGAAGGGTTTTTTTGTGTGTGTGTCTCTGTCTCCCTCAGTTCCACTCTGATTTTGGTTATTTCTTGTCTTCTGCTAGCTTTGGAGTTTGTTTGTTCTTGGTTCTCTAGTTCTTCTAGTTTTGATGTTAGGATATTGATTTAAGATCTTTCTAGATTTTTGATGTGGACATTTAGTGCTATAAATTTTCCTCTTAATACTGCTTTAGCTGCATCCCAGAGATTCTAGTGTGTTGTCTCTTTGTTCTCATTGGTTTCAAAAAACTTCTTGACTTCTGCCTTAATTTTTCTATTTACTCAGGAGCCATTCAGGAGCAAGTTGTTCAATTTCCATGTGGTTGTGTGGTTTTGAGCGAGTTTCTTAATCTTGAGTTCTAATTTGATTGTGCTGTGATCTGAGACACTGTTATGATTTCAGCTCTTCTGCATTTGCTGAGGAATGTTTTATATCCAATTATGTGATTTTAGGGTGTCATGTGGCACTGAGAATAATGTATATTATTGGGGAAGAGAGTTCTGTAGATATCTATCAGGTCCACTTGATCCAGAGCTGAGTTCAAGTCCTGAATATCTTTGTTAATTTTCTGCCTCAATTATCTGTCTAATATTGACAGTGAGGGGCTAAAGTTTCCCACTATTATCGTGTAGGAGTCTATGTCTCTTCATAGGTCTCTAATAACCTGTTTTATGAATCTGGGTGCTTTTGTATTGGGTGCATATATATTTAGGATAGTTAGCTCTTCTTGTTGCATTGAACCTTTTACCATTATGTAATACCCTTCTTTGTCTTTTTTGATCTTTGTTGGTTTAAAGCCCATTTTGTGAAAGACTAGGATTGCAACCCCTACATTTTTCTGCTTTCCATTTGCTTGGTAAATTTTCCTCCATCCCTTTATTTTGAGCCTATATGTGTCTTTGCCTGTGAGACAGATATATTAGTCTGTTCTCACACTGCTAATAAAGACACACCCAAGACTGGGTAATTTAAAGAGGTCAAATGTACTCACAGTTCCACATGCCTGGGGAGGCCTCACAAGTGGTGGAAGGCAAAGGAGAAGCCAAGGCATGTCATACATTGTGGCAAGGCAATCATACGAGGGAATTTCCATTTATAAAACCATCAGATCTCATGAGACTTATTCACTATGACAAGAAGAGCATGGGGAAGCCACCCTCATGATTCAATTATCTCTATCTGGCCCCACCCTTGACACATGGGGATTACTGCAATTTAAGGCGAGACTTGGGTGGGGACACAGCCAAACCATCTCAATAGGTCTCTTGACTACAGCATACTCATGGGTCTTGGCTCTATCCCCCTTACCATTCTGTGTCTTTTACTTGGGGCATTCAGCCCATTTGCATTTAAGGTTAATATTGTTATGTATGAATTTGATCCTGTCATCATAATGCTAGCTGGCTATTTTGCAGACTTTTGATGTAGTTGCTTCATAGTGTGTCATTGGTCTGTGTACTTCAGTGTATTTTTGTAGTGGCTGGTAACAGTTTTTCCTTTCCATATTTAGTGCTCCCTTCAGGAGCTCTTGTAAGGCAGGCCTGGTGGTGATGAATTCCCTCAGCATTTTGGTTGTCTGGAAAGGTTTTATTTTTTCTTCGTTTATGAAGCTTAGTTTGGCCAGATACGAAATTTGGGGTTGGAAATTATTTTCTCTAAATGTTGAATATTGTCCCCCAATCTCTTCCAGCTTGCAGGCTTTCTGCTGAAAGATCCACTGTTAGTCTGATGGCCTTTCCTTTGTAGGTGACCTGGACTTTCTTTCTGGATCTCCGTAACATTTTTTCCTTCATTTCAATCTTGGAGAATCTGAGGATTATGTGTCTTAGGGTTGATCTTCTCATGGAATATCTTATTGGGCTTCTCTGGATTTCCTGAATTGAATGTTGGCCTGTCTTGTTAGGCTGGGGACATTCTCCTGGGGGATATCCTGAAGTATGTTTTCCAACTTGGTTCCATTCTTCCCATCTCTTTCAGGTACCCCAATCAGTCGTAGGTTCAGTCTTTTTACAAAGTCTCATGGTTCTCGGTCAGGGGTTTTATTCGTTCCTTTTCCAAATGCACCTCTTAACATTGTGAGATATTTCTAAATAGTCATTTTGTAAGGTCTCAAATCCCACCATACCTGAAGGTTTGTTTCTATCAGAAATAATTCAAAGTTTTATTTGTTATTTAAATGATCTTTGTCTTACATGTTGAGTCCAAAGTTTAAATTTCATCACTGCTGCTTGACATGCCAGTGAAAGCATAGCAACACAGTTTAAATCAGCAATTTGAGCTTGTTATTAAAAATACCACCAGGATAAACAAATTGGGTCAGCAAAGTTGAGAAGTATTTAAGTAATGTTATTGTAATCAGTAATCAGTAAAATTAATAGCATTTTTTGGTCTCACTTGCCATTTTAATTGCAGCATTTATCTTCAGGACAAGCAGCAAACTTTAGTTTTTGAAACATTAGAATTTATGAAAACATGAATTTTAGAACTCACTACCAATAGAATAAACAAAACTCTAAAAATTCTGCCTGTTTGACATGCATATGACATTATCTATTGGCTAGTGTCATTAACTTCACTTCCTAAATTTCACTTGAGTCTTTCTAATGTGGGGGTTTTAGATGCCCACCGGCAACTGTTGTATCAGCAGTTCTCTTGCTTCTGCTATGGCTATTGAAATAGTTCCCACTGAGCCTTCTGTCCTTTTTCAATCACTTTTCCAAACTGCAGTCAGGGTAATATGCTCAAAACACAAACATGATGACGATGTCTCCTGCTTAAATCCCTCCAAAGGTTTCCATTGTTCTCAGGATGAAAATCAAAATCCTAACATGCCCCACCACACACTGCTTAGTTCAGTCCCTTTGACACCCAACCTCCTGCTATACCACCAAGTCAATGGCTCTGAGCCCCAAAACTGACCTTCTCTCACCTCCTCAAACTCACCATTCTCCCTTCTTTCATGGGGTCTTGTGCAGGCTCTCCCCTCCTTCTGTAAGATTCTCCATCCCAGCATCTCACTCTTGCTCCATCCAACCTAGATAAATCCCAACTTCCAGATCTGTTAGAAATGCCACTTCCTCAAGGAGCCTTCACTGGGTCCCTTGCTCTTCTGTGCTGTGGTCCTACAGCACGTATCGTTGTTGTATGTGTACAACTGCATCTGTGTGTGATAATCTGATTTTTCTTTTTTTCCGAGATGGAGTCTTCCCTATCACCCAGGCTGGAGTGCAATGTATGATCTCTGCTCACTGCAACCTCTGCCTCCCAGGCTCAAGCGATTCTCCTACCTCAGCCTCCCGAGTAGCTGGGATTACAGTGACCCACCACCATGCCCGGCTAATTTTTGTCTTTTTAGTAAAGATGAAGTTTCACTATGTTAGCCAGGCTGGTCTGGAACTCCTGACCTCAGATAATCCACCCACCTTGGCCTCCCAAAGTGCTGGGATTACAGGCGTGAATCACCATGCCTGGCCAATAATCTAATGTCTGTCTCACTACATGAGGGCAAAGGCTGTGCCTGACTTTAGATCCCCCCAAACCTAAAATGACACATAGTATGCACACAATAATATTTGCTGAACAATGGAATGAAGAAATAATTGCAAACACTATTCAAAGAATCTGGCATTTCAATTATCTGAATAATTATTTTAATTATTCAGAGATTAGTGTTATCTCTGCAGCATGCAAAGACCACTTGCACACATTTTGGAAACACTTTTTATAGGAACCACTACTCTTGCTTTCTTCATGTGTTAGTCTAGTGTTAAAATGGCAAGTGAGACCCCCAAAAAAGTTATTAATTTTGCTGATTAAAAAAATTACTTAAATACTTCTCAGCCACAAGTTTATTAAACTAATTTATCTTGCTGATATTTTTTATGACAAGCTCAATTTACTTTTTGAAATTGTTTTGACAGTTAACAGATCTCAGTGTTAACTGATTTTTGCCAGCTTACTTCATGGTGTGTTGAAAACTGCCCTAATCTCTTAAACTTTGTCTTCCTCTTGTGTGTTATACACTTTTTATAAAGTATGAAACTTCCTTATATTCATTTATACTAACAGGATAAAAAAATAAAAATAATGGAATTCTATGTAGGTGTATTCTCATTCTGTTAAACTGTAAATAATTCATATTCTCTCCACCTTCAAACTCCTTTTTTTTTTTTGGACATGGAGTCTCACTCTGTTGCCCAGTCTGGAGTGCAGTGGTGCAATCACCGCAACATCCATCTCCTGGATTCAAGCAATTCTCCTGCCTCAGGCTCCTGAGTAGCTGGGACTTATAGGCACGTGCCACCATGAACAGCTAATTTTTGTATTTTTAGTAGAGACAGGTTTCACCAGGTTGGCCGGGCTGGTCTCAAACCCCTGACCTCAAGTGATCCACCAGCTTCGGCCTCCCAAAGTGCTGGGATTACAGGCGTGACCCACTGCGCCCGGCCAAACTTCTTTATCAAATATATTGTAAGTACAGTTTTAGATTCTTTGGATCATATCACCAAACTTCTATATCAAATGCATTTTCCTAGTAGATAGTTGTTCAATAGCAGCAGAATAAAGTTTAATCATTTTTCTGCAGGAGTGCTACCACCTCAAGAGCAAGGCAGCAACTTTCTTTGAATTATGTTATTTGTCTGTTTGTATTGGCACATTTAAATGTTGTTTCCGTACATTTTTTCCTATGGTGTTTAGCTAGTGAATTTACGCAGGAAGAATCTACATCTTACTGTTATGTTCACTGTGATTTGTTTGAAGGTAAAATTGAAACTTGGTGAGGAGCACAGGACATACTCATACATAAAGACACTGAGGATTTAAGAAAATTTCTTATTTTTATTTTTAGAGACCGGGTCTCTCTTTGTCACCCAGGCTGGAATGCAGTGGTGCCATCATAGCTCACTGCAGCCTCAAACTCTTAGATTCATGCCATCCTCCCACTTTAGCCTCCCAAGTAGCTGGGATTACAGGTGTGTGCCACTGTGCCTGGGCTAAATTTTAACTACCTTCATGATAAAACAAAGAAACAAACAAACACCTCTATTTACTTTTTCTACTTTGCGTGATTTTGTTGAAGTATTTTTAACACATAACACATTTGTTCCATCCTGTATTGTTCATCTCAAGATAGTCTATGCTAATTGAGAAGTGAGTTGACTCTAGAAGAAGTTGACTCTAGCTTCATTCTGAGTCCAATCTCAAAGATCCATTGGCAAAGATTCATTGATAACTTCTTACCAATCAAAATTCTGTTCCTGGTCTAAAAAGCAATGATTTCCGCTAACTCGGGCAAAATTATTTCATCTTTATTTGTAAATATTATTAACTATAATTTAGGATTTCAAATCATTATTAAATGTACTAGTATTCTTTTAAATGCTTTACAAATGTTAACTCATTTTATCCACAAAACAAACCCATGAGAAGATATTTTCTGCCCATTTTAAAGTGCAGTAATTAAGAATAGACCATTTCAGTGTCTTGCTCAAGGTTATACTGACACACTGACACAGCTGTTCTGTGGCAGAGTTAGAGTCTGTTCACAGGCAGTCTGGTTTTAGGTCCTGCACTTAAAGCATCTGGTACTTCACTGAGCCTATGACATCCCTGCTATAGTAGGGCCCACACTGCAACAATTACATGTGGCAAGATCTGCACAGACTTGAGTGCAAGACCAATGCAGAGCTACAGACTTCTTGAATATTTGCAAGAAACTAAAATACATATTTTATTTTATTATGATTATTCTTTGAGACGGAGTTTTGGCCTTGTTGCCCAAGCTGGAATGCAATGGCTCAATCTTGACTCACCGCAACCTCCACCTCTTGGGTACAAGTGATTCTCCTGCCTCAGCCTCCTGGGTAGCTGGGATTATAGGTGCCCATCACCAAGCCTGGCTAATTTTGTATTTTCAGTAGAGATGAGGTTTCTCCATGTTCGCCAGGCTAGTCTCAAACTCCTGACCTTAAGTGATTCACCCGCCTTGGCCTTCCAAAGTGCTGGGATTACAGGAGTGAGCTGCTGCGCCTGGCCATAAAATAACGTATTTTAAAAGACGAAATTCAAATCCAACTTTCTAGAAACCCTAGAACACTTGGGTTTTCAAGAGCCATCTGAGGTCCGGAGCTAAAGTGTTCACTCCCCCACTCACTTTATTGCCGGGGCATGGTGGCTCCAATGCCTCAAGATGTTTGAATCCTGTTTTCTTGGTTGAAAGACTTTTAAATTTTCAGTAGTGGAATACTGATCTGTGGACACGGATTGCCACGTACCCAAGTTAAATCACTTTTCCCTGCTGAGGAAACCCTTTCCAATGTCAGGATGCCTCATCTGTTCTCCCACTACCCCTTGATGTTTTGTAGAAAGCCTCCTTCATCGGGTTCGTCACTAGCAGTTGTGTGCTGGGCCATGGCAGCACTGGTGCAAAAAGGGTGCTTAGGTACACAGCAGTCTGTCTGATGTAGTGGGAAGGTTTTTAAATAAAAACACCGATGACATATATGCAGTAAGCTATTTCAGGTTCCCACTGTGTGAAAAAATCAGATGAATGAATACAAAAGAGAAGACAAACATGAATGATACTATAACATATGTGTAGTGGTAGATATGCACATACACATACAGACATGACACACACACAGCACGAGATAGCCTGGAATAGATGATTGTCACTGACATGATTGTGAAGAAAAAAGCCCAGGAAGTAACCTCATTCCCTCCACCGATTCTTTATCTTAGAGCCTCTTTCCTGTCCCTGTCCGGTACCTAGCACAATGCTTCAACGAATAGAAAGTGCTCAGCAGACATGGGTTAAATAAATTAATAATTGAAGAAAGAGAAGGAGGAAGTTGAGAAGGGAGGGAGGGAGGGAGAAAAGGAAAGGAAAGGAGAGGAGAAAAGGAGGGGACGGAGGGGATGGGAGGGGACGTAAAGGGAGGGGAGGAGACAAGAGGGCAGGGGAGGCTGAGGTGAGGCAGGGAGGTGAGGTGATGGGAGGGGAAGGGAGGACAGAGGAAGGAAGGGGAGGGGAGGGCAGGGGAGGGCAGTGGAGAGGAGAAGAGGGGAGAGGAAAGGGAGAAGGAAGGGAGAAAGGGAGGGAGGAAAGGGCTTAATCAATCAACTGCACACACAGTCTGGTTTCCAAAGTCATCTATTTCTTTACTCTTTCCCATATCTTCTGTGCCTTCTTGACTTTCCAGTTTTTTGCAAAGCAAATTCCCACCTTGGGTTATTTCTCAGTTAGTGGCTTACACAGAGTTTCTTGGGAAAATCATGGAAACCTCCCAACAAGGTCTAGAATAAACCTATTCTACTCCATCTCCCTAGATTTCTATTTAATCTTTTGTGCTCATCTACTTATAACACCCAGTCAGCCTCTCCGGTCCTCTTTCACACTTCTCAGTTTCCCAAGTCACCAATTTCATTCACGCCACCACACCCAGCCCAGCTTTCTGAGAGAAAAACTAGTTTTCTCCCAGTTTCCATTTTTCTGATAATCATATTGCTTATCTCTTAGTCAACAAGGTTCAAAACTAAACTAAAAGTAATTTCTTACTCCTTCTCTTTGCCTCTCCTAAATCCTCCATGGTTTTTTTTTTTTTTTTTTTTTTTTTTTGGTCTGTTTGTTTGTTTGTGTGTTCTTGTGTTCATTTTTTGTTTCTTAATGTAAAGTGAGGATTAGGGAAAGAAGGGGGACAGAGAAAACGGGACTCACTGTTTGACACTGGAAATACTCCAAAAGACTGAATTGCTAAAATGAGAAACTCAAGGCATTGAATTACTTTTGCTGTGACTGTGGTTTAAAATGACTGAGTGACATGCAAAAATAAGAAACTCCTGTATTTTTTTTCTTCAATATTTTACCAGAAACAAATGTTTGTAAGTTCACACTGTAATGAACCTAATCCTGGGCTCTAGGAACACAATGTAACCTAAGATGTAATTAGAAGAAAGAGAAGAAAGATAGTCTATTCCAGGCTATCTCATGCTGTGTGTGAGTCATATATGGATGTGTATGTGCGTGTGTATCCCTACACATATGTTATAGATCTTCAACGTAACCTTGATCTAATTCCTGTAACATGTCATTGGGATTTGCAACAGGGACAGGGATGGGAGGGCCTTTAAGCAAGATAGAAAGGTGGCAGAGCTTAGGTAAATTCTTTAAGATTTCACTTTTTGTAATGATAAATAACCATTTAAATTTATTCATTTTAAACTACTGGAAATAAAGCAAAAACTCTATATGGGCACATAAAATAAAGCTCAGCTTAACACACTGCTTGGGTAGCCTACAAACATTGTTCCTATGGTTATGAATAATCGTTTCTGTATAATTATAACACATCAGTGGTAATCCCTTGTTATAATACAGCTGATAATTTTTAAAAAGTATTAGAACTAAAATTGTTCATGTAAACGATCTTACCAAATTTTCTTCTAGTTTATGTGTTTTATTTATTTTATTCTAGATTTCCTGCTCTTCTAAGACAAAGTGATTTAGAATTTCTGTGCAAGCAAGAGAACTAAAGACCTCTTTAAAGAAGAGAAGGTAAGTCCCAGGAACCAAAATGTCTCCAGTCTTAGAGGCTTCTTCAAATATGCAGCTTGTTGGTCTTGACAAAATAAGTTAATTTCACAAAGCTACAGTTTACTTTGCAGTCCATTACTTATGCTATTACCCTTCATGAATTAGCTATAGGTAAATGATTCCAAAAAGTATAATTAATCTGATTCTCATACTATTTCTACAGGCTTTTCTTTTTCTGGAAAATTAGATGAATGAGGACATTTGAAAGTAAAAAATCTCTGCATTTTGACTAGAGAGAATTTTCTACCAGGATAGGATAGAATGATCACAATGGATTATAGAGTGTGTGTGGTGTGGTGTGGTGTGTGTGCATGTACACACACGTGCTTTCATCAGTTTGGAAGCGATTTGTTGGAGAGTTCTCTTGTTCTCAGGAAGTCTTAATCCTTTCTGATCAGCACTTACATGTCAACCTTAGAGAATTAAACTTGTACCTATCTCCTTGATATAGCTCAATGCGTTTTCTCAATGGTAACCACGGTCTAGTAATTTAAAGCCTTTGAACATTATGAACAGATTCATTTGAAACGATATTCTGAGGGCTTTCCACAAAATGGAAAGTGTCTTCTACCAGGAAGCTACAAAAGAATTTACAAGAGAAAATCTGCTAAGTGTCCTGCTCAGGATGAGTGTACGGTAACATGCCTAGAAGATCCAGTGTCCTAGAGAAAGTCATTCACAAAGGGCCTGACTCTTTGGGCTTAATGGGTTGAACTCTGAATTTCTTTGTTTTCTCCTAATCGATGGTGTGTTTCTTATTTTAATACAAAATTTAGCAAAAAGTTTTCATGAAGTAAAAGACTTTCTACATAAATTACAAAAAAAAATATAAAAATATGTAGGAATGTTAACATTTTTATATCAGAGAAATTGAGTTATATGAGCATATTTCTTTTTGATGCTATTCATCCAAAGACAATATATTAAATTTTTAAAATCATGTCAGAAGTTTAGAGGGCATGCATACATCTTAAGAGTCTATGACAATAACTGTGGTTTTATCACTGATATTATTTTGTGTTCAAGTTACTGGATCTGAATTAATTTTCTATCCAAAACAAGTTATCGTGTGTGTGTATGTGTGTGTAGTGTGTGAAGTTGACACTAATTCAGTATTGCAAAAAGAGTTTTTTGCTATTCCATTTAAGAAGAGAAAAGATAAGATAGAAGGTCGTCTTTCTTTTTTTAAGAATAAAATTGTGGTGTAATTTTGTGTAAAATAGCAGCAACTACTATTGTTTTATTTTAATATCCATATCAGGCACTGTGTTTTTACGTTTCCCCTAAGGGCATCTCAGAGAAAGGGGATAAGAGAGAACTTGAATAAGCACTGCTGCATGCACACATACACATTCTTACATGCCCAGTGAGTAATTAATCAAGACGAAAATAAAACTCTGGAATGGATAGCTAGCTATGTTATGTGCCATCTTCTGCATACAGGGAAGCTCTCTTTCCTTGATCTCAATTTAGGTAACAGTGAGACTTTTATGTTAAGCTAAAACAGTTTATGCAAAGTCGATTTTAATAATTTACCATTGTGTATTTCTTCAGTTATTGTTCTTTTAAGATCCTCTGTAAGAATTTTTGCACTATATTTTGCACAACTGCCTGTAGAAACCAAGACCCTAGAAATGTGCATGCAATATACACATAACCGAGATAAGTGATGATTTATCTAAGTTGCTCTGCTGATATTTTCTTCAAATCCTCCTCCTGACTTCTCTTTTCATTCAAATGTGAGTCACAACACAAGCATACACTGTGAAAAACCTATCTCTGTCTAGTTTTATAATGGACTTCAAATAAATTAAATTTTTAGGACAAATTATTATTGAAGTATCCAAGGAATTAGGTGCATAGTTTCTCTTATTACTAATGGGATCCATGCACCTAATTTCAGGCACTCTGAACTAAAATGTAATCACCTGTGTGTTTTCTGCTATAAAACTATAACTCAGCATTCAGTGCAAAAGCAATCCTTGGCTCTCCGAAGCCCATTGGAGATGAGATTCCTTCAGGTCTTTGGCATTTCGCCTTAGAAAAAGCGTTTCCTGTGAAAGCCACTATAATAAAACATGCCATCCTCCCCTTGCCTTGTAAGTTCTCTCTCTTCAAATCCTTCTCTTGCCAGTTCATGAATTCCACTCTTCCCACGCTGGGAGCTTCTCTAGAGAAGTTCGTCTTTAACAGCTAATATAGAAACTTGAATGTTATAATGATCCTCTGAGATACATATTGAAGGATAAATTTTCTTATGTGATGGTTGCAGCTATGGAGGAGGCTACTACCTTTAAAACACACGTATAAGTATATATCTTGATGAAGAAACAAAAGTTACCATCCACATACCACCAAGCTCTTCCAAAAGCAAGGAGAACAATGACATGCTTTCTAAGCTTGGGAAATCACAACCAAAAAAAAAAAAAAAAAGAAAGAAAGAAAGAAAAGAAAAGAAAAGAAAAGAAAAAAACACACACCAACAAAAAGAAAAGAAAAACTTCAAAAGAATTTCTTCAAACTATATTATTTAGGGAGATTTCTTGAGTGTGCCTCTCCTGATCTAGAGCAGATCTAGTGAGTATACTCCTGATCTAGAGCAGATCTAGTGGGTATACTCTTACTGAACATGTTTTAAGTAATGCTTTCCAGTATGATTGTGAATACACTTTACATGTCCTAAGGTCACCCAGATATTTTAACTAAGCCTAACAAATACTCAGAAACATGTCCTAGATGGAAATATGACAAAATAATGTTTTCCAAAAATGGCACTGAGAATTAAAGATCACACAATTCCCATGGCACAGAATCCTGCTCTTGTTTCCGAGAGGTGGAGAAGATGATAGAAAACATGTAAAATGTTATGTGATCTGTTTTCAAAATGAAGAAAAGGAATATCATAAATAATTGAAATCCCCAGATTAGCCAAGGCTATCATTTTTTGTCAGTAAGCTCCACCCTTTCCCATGCCTTCCTAAAATGGAACTCGAGATTGTAAATGCTTTGGCTTGAATAAAAATTCTTATTTCTTTTTCCTGACATATTGACCAAAAGGGAAAGGGAAAGGGAAATCAGAGAGCCCACGTGATACTCAGGATGGATAGTCCCTCCCTGCCTCAACAGGGATTGGAAGCTGATACATCACTATCTAGCGCATAATCAAAGAAGTGGATGAGATGAAAGAAATAGCATAAATTAACAACGTCAAAAAACATCATAAGCCTCTCTGATGATTACAAGTAGCTCTATGTTTGTTGTCTTGTAGAACAAAAATCAGAATGGCTGACTGATGATTTGACTTTTTCATCTGGATGTTTCGGTGTTTTGCAAACACAGCATTTGGTACAAGGGAAAAGTTAGAGTTTTAAATCTGTGGGATAGGGTGATAATTTTTCACTCTGCTTCTCAGTCCTGCCCTTCAGAACGAGCAGGGCTGTCTCTGAGCCTGGGCATAAGGAGTGTGGTTCAATGCCTCCATACTGTAACTGTGAAGTTTTCAGTCTGATTTCAGAGAATCCTGAGGAGGGTCTGTACCCAAGGAAGCATTCAGGCTGATTGAATGCTTTCATTGTGGATGTTTGGATCTGACTTTGTAGAAGGGCATTTCTAAGTATGATGTCCATGTCTGTATCCTTGACTCAATTAAAAAAAAAAAAAAGATTAAGAGGCTAAATAGATTTTCTTGCTGAAGTACATACCTATGAACGAAAAGGAATAAAAGACCGACGTTGAGAAAAAATTCTCCTTTGTTAGGTCATTGCTTTTTTTTAAAGGTGAATTGAAGCTGAATTGTGATTTACTCTACATTGGGAGGTTACAGAGTGAGCAAAATGGACTTGTTGGGGCTGTCCCAAGGACAGTGAAAAAATGGCAGAAATAACTATTTAATGCAGAGAGCTGTTGGCATACTCACTTGGAAACATATTAAAAAGCACCGTTCTGAAGTTTACTATTTCAAGTTAGTCTGTGATCAGATAGAAAGCATTAACCTCATAGACTTAAAATCCAGGCCGGGCACAGAGGCTCACCCTGTGGTCCCAGCACTTTGGGAAGCGTAGCTGGGATAATCACTTGAGCCCAGAAGTTTGAGACCATTCTCGGTAATATAGTGAAACCCCATTTCTACAAACAATTTTAAAAGTAGCCAGGTATGGTGGCATGTGCCTGTAGTCCCAGCTGCTTGGGAGGCCAGGATGGGAGGATCACTTGAGCCCAGGAGTTCGAGGCCACAGTGAGCCATCAACAGAAAACAGTCAGGAGAGGAGCAAAGCAAGATGACCAGAGGCAAGGGGACAAAAGCTTCTGTTTATTAACTCAGGAATCACAGAAGTATTTCCTAGGTTATTATACAGTTTTTTAAAATATGTGGTACCTTTTTGCTTTCCATTTTCTAATCAGTAAAAATAAATATAATGCTACATGAGGTACCATTTTATATCATGAAGATAGTATGGGCTGAGAGAGATTCAGATTCTTAATCTATCGCTTTCTAATTCTTACAAATTGGAAATATTAGTTATTTTTCTATATTTCAGTTTCTTAATCTGTACAATAGAAATAATATACCTCCCTACTATTGTTTTATGAAGACAAAATTTGATCAATGTACTAAGGTGTCTGTAAACTAATGCTCAACAAATTGTGCATTGTAAAAGTATGTTTAGGCCAAGATGGTAATCCCAGCATTTTCGGAGGCTGAGGCAGGAGGATCACTTGAGGTCAGGAGTCTGAGACCAGCCTGTGCAATATAGAAAGACCCCAGCTGTACACAAACTAAATAATAATAATAATAATAATGATAATAATAATAACCAGGTGTGGAGCATGCTCCTATATCCCTAGCTACTCGAGAGGCTGAGGCAGGATGATCACTTGAGTCCTGGAGGTCAAGGCTGCAGTGAGCCACGATCCTGCCACTGCACTCCAGCCCGGGTGACAGAACGAGACCCCGTGTCTATAAATAAATAAATGAAGATACCTTTGTACATAACACAATAATTTGTGCCTGTTACTATTATTTGAGATAATGATTTCACAAGAGCACCATGTCCTATAGCAGGTTTCTATTTTGAACTTGCAATCCTAAGACTTTTTGGGTAGTGTAGAGATATTGCCGATGTTCTTATATTCTCCCATATTTTATTGACTGAGAAAGGATGAAATTCCACACTTTGTGAGTGGAAGAAAGAAAGAAAACAGGCAATGCCAAGAATTTTTCTTTTTTGATGGAGCAGCCACAATTCCAGCATGCCAGATTCTACCTCTCTGATCACACTGCAATAAGATGTAGGGAGGTACAATTAATGTTGAAAGTTTTACCTCTAGGAAACGTAGCCAATTGACAGTTTTCTCTTGAAGTCATCTTTCTTGTTAGGTTCTGACTAGAAAGTTCTGCTTTAGGAAAGATTACCAGAGGTAAATATGCCTGACAAATAGGAGGGTTAGAAGGTATGCTCATGTCTAGCTTCAGAGAACTCCTCTACTAAAAGGACTGTGCTAATTCCACTTGCTGACACTAGCGGAAAACATGGCAAGTATATAGGAAAAGTTTATGTGTTAAATGCATGAATAGGCTGGGTGCAGGGACTCATGCCTGTAATCCCAGCACTTTGGGAGGCCAAGGTAGGTGGATCACGAGGTCAGGAGGTCAAGACCATCCTGGCCAACATGGTGAAACCCAGTCTCCACTAAAATACAAAAACTTAGCTGGGCATGGTGGTGCGCACCTGTAGTCCCAGCTACTCAGGAGGCTGAGGCAGGGGAACTGCTTGAACCCGGGAGGTGGAGATTGCAGTGAGCCGAGAGTGCACCACTGCACTCCAGCCTGGTGACAGAATGAGACTCCATCTCAAAAAAAAAAAAAAAGAAAAAAAAAAAAAAGCATGAATAAATGAACCATTTTCCTGGGAGATAATATAGTAGGCATCATCTATTCTAGGAGCACAGAGATGGCTTTGAATAACCAAGACTGATATTCTTAACGCTGGGTAGAGGCAACAACTCAAAATTCTCTGACCTTGACTCTTGGGTTTCAGCATCGTATAAGTGCATCGTACCCCATTCATCTGCTATGTATATCTCTAAACTGAGCCTGATCAGACTATAGGTGCTTTCAGATCTTTTGATTGAAATCCTCTCCAATTATGACATGATTTATGAGATACAGTTTTCCACAGCTGATTTATCTCTTGCTTTGTGAGCCTGACTGTATAAAAAATGTCATACCAAATGAGCTCAGTGATCCATGCAGCCCAGTTTATTCCCCGCAGTGGCCCCGAGGAATATTCTATGGGAGTTTCTGGTTGCCATGCAGATATTACCTAAATAAACCTCTTTAAAAACCCTGATAATTCACCAATAATCTCTTATAATAATTCTCACGTAAGAATTCATTTAATCAATGTGAAATAAGCTCAAAGTAAATTTTCATAGCTTCCCCCACAATTTTAGCAAAGTTCCTTATTGTACAAATTTAGATATTCCAGAGTTCAAACGATGATGGATACTAAACTATGATAAAATATGATCAGCCAGAAAATAATTGTTCTACTAACGAGTATATTTAGTAAGCATTACAAGTATATGTGAATATCAAAGCAAAATATGGATTTCATAGATGACTATCTACTTCCATTTTTTTCTTTCTCATTTTCCTAAGAATAACACCTCCTCAGTTCACAGATTTTACATTTACTTAATCCAAACACATAGATATTACCAGATAATCATGCTTTTTGTTGATTTATAACATCTGAACAAGACTAATCGTGATAAATTGTTCAACTACAGCAAATTTTTAGAAGAGTCAGATTAAAAAAAAAATACTCAATTTGTAAGCATAACAAAACAAAGTTGAATTCACAAAGGTGACTTCAATCGAATAGCATGTTCAGGGTAAAGGATATATATTTGTATCTCTATAAAGGAAACTTTTTTCCTTTTACATATATACCATTCAAGTGCCAAAAAAGAAAAATCCCTCTCAGACACTGTTTATTGAAAGAAATTTCATGAGAGCCAATCTCACTTTTCCAGCAGAGCAGCAACCTACCTTTCTAAAAGGAGAGCAGATGATGCTTTTGAAAACACTGCCTGCATGTTGCAACACATTTATTTAAAAATACTGTGTCTATTATGCCTGAACACTTCAAGTAAAACCTCATTGTAAATGGTGTTATCACCAGGAATGGCAAGTTGTTTTCATGCAAGAAGTTCAAAATCTGCTCTGATGTGGTCAATTAGAGGAGTTTTCTATAACTCCTTAGGACCAACTAAGGGTCCATTTTGTTGTGATGTTTTTAATAGTTGGGTTCTCATATCCTTCTGACCCACATAGCATGGGGGAGTCAGGCAGCAGCTGGTACTTCTCAGAGTCACTCGAGGAGAGACTGGCAATTTGTGTGCTGGCTTCTGTGTGCGTCTGTTTCCATGTCCAGCTATAGATCTACCTATCACCCTTTTTCTCTGTTCAATTACTTACCATTGACACACTTCGTGAACAAAAGTTCTTTGGTGCGAGCATGATCTTAGGGTAGATTTATATAAAGTGCAATAGGCCTTTATCTGAAGAATGAGGTGTGCAAAGAAAACCCTGAATCAGAACTCCCTCTTCTGTATCAGATTTTGACCTTAAGACCTACCTTAGCGTAGCTTGTAGCCAGTTTGAAGAGTTGCTTTCCTCTACCCTGGAAAGGGACAGTGGGAGGTGGGCGGGGAAAGCACTCCAGCTATTCTGCTCTTCAGAGTGGTCAGCGACCCAGTGTGGCCTGGAATTGCCTCCTGGGTCCTGTACCCCCATTCAAACACCACCCATTAGATTCAGCGGGAAGTTCAGCGTGCAAAGCGCTGATGCATGATGTCTCTCACTGACATGAGCCGTATCCCTGTTCTTAATGGATTTTTAAAATCACAATTACATGAAATGCCAAATCTCAAAATCAAGGTAAAGTGGCACTCAAACAGAGATCTGATTACCGTTTAAGAGGAAAAGGAAAAGTCTAAGAAGGATTTGAGTGCCAGTCACAGATCTCGGCATCGGCGACAGCTATTTTTAAATGGTGTTTATTTATCTTTACCATGAGTGAGATCTGTGGCTATACGCAAATATCTCTTGGGGAGTATCACATATAAATCAAGGAACAATGAAGAACTTGGTGCTGATCCCTTCAGACTGAAAACATTAAAACTCAGGCATTGGCCTGTGGCTGAGAAAATTGACTTAGAAGAGAAATTCAGTCCTTAAAGGCAAGGGCATTTTTTAAAAATACGTTTTTTTTTTAAATTAAAAAAATTTTTTTGAGGCGGAGTCTCACTCTGTCTCCCAGGCTGGAGTGTGCAGTGGTGTAATCTTGGCTCCCTGCAACCTGTGCCTCCCAGGTTCAAGCAATTCTCCTGCCTCAGCCTCCTGAGTAGCTGGGATTACAGGCACCCGCCACCACACCCAGCTAATTTTTGTATTTTTAGTAAAGATGGGGTTTTGCCATGTTGGCCAGGCTGGTCTCAAACTCCTGACCACAAGTGATCCGCCCACCTCGGCCTCCCAAGTTGTTGGGATTGCAGGTGTGAGCCACCACACCTGGCCTGAAAATATGTATTTATTTAATTTGTGTGTATCCCTTGGAGGAATACAAAAGATGAATCAAACATTTATCGGACCCACAAAGAGTTCTCAGATTGTTCAGGGAAGCAAGTCATAAACAAAACACATCAAATACAGTGATTCATGATACAGCAGAGGCCCAGTGACAGGCTGTGAAAATTAAGAGGAGGAAAGAGACTAGTGCAGGATTTCTGAAAGAAAATTCTATTGTGGCTGACCGCGGTGGCTCACACCTATAATCCCAGCACTTTGGGAGGCCAAGGCGGACAGATTGCTTGAGGTCAGTAGCTCAAGACCAGCCTGGATAACGTGACAAAACTCCATCTCTACTAAAAATACAAAAATTAGCCAGGCATGGTGGGGCACACCTGTAATCCCAGCTACTCAGGAGGCTGAGGTGGGAGAATCTCTTGAGTCCCAGAGACAAAGGTTGCAGTAAGCCAAGACTGCACCACTGCATTCTAGCCTGGGTAACAGAGCAGGACTCCATTTGAAAAAAACAAAACAAAACGAAAAAGAATGCAACCTTAATTTTTAAAAAAATTCTATTGTTTAAACCAGATGGCACAGGAATATTCAAATGGCCTCCAGAGATCACCTCAGACACTGGAGATCACAGTGGCCGCCACAGGAATGTAAAGTCCCCACATTCTGTTGAGTCCTCAGTTCACATCTGCTCTTGGTATGCTGATCAATGTGGTAGAAAAATACATTTCAAGACGCCTTGGGCCAGAGTTAAAAGCAAATGAAGTCCGGGCACAGTGGCTCCCACCTGTAATCCCACCATTTTGGGAGGCTGAGGCAGGTGGAACACCTGAGGTCAGGAGTTCAAGACCAGCCTGACCAACATGGTGAAAACCCATCTCTGCTAAAAATACAAAATTAGCCAGGTGTGGTGGCGGGTGCCTGTAATCCCAGCTACTCAGGAGGCTAAGGCAGGAGAATCACTTGAACCCGGGAGGTGGAGGTTGCAGTGAGCCGAGATTGCGCCATTGCACTCCAGCCTGGGCAACAAGAGCAAAAATACATCTCAAAAAAAAAAAAAACCAAATGAAATATTTTTCCTTTCTTAAAGAGCATAATTTATTCATTTAACAAATATTTTCTAGGTGCCTACTTTGGAGGAATCAATGTAATATTGTCTGGACATATAATTTACAGTTTTAGTAAGGTTGCCCGGTAGAACACAATTAGGTAGTTGAAGATTTCAGAAGTTTTAATACTTTGAGTACTTAAGATCATTGCAATAATTGAATTGCCTTCTCAGAAAGTCATGTCAGAGACAAAGCACTAAAGATTACCCTAAAGTGTTGTTCCAGTTTATCTGTAGAGCTCGGTGTTTTCAAAGGAGGACAGGTTTGCCTCTCAGGGAACATTTGGCAATATCAAGAGCCATTTTCCCTTGTCACCGCCTGGGGAAGGGTACTACTGGCCTCCAGTAGGTAGGGGATGCTATTAAACATCCTACAGTGCATAGGGAAGCCCCCACAGCAAAGGATTATCTAACCCCAAATGTCAATGGTGCCAAAGCTGAAAAATGCTGGTCTAGGTTACATTAATATTTCTACTTAAGTCACCACTTACAAGCCCCAGAAATCATGAAGATGCTGCACAGAAAAGCCTTTTATCCATAGACCTCTTATGAAGGAACAAGCACCTGAGCTACACAATCAAAGAGCCCAGCTAGATTTGGGTCATGTCATCAGAACCAGAGCATAGTGTCAATGAGATGAGGGAGAGAAGGAAGTGGTAAACATGGAACTCAGACTACAGAAGTGTGCAAGCTGACGTTCCCACCAACAGGTGGGAAATGGGCTTCGGGACCACAGAGGCCAACAGTGAAGCTAAATTCAGAGGCATCGTTTCTCAAGGGCCAGCTGGGCTGTTAAAGGCTCAGCACCAATAGCTGCCTGTTTAATGGCAGTAAGGATGTACCTTTTCCCTCATTTTCATAGCCACAAACCTCACTTCTTCACCCTTCAGTGCTTTCACTCAGCTCTTCACCTCAGAGCTCTGCATTTACCCTTACCTAACATTCCTCCCCACCCTGTTCAGCCTTCCCCACAACTGAGTTCTCTCTCTGGGCAAAGATGTCATCACGGGATCACAGCAGATGGGTAATGAGGCCAATGGACCTGCTCTTATTGCCAGGAGTGCACTGGGAGTAAAGTGTTTCTATAAGTCAAGGATGAGAATATGAACTCATTTCTCCACATAAATATTTTTATATGTGGGGATCAAACTCTGAGTTTCCAGTTTTAAAAAGTGTCCTAAAAATCTGATAAGCTTTTGCCTTTTAGGTCTTAAAGTCCTGATCAAATATAGCATTTAGTAGTGTATATACATATATATTATAGATAATACAAATGGGATCTAATGGGATCTCACCATGTTGCCCAGGCTGGACTGAAAATTCTGGGTTCAAGTTGTCCTCCCGCTTCAGCCTCCTGACTAGCTGGGACTGCATGTGTGTGCCACCTCTCCTGACTTTTCAGCGGTATTTTCTATGACCGAATGAAATGCGATACTCCCAGGCTATCTCAGGCAGCTGTGTAGACTCCTCTACAAACCAAAAATGGTTCACGCTGTACAGGAATTTGCAGTTGGAAAGCATATTTCCCATTCATTATCTCATTTGTTTCTAACATGAGCGCAGAAAAGCTGGGGCTCTTTCAGCCAGTGCTTAGCGTTCAGTGGACATGCAATAAGCAGTTGACAAATTAACAAATGCCCAATATTTTGAAATGATAATCACATTCTGATTATTCAAATGGCTTGCCCAGTGAAACATGGATGCTTAGGGACAGGTCGAGTGCCCTGGCCAGCTAATTGCCCATCTAGGGCATTCTCACACTGCCTCTCGGGCTGTGTCTGGTCTAGGATTGACCCATGACCGCAGGGCACTAATCTATGTCCCGGGCCGCAGGGTAGCAGCTCTGTAGGGGGAAGTGCTGTGCACCTGAGCTTTGCCCGCTCTGTAGGGGGAGGTGCTGTGCACCTGAGCTTTGCC